>NC_142064.1:195543723-195850911 GCF_059756535.1 Pantherophis guttatus
CTTAAAGATATGGAGAACTACAAACCTGTTATAGAAATTGGCATCTGAGAAGATACATTATTGACTATAGCTATAGTTTTACTATCTGTCTGCCTGCCTGTCTGCCAAGAAAATTCAATAATTGCCAACATATAAATTATGTAAAGGTTTACTGCCCCAAAGCTATTTCATTGAAATGAGGCTGATCAAAGTGTTTACATTATATTCATCAACGGTAAAATTAATCAAGGTGATTGAAAAATCTGAACTGCAAGGAAAAGGAATCATGTAAAGCTTCTAAATGACCTATAAAGACAAGACTAAACAATTGGTGGACTCTTAAGAGAAAACTTATTTAATACTGGCCTGTGTACATTTACAGTCTCCTGTATTCTCCATAAACTTCTGAAGGATGTTTAACAAGATTTGAGAGTTGGAAGGGAAGGCACTGATAGGAAAATTCACTTCTGAAGCAGTGGCTCATACAGCTATGCTCTGAGCCTTCTTGTTAAAGTGGACATGAGTCACTGTGGAGCAATTGATACAGAAGCCATCAGCCAGGTCAATGTAACTAGTGAGGCAGGTCACAGACAGAAAAAACCTCTGTGGATTATGTCATCTAGCCATATGACTAAGAAAAACACAGGAAAATACTACCACAGGCATTCTGCAGACATGAACTGCCGATGCTCTGGATGGCTGCAAATGGGTACAGGGGTGGGATCCTACTGGCTGAACAACTCTTTTGCTGAGTGTGTGCTTTGTGTGCGCTGTGCACACATGCACAGTTTCCTTAAAATTGTACTTTCACGTTGCAAACAAGGAAAGGAGCAAGGAAAACAGCTGAGGAGGCCCAATTCAATCTGCCACGCCTGATCAGCTGTGCTTCAGAAGAACAAATAAAGGTCAGTATAACCCGGAGGTGGGTGGGCAGGCCATTCTCACAGCAACAGAGAACCAGTTCGCTCTCGGCAGGTCCGAACCAGTAGAATCCCACCACTGAATGGGTAACTGTGGATGGCTCATCACAACTTCCAGAAACACGTAATGAGGCCAGCAGTCTTGATGTTCTACTGGAAATGTAATGAAACCTCCTGGCTCCCAGAGTTTGTTTTTACTAAAGATCCCAGTTGGAGTGGTAACTAACATAGTTTTGAGCAACGAGGGTCAGTTCAGAAACTGTTTCTAGTTATTTCTTCCCCTGAGACGGCCCATGAAAAAACCCTGCCATACTTTCCCACTCTGAACTCTATAGGGCATGGGTCAAACTCATGGCATCATGTTGCTGTTACATGACATTTTGTGATGTTTTTCCCGTTCATGGAGCTGGGGTGGGCATGGCCTGCATGTGACTCATCTGGCCTGTGGGCTGCCAGTTTGACACCCCTTCTATAGGGTGTTATATTATTACTATTGTTAGCTGCACTTCCAGCCAAACATTTTGACTGGGTTTGGCATTTTTGTCCGAAGGACCTGGGATAGGCAGATGTTGTTGCTTAATAATAAAGAGATTATTGCGGGATGTAAGCAGTTCCAAGTAAAGCTGCCTTTTGCAACTGACTGGTGGTGATTTTGTCAATGCCAATGGTGTTTGAGTGATGTTTCAGATGCTTTAGAATTGCACTATTTTTATTGGTACTATCTTTGCATTTTTTTGCCACAGTCATTCTTCTTGCAGGTTCTTATATTTTGTGATTTTCTCAGTTCTTTTTCTTCGATTCTGTCTCCAAGGATTGAAACATCCGCTTTCCAGACATTGTCGACTTTTTTAACAATAGTTAAGTCTGCAGTGTTGTTTCGCAGGTGCTTGTCTGTTTGAATTCTAAAGTCCCAGAGCATTTTAACATATTCATTTTCCTATTACCTTTTTTATTTTGTGGTTCAGGAATAGATCTTATTTGTAAGTACCGTATTTTCTGGCGTATACGACGACTGGGCGTATAAGATGACCCCCGACTTTTCCTGTTAAAATATAGGGTTTGGGCTATACTCGCCGTATAAGACTATCCCTCTTCCAACGCACACTAAATAAAAATTAAAAAACATCAACTGGCTCACCCACAATGTAAAAGCAGCTGTGCTAGACCCCAAATGGCCCCTACAACAAGCAGGAACCTCACACAGCCACAAAAAGCCCCCCAAAACAACTTTCACACTTTACACCCACACAACACAACACAACTGGCTCACTCACAATGTAAAAGCAGCTGTGCTAGACCCAAAATGGCCCCTGCAACAAGCAGGAACCTCACACAGCCACAAAAAGGCCAAAAAAACAACTTTCACACTTTACACACACAAAATTCCACATACAGCTTTGTGAGATTTTGTGTGTTTGTGTAGTAAGAGTGAAACACTACAGAAACACACTAAATCTCAGAAAGCTGCACAAATATTATTTTATTTTATTTTTATTTTTATAAGAAAGATAAATTTAAAACTTCCTAAACTTTAAATGGCTAGGTCTAAAAAAGAACAACTAAAAAAACCCCAATTAACTATTTTTTTTAAAGCTCCCAAAGGGGAAAAAAACTTACCCAATAGAACAGGGGTGTCCAACCTTGGCAACTTTAAGACTTGTAGGCTTCAACTCCCAGAATTCCTCAGCCAGCTTTGCTTTGCTGGCTGAGGAATTCTGGGAGTTGAAGTCCACAACTCCCTGCCTGCTTGATTGCAGGCAGGGAGTTGCTTGCTGATGGAATGGATTCAGGCAAGCGAAGCAAGGCAAGCGTTGCGACTAGCAGCTAAGGTAAGCAAGCTGGAGGGGGAAAACTGTTTTTCCTTTTACATGGCTCTGGCGATCCCAGCTGAGTTGCCTGATTAGCAGGCAACTCAGCTGGGATGGTCAGACCTTGGCTCGTCAGAGCCTTTCGGGCTGGTCTGCCTGGTTACAGGAGAACGACACCCGGCGTATAAGACGACCCCCGACTTTTGAGAAGATTTTCATGTGTTAAAAAGTCGTTTTATACGGCAGAAAATACAGTACCAGTATTTCTTGCATATATTCCAATGTTCCATTGTTGCTACTTTGTCATGTTTCTGTTTGTAGACAATCTGTGTGATCTTCTTGTGGCAGCAAACTGGGTGGTCCAATGTTTCTTCAGCTTCTTTGCAGAGATGGCATTTGCTGTCTGTTGCTGACTTCTCTGCTCTGGTGTGATATGCATTTACTCTTAAGGCTTCATTTTTGTGCAGACAGAATTAGCTCCTTTGGTGCTATGTCTTTCTTATTGACAATGGTTAAGTATGAGGTATTATGATTATACATTTAATGAATCTACAGTAGGTATCCTCAGATCTAAAACCGATGGCCTCTTAAATTTGTATTAGAGTTTACATTAAATTGACTATTGTATTCAAGTTTTAATGTTCATTTCTCTCCAACAGTTTCATTGCCTAAAGTATCCATAAAAATCAGTCATGTTAATACTTCATTGAGTGGTAAATGTTTTATGAAATGTTTAAGTTATTAGTCTGTTCTCCAGTGCGATCCCTACAGCTCCGGTTTCTGTCTTGTACACTCACTCTCGTTCAAGTTTAATGCTATAAAAATACATGGGGAGTAACACACAAAAATTATATTCAAATGAATTCACAAATACCCCAGTCCAGGGCTTGTTGAAGAAGCCAGGTTTTTAACACTTTACTGAAAGTCAGGAGGAATGGAGCTAAATGGATTTTAGAAGCGGTGGGAGCAGTGTCAGAATCTAGTCTGACACAAACCCCAAATACCCCCTGGATGGAAACTGCTCTGTCATGGAGACTAATTTCTACAAGAAGTACATAGAAGAAAAGGGCCTTGTTCAGCAATAAAAACCAAGGAGAGCTTGAATACTAATGTATAGGATACGTTTTGACCTTCACCTTCAACTCTGCTGAGTGCCAAATGTTGAAGGATACATATGTTCTATTGGCACGTTCTTGTACATGATCAGTCTGATAAAAATCATGTGTAGCATAAGGGGTCAAACTTTGGATGACTGGAAGCTACTTTAAAAACCACAGGGGGCATAGAATTCCTCTAATTGTTTGGATTAGAGGGTTAAGAATGCTTTTCAAAACTGTAAGAGATGATTGGGCTGAGCCCAAAGGAGGAGTCAAATGCATCATCAGTCATGAGTCCCTGCGTGCGAGATCTAAGTCCTTGAATGCCTTTCTCAATTCCCACTAATTTCTCTTGATCGTTAGTAACTCAGATTCTTGTACAGAGCTGAAGTTGCAATAAATCTTTATACTCATTTGAACTACCTGAATCTCCTGTTTTCCTCAGCGCTTGACAATTTAAAAAAAACAAAAAACTCTTCAGTTTCTGTTTTCTTCCTCAAAATGGCAAACAAGCACACATGTCCAAAAATGTACTGCAATCCTGGGGTAGGGGTGTAATCTGAGGGAAGGGGGTCCAACATTGATTTGGTTCTGGAACTCAGGTTGCCCATCCCTGATAGTGAAAGCTCATGGAAGGGGATAGGGAAGGCACATATGGAACATACTTGGGAGAGGGATGGCATACACACATCCTGTTGTTTACATGCTTAGACATACCCAATTGCAGGGCTACTCAAACAGGCAAAAGAAGGGCATGGCCTTGAATGAGGCACACATGTGTTTTAATATAAACAAAGCTTACAAAATCTATTGATTAGAGTTGAATCAGCAATATTCTACAGGGGTTAAACAGGGGTTGGTTCCCTGTTCAACTGATTTCAGGGTGAGCTTTATCTTTTATTTTACGAAGAAAGTCCTTTTTCTTGAACAATCCCATTGGCCAAACAAATTTAACTTGCATTATTTTCTTTTTTTTAAAAATAGTTCATGTTAGGTATTACTGTAGAGGTATCCTATTAAATCCAATTTCATTTAAAAAAAAATTAATATTCAGATCAGAAATGTTAAAGCACTAGATGTAGAATAATCTAATTAATTTAATGTTATTAAACCAAAATAGAGAAATTCCGTGCTGTTTGGGGAAGAAAGTGACAGGGTGGGCAGAATGATGAGACGAAAGTATTCATCACAGCAGGGAAAAAAATATGGATGCTGTTTTTCTTTTCTGTACTTTAAGCCAAAGCACATCATTCTTAAGTAACAATGCATTTAAAGATGATGGCAAGCCCCAGCAGGCGGCTTAGGAATTCACATTTTAATTAAGTCTTTTCTTTCAAAATGCAAAGCACAACTCTTGGCAAAAAAAAAAAAAGAGAGAACCTTTTTAGTATGCTACATACCTTTCTAAGCACTGCAAGGAGCCTCAAGAAATGGATAAGACCACGAGCAGGAAAAAATATTGCTGCGAGGTATTATCAGCAAGAGAGATAATGAATTCAATGACCGTAGGATTTTTCTGCACATCTGATTCTGAACTGCACTTTTTTGTTCAAATAAGCATAGGCCTGCCAAAGCCAATTAACTACTGATTTTGATCAAGGAAAGTGACACACTCAAAACCCACAAATATATCTGCTATTCCAAATGAAAGAAGGGAATGCAGTAGAGGCTGGTTGGCTTCTGTTTGATATTCTTTGGCTATCTCAATGATCCAGCATGTATCAACATTATGTCTCATGTTAGTCTTTTCTAAAGTCAGCTAGAACATCTGGCTCTAACCTGCATCAGATGATTTCTAAGAATTACTTTGCTAATATATGAAATTTTATCATTTATTCATTCATTCATTCATTCATTCATTCATTCATTCATTCATTCATTCATTCATATTATTGGCTGCTCATCTTACCATAGGGTAACTCTGGGTGGCTCAGTTACATAAAAGCTAAAACATAAAATGTTAAAAACAAACAATAAATAGACATGTGGGGGAGGATGGGGGGAGATGGGATTTGTTATTACTGAATCAACCACCTTCATTGCACTGATCACCTACTGGTGCCCCAAGCCACATCTTCAGGCCCTTACAAAAAGATAAGAAGGTTATACTGTACTTGCAACCTTAAGTCTTTTTTTTGGTACTGATAGGTAGACTAACTCTTTCCATTTGTTGGCTGCTGTATCATTCTTTGGATTTGCTAGCATGGTTTGCTAGAACCTTGTTTCTGCTCTTGGTGCCTATTTTTGTGTTGTGTATATATTTTATGGAGCCTTTCAACATGGTAATGACCAGAATGCCAATATAACATCATCTTTTAGTAGTAAGGATTTTTGGAAATAGGAAACACTAAGGTCATGTAGAATATTGACATATTTACTGTATAGTATTTCAGTAATCCATTTCCATATTTTGATCTTCTTTGAATCAGTTACTATCTGTCTATTGATATCTTCAAACTCCAGTTTGAGACTGGAACGTCCTTCTGAATCCAGAGTGCTTTTGAGAAATTGTTCTTGTTTTTCCATGATTGTTCCCCTATCTCTACAGATATCATTGTAATACTGTTTTAACTCTTCTGACAGCTCTCCAAAATTCTTTATTAAATTCTTTCCTAAGAACTTAGTCTTTCTTGGTTTTAATTTCTCTTCTCTTTCTGTCATTTCCCAATATGTACTGACATTGAGTTTGCTTTCTTCTGATTTGTAGACTTTGATAGTCTATCTTTCATGACTTTGATTTACCCCACAGCTCCTTAGTTGCCTCTCTTAAGGTTCAAGACTTCAAAGTGATTTTTGATGTTCTCCTTGAAAATGGTGAGTAGATGCCCAACATTCAAGTGTGAAGCCAACTGGTTTACTTTTCCAGCTTTACCTTGGTTTGGAAATTGAATCTGAGTGGTTTGTGACCTTGGCCTTTGGCTGTGTCTTTGTTATTAGAACTGAGTTCTTCCATCTCCTTGTATCAGTATAGTTAATTCATTTTTTTGTGTATTGTCTGGAGATGGCCATGTAGATAGGTATTGTTTTGGTTTTGCTAGATGTTCTAGTCATAAAGAAATCATTGGAATAAGTGTTATTTTATCTGGGTTTCTTTCTGCCCAAATAGCTCCCAGCAAATAAATCTTTGGCAGTATGTGTATTTTTCTTCCTTTGAACTCTCATAATTATGCTTGCATCCTTTCTTTGTTCAGATTGACAGATCCTGTTTAATGGCTGGCCTCTATATCTGGCCTGATTCCCAAAAAATCCACAGGGTAAATAGTTTTTCCAAGGAACTCAATTTTAGGAATATGTGCATGCATGCACATATATGAATATGTGTGCATATGTGCCATAAAAGACTTCTCTGCTAACTAACTCACATTTTAAAAATGTACCCATTGTTGTTGCTACTACTGGTTGTTAAAATTTTATTTCCTGTTCCTTCTCTCACATGTGAGGCTCACCACCCATAGCTCCTACTTTGATGTAAATCAAAGGCTGTCATTTTACCCAAAACAGAAAACTAACATGTTTTTATTTTACTCAGCAGGATAGGAAATCAGAATTTAATAAACCTGAATGCCAACACCTCTATTGGTGGCAGAGTAAACAATAATTAAATAAACCAAAAATATATGTCAGTATTTCATGATCCTTCTAAAATGCCATTGGATGAGAAAGGTTGGGTAGAAAGAGGTAAAAGCTTGAAAAGCAGATAATTACATAGATTGGGACAAGAAACAGCATATAACGAGTATATAATAATAGAAAAAAGAATCCAAAAGGAAAGCATTAAAAAATGTCCTTCTTGCCATAAGACTGGCAAAGTGAGAAGAAAAACAGAGTTAAATGTACTTAAGAAGAAGCCCTGTCTGTCTTTCATCTGAAAAACAGCAGGAATAGAAAGCGTAGTCAGTGAAAGCCAATGTAGAAAAGAGCATGAGATAAATTTGATATGTTTCATTCTAGTCACTCTCTTTCATTTACCCAATGAGTGAAGTATAAATTGCTCAATTTCCAGGGTTATAATACAAACAAATTCAAAAACATAGCAATGTATATTTGTTGTTTTTTTTTAAATGGTCCTATCAAGGATTCAGAGGAGCCCGTCTCATTTAGTTCTTAATAATCAAAGTCCTTCTTTCCCTCTCTCCCCAGTTTTGGCCCCATCAATGCCAGCCAAATCTGTTTAACAATGCCAATCATCCTAGACCCATATCTGCAGCCCCAAAACTAGACAATCATGCTCGCAGCCAATGAAAATGCACTTCTTTATGCATGTTCCTATGGTTACACTGAAGAGATTGAAGAGTTGCAATACAAAGCTGGGCCTTTTCATCACTGTTTTCTTTTGTTCCTTCCTTCCTATCTGTTCTTTCTGAATCAACATGTGTCAAACATAAAAGAATGTCAAGCCTCAAAAGCAGTAACTATCTATACCGCTTCTCCATCTCATTCCTGCTGTCAGAAAATCACTAGGTAAGCGGGCCAGATGGATGAGATGAAAGCCACCAGCTATGAAAATAACTGTGATAGAAATAGGTGAGGAGACAGATTGCATTGCATCCTAATGCTATTGTTAGGTATACAAAAGATTATTCAATTAGGGATCAATTCTAACAGTGATTAAGACAGTTCACCCCAATATTTAGATTTTTATTTATATATTGATTGTTTGGTAATTGATGTTATGTATTTATGTTGTACAACACCCAGAGTCATACTGTCTGAGTTGAAAAGCTTTATACCTCTTGAAATACATAAATAAATAAAAAATAGAAAACATTGCTATTATACAAGCTGGGCCAAAAAAGGATATAACTAATTGAATATGATTAAGGCTGCTAGCCATAATGATGGAGAAAAGCATTTAATTAAGCACTTATGCCCAGTTTCTTACTGATGCAAATCTGTATGGAATGTAGTCTGGATTCCCAGGTGGGAGAGGGTACATTCTAGAGCAGGGGTCTCCAACCTTGGCAACTTTAAGCCTGGCAGACTTCAACTCCCAGAATTCCCCAGTCAGCTTTGCTCCAGGCTTAAAGTTGTCAAGGTTGGAGACTCCTGTTCTAGAGACAATTCAGTACAAATACTTCGTGCGAGAGAAAGAAGGTAAAGACAGCTCCTCCCTAATAGTTCCCTTAGTATATGATTTATGGAGGGGGTAGTTTGCTTTAGTTTGGCAAGATACTGTATAGGTGAGGAACAATAAAGACATCTGCTTGGAAGAATCACAGTCTGTTTATTTTTTGGAACCTGACATAAAATAAGCTTATATATCACTATAGAGAATCATGTAGTATAATGGTCAAGGTATTGTACTAAGAGCAGAGTGATCCAAGCCCTAGTCCTTCAACTTTCTGTCTTATTTTCCCCAAACAGCAAAATCTGATTAGTAATGTTTAATATCAAAGGTCAAAGAATGAGTTCCCTAAGATCCAAAATCATTTGATCTAGAAACTTGCTTTTACAACAAATTTGTTTCGCCATTTGTGGAAATTCTCCAGCCTGTGCAAACCTTTCAGTGGTCAGTAAGGATAGGGCAGTTTCCTTTTTTACAGGCACCTGTCATAAAAAACTTTTGGAAATAACATGAAAAGGTCTGACCGTCCCTATCTCAATATCTGTTCAGAATAATATTATTCAATTTAGATACAGGTAATAGCAATAGCACTTAGATTTATATACCGCTTTATAGTGCTTTACAGCCCTCTCTAAGCGGTTTACAGCATCTTGCCCCCAACAAACTCGATCCTCATTTTATCCATCTCAGAAGGATGGAAGGCTGAGTCAACTTTGAGCCTGGTGAGATTTGAACTGCCAAATTGCAGGCAGCCGGCAGTCAGCAAAAGTAGCCTGCAGTACCTGTACTCTAACCACTGCACCACTGTGGCTCCTAATAGTTAATAACACCCCATCATTGCCACCCATCACATCATCCATCCATCCAGCACCTGCCATTTATCTTGGTGATATAAATTCCCAGCATATCCCTACCTGTGATCATCCTCACCTCATCACATGGAGCTATCCGGTGGATGATATCTTTCAAACATCCAATCATCTTTTCTTCCTGAAAATCATAAGGAAATGTTTCCGTCCATTCTGTTAACAACTGTAAAATTTTGGGCCCAAATTTTCTGATCCGTGCCTAAAATAGAGGTTAAGGAATGAAAGATGAAAAATAAAGGGATGTGTGTGTGTGTGTGTGTGTGTGTGTGTGTGTGTGTGAGAGAGAGAGAGAGAGAGAGAGAGAGAGAGAGAGAGAGGGAGGGAGGGAGGGAGGGAGAGAGAGAGAGAAGGGGATCTTAATTTAAAATTAAATCATTTGCAGGATTCCTGGAAAACTTACATATGTGCAATAATCATAACATGGATGATAAATTTCCTGAGATTAGGTAGGGATGAGTGAATCATTCAACTTTCCTTCTGGGTTAACTTTTTTAGTAATATTTAATCACATCTTAATTCATTTTTCCATTAAACCATTGGGTTTTTTTTAACCTGCCTTTTTTATTTAAATCAGCATTTTTTTTGTATTGGATTTAGCAAAAATGAAATTTCTCAACCATTGCTTCTTTGTCTACGCCTAATATTTGACCGTCCATGTTACACAGCTAAAAGTTTGCCTGGAAAGATTTAGTTTGAATCCAACAAGTCTTTGCTGATATAAATCAATTTAGTATTTTTCCTAGTCTCTATTTTTAATACATTTGTGTGTGATTATGCATGATGCATTGTCACTTCCGAAGTATTTTTAGAAGTCATTTCAGCAAGTTCCGTTGAAACAGCACACATACCCATTATAGTAAACTCTAGATGAGAACAGAAATTTTCCTCGCATTGGCCTCCAAATGAAAGGTACCCTTTAATCAAACAAAATTATATTGTGTGTATTGAAGCTTCCTGCCTTTTCCACAAAACTGGTCAGTAGGGCTATTTTAGTATTTGGTCAAAATAGGTTTCAAGTAAACTATCACTGGACGTAATATAGCAGTTAAAGACTTTTAAAAATGTCAAGGAAATACGGACCATGCATTCTCTGCCCCCCTTTTTTCAAGTTGTCTATAAAATACAGGTAGTCCTTAACTTAAACCACATTTGACCACAATTTTTGTTGCTAAGTGAGAAATTTGTTAAGTGAGTTTTGCCCCATTTTACGACTTTTCTTGCCACATTTGTTAAGTGAATCACTGCAGTTGTTAAGTTAGTAACACGGTTGTTAAATGAATCTGGTTTCCCCATTGATTTGGCTTGTCAGAAGGTTGCAAATAGTGATCACATGACCCTGGGACACTGCAACCATCATAAATGTCAGTCAGTTATCAAACATCCGAATGTAAATCACATAACCATAGGGATGCTGCAATGGTCATAAGCGTGAAAAATGGTCATAAGTCACTTTTTTCAGTGCTGCTGTTGTGACTTTCAATAGTCACTAAGCAAACTGGACTACCTGTATTGCTAATCCAGGGCTGATGAAAAAAAAAATCCTTAGGATACAGAGAACAAGCACTGAAAACTCCTATCACAGTGAAACACTGTATGATAAGAAACACTGTTTCTTATCATACTCTGAACAGTGTAACTTAGCACATGCCCAAAAATATTAATGAGTTTGTACACCTTCTTTTGCAAAGAATCTCTTGCCAGATCTCTTCCTTTGGAAAGCGTCTCTTACTAGATCTTCCGGAAAGGTATAACCAGGGGTGGGCTTCAAAAATTTTAGCAATGGGTTCTCTGCCCAGTTGCTGGGTGGGCATGGCCATGGTGGACGTGGCCTAGTTGGCCTCCTGCATCATGGCGGGTGGGTGGGTGTTTTTGCCCTCACCGGGCACCTGAGGTTTTCCTCTAGCCTCTGGGAGGGCGAAAATTGCCTCCTCAGGCTCCGGAGGCCCTCTGGAGGCCGGAAACGAACTTCCAGTAGGCCTGTTTTTCGCCCTCCCTGAGCCTCTGTGCGTGCCCTGCACTTACCTGCATCCAAAACGGGCCGCGTTGGGATTCCTGGGAGGGGTGGGGTGAGCGGGGCCAGCCAAGAGTGGGATTTGGGGGTTCTTCGAACAGCACAGAATCTTAACTAGAGGTTTTCTCAAACCCCTGCGAACCCCTAGCAGCCAACCCCTGGGTATAACGTCTCTCTGGGTGTCTCTTACCATTTGTTGCTTCTTGAGAGCAAAGTAAAGTGCCAGGAGTGTTGGAACAGGGGACAGATGGAACCTTACTGGACCTTGTGTACCCATGCATTATACATTTACATATTTTACCACTGACTTTAACAGAAAGACAATTTAGCAACTAGTCTATTTTTGCATTTGTTATTATCCTGCTGCATCTTGCTTAGAAGGGGGCCAAATCTTCTCGCTCTCTTGGGGATCTCGGTTGCTGAAAATAAAATTTTCTGCTATCTCAATACACCTGCTTGGTCTATGTTGCAAGATTTAGAGATTTAGTATCTTTAATGAGTGTGCAGTCATTTTAGCTATTTTTGTATTTCATTTCTTCTGTTCAAAGATTATATGTACAGGTTTGTATGTCTGCATAGGCTGGAGGAGGGAATAAACAGAATGATCAAGATAGAAGAAGTGGAGACTGTTAATAAATGAATAATAAAGATGAATAAAATTTTAACAATAAGTGATTCTTGAAGATCTGCTGTTAACATTTTCTGAGGAATTTAACAGTACACCCTGTTTCAATATGAACAATGATTATACGATTTATTGGTAGAGTGTACAACATTTACTATCACTCTTTATATCAATTCTTATTTTCAGGGACAGAACTGCCAAATGAATCTGCCAGCCATTGCATGCAGCTTTACAGAAGAAATGTTTCTGTTAACAAAGCACCGCTGACCCTCAAATAGAGTGGCAGGAGGAGAAATGTCTGTAACTATAATTTCAAAGAGCAGTTAAGTGCCCTGGTATTTCAAATACTGCTACGAGGACTCTAGCCCACTTCTTTAGCTACATAAACTGAAGATAGTCCATGGTGCCCTTTGTCATAAGGCATGCATTTGTCTTTAAAGTTCTGCAAGAGTGGTTGTTATTTCTGCAGCAGGAGGTAACACAACAATTCCTCCCAATGTTTTACAAGCACCCCATTAGCTCTTATAGAAGCTCAGCATGTGCAGAGAAATAATTTGGGATAGTTGCATTGTGTTTTTCAGAATGAAACAAGGGACAAGTACAGGTAGATCTTGACTTACAACCGCAATTAAGCCCAAAATTTTCATTGCTAAGCATGACGGTTGTTTAAGTGGGTTTTGCCCCATTTTATGAACTTTCTTGCAACAGATGTTAAGTGAATCGCTGCAGTTGTTAAATTAGTAACATGGTTGTTATGTGAATTTGGCTTCCCTAATGGCTTTGCTGGTCAGCAGCTCAGAAAAGGTGATCATATGATTCCAGAACACTGCAACCGTCATAAATACATGCCGATCGCCGAATGTCCAAATCTTGATTATGTGACCATGAGGCTGCTGCAACAGTCATAAGTGTAAAAACAGTCATAAGTCACTTTTTTCAATGTTGTCGTAACTTTGAACCGTCAACTAAATGAATGGTTGTAAGTTGAGGACTATCCATACCGTATTGCTGAAAATGCTACAAGGAGATTATTGTCAAAGAAATGGAGCAAATGGGGCAATTTCAACACAGGCCTTCTGCGTACTATTAGAACAAAGCTGCACTCTTGGGGAGCACAAGGGCTGTACAGAACAGGATGATCGAGCAAAATCATCAGGGCAGCCGTTCTACACAGATTGGGACAGGAATTTCTGCTTGTTTTTCCTGAGATTTGAGAAGCAGAATTTTGGGTTGAATTTGTTTTAAGCATATTAAGCCTACTTGAGGGCTTACCTTATTATACTGTTTGCGATTTCATTATTAAAATGGCAAGAAACAGTGCAGTAATTTTCAGCAATTACAGTCAGGAGAGGCTCCAACAACTACAGAAAAAATGGCTGCCTGTGGCTCTGGTTCTCCACATCTGACAATTACAGCCAAACCATTCCCAAATGCATTTATTTAGGTAGGCACCAGACAGAGAGCAGTATTTCCAAATACAGATGTATTAGCGTCTAATTGTCATGTGCGTTTTTTGCGAGCAGCTGTATGCTGCTCTGGGGAGCTGAGAGTGATGGGTTGCCTAAAAAAATCCAGCTTGTAATCAAAACCTAAGGCAAAGGAGATAAGAGGTAACACAATAACTGTGTATACAGTGTATACAGTATAATTGACTCTTATTCCCTGGCATCCTAAAGGCTCTAAGAAATGAAATGGACGTCACCTGGGAAGATTAAAGATTAGAAAAGGAAGAAAGAAGGATACATGAATTACAGCTATACTCTTACTACATGGAGTTTTGCTGCCAGGCATGGAAGTCCTATTTGAACATGACAAACCTTTAGGATTAGAAAACTCTCCATGGGGACAGAGGGACATATGAAGCAAGGGAGATAGAGAACAGATACAATAGGAAGCTTTCTCCCAATTCACTGTAATCCCGTTGTCACACTGTGAATGCTACCCTTACTCATTTTAGCACCTGCAATCATCAAATGTACCAACCTTATCCAGCACTGGGTCATCCAGTTGCTGCTGCTCGATGCACTTGTGACAAACACGGGACAGAAGTTCATGTGGTTCAATGAACAGTCTTGAGCTCAGCAGGAATGTGAAGATATAGGCCTTCTGAGGAAAGGAAACAGGAACATTGATCTAACAACAACTGGCTAGAGAATTAAATATGCCAAATTCTTTCTCGAAGGCAGAAGGTCATTCATTTATTTTGAAACAGAATACAGCGGTTGCAATCTCAATCTGTCTGGATGGAATATAAACAGGGGACACTGTATTGGTGTATTTGGTATGAATTTTTTAAAGCAACTTTATTAGATTTTAAAATAAATAAAAACTAACAAGGATTAACAATTAAGAATAATTCTTGTTTTCTTTTTGTTGGCATTCTCTATTACCTAGACTCTTTTGGGATGGGAACAGGTTATAAGTACTATAAAATAAATATACAAACAAGCAAACCAATGGCCAACTGATATCAATATTTAAAATGGATGGGCAAGAAGTCTACTTCTCAATACAGAAGTCTTTTAAGAGTGATAAATCATGCTATGTTCTGTATAGTAACTTTTCAGAAATAGGGATTGTGTTTTGGCTAATACAGAAGAATAACATCCACTGTTGAAGTTCAGCTACTTGAAAACATATTTGTTCTTGGCAGTGTTCCCACTGACATTAGGGACAATAACTATTTAAGATGTTCTCTAGTTAGGAGATAGTTTACTAATTTATCATTGTGAATAACAATTCTATGCCATGAAAAACAAACAACCCAAACCCCTACATAACAGTGATACTTAGAAAAGTGCACACATATCAATTTATATTTCTGGTAAACATCTACACAAACGACACAAGGCAAATGGAACAGAAGACGTTACTGTACAGGTAGTCCACAACTTACGACAATTGAGCCTAAAATTTCTGTTGCTAAGCAAGACAGTTTTGGAATGAATTTTGCCCCATTTTATCACCTTTCTTGCCAGTTGTTACCTGAATCACCGAGTTGTTGAGTTAGTAACCCAGTTAAGTGAATCTTGCTTCCCCATTGACTTTGTCAGAAGGTTGCAAAAAGTGATCACATGACCCTAGGACACGGCATCAATCATAAATACATGCTAATTGCCAAATGCTCAAATTTTAATCATGTGACCATGGAGATGCTGAAATGGTAGTAAATGTGAATAACAGCAATAAGAGCCTTGATAGTACAGGGGCTTAGTGCACCCTGTTATTAACACAGCTGCCTGCAATTTCTGCTGGTTCGAATCTCTCCAAGGCTCAAGGTTGACTCAGCCTTCCATCCTTTCTAAGGTAGGTGAAATGAGGACCCAGTTTGTGGGGGCAATAAGCTGACTTTGTATAAAATATACAAAAGAATGAAGGCTATTGCTTAACGCATTGTAAGCCGCCCTGAGTCTCTGGAGAAGGGCGGCATATAAATCAAATTAAAAAAAAAAAAATTAACCACTTTTTTCAGTGCAGTTGTAACTTTGAACGGTCACTAAATGAATGGTTGTAAGTTGAGGACTACCTATATGTTTGTTTGTAACTTGCGTCAAAAGAAATTTTCCTAATTAAAAGATTGTTGAAAGCTTGCAAAAAGTGACAGTCTAGCAGTTCATCAGAGCAAATGGCAGTTCACAGTAACCAAACATTTACCTCAGGGTAGTAGTCAGCTGTAGGTATAAGGTGTTGAATTAAAGCATCAAGAGATGCTGAGGTAAGGTTTCCATCTTGAAAGATCAGTCCTCCTTCATCATCTTCTTTGGAGGGGTGGAGGTGATGAGGGCTGAAGCCACAGGAAGTAAACATGCTGGCAGAGCTCAGCGTTTGGGGCATGCCCTTCTGGAACAAAGAAAGTACAGATAACATCAGTCAAAGGTACACCCAAAAATTGCAACAGAGCCTGGGAATAAATGAATGAATGAATGTAAGGAAACACTTGCATTTGAAAAAGTTCCCACCATCAATTGCACTGAAGAACTCTAACCAGTGGAATATAAAATACGAAATAATCATACAAGTAAAATGTCATCATCATCAACAAAGAACATCAGCAAACTATTTTAATTACGGCCAAGATATTTAATTATTTTAATCAGTTTTTAGATTTTGTATGTTTTGTATGTATGTCTTGTTTTTACTTTGGCTGTTCACCGCCCTGAGTCCTATATTGGAGAAGGGCGGTATAGAAATTTAAACAAATAAATTCAAAGAGAAAAGGCAATTGGAATAAAAATAAAAAAGCCAACAGGAAAATAGCCCTAGATTAGGGAAAGACAGATACATTTATTTTTTATAGCTTATATTCAAATAATGCTGCTCTGCTACAGTTATGAATTTGACAAAAAAAAATTAATATGAATATCTGTATATTCAGTTTTATTTAACATATTGTAATATATTCTGTATAAAACATCTATTTTTAAAAGCAAATACACACATATCTTTGTATTAGTACAATGGCAGCACAAATTTGGGAAAGGCAAACATTGAAGTTAATCTTGGAAAGTTTTATATTGGGTTTGTAGTCTTTCAAATCCACTGGTTTTGCTAACTGAATAGAATTTCATTATCTTTGCTTGCAGAATATATAGTCATTTAAATAGTTTCTTAGATCTCCCTTTTCTCCCTTTCTATATAGATAGGGGCATTTGTGCTCTTCCTGACATCTGGCACTTCACCAGTTCTCCAAGATCCTTGAAGATAATACATTGGGGTTTGGTCAAAACCTAGACAGCTCCCCCAGTTTCCTAGGATGCAAATAATCTAGTCCTGGAGATTTAAATTTAGTCAAAGTGAAGAAATATCCCTGACCATGTTTCTCTCAAACTCAAGCTTCAATACTGCCCTTTCATCCTGCCCTTCACATTTTATTGGAAAGTATTTTTTTTGCTGTTGTTGAAAATGATTCAACCATATTAGGAGTTAAGAAGCGCTGTCTTTTAATAACAGAATATTGTTATTTTTACAATAACCCTTGTAAGAAATTACAAGGGAAACACCTTTTACCCTCTTGGTGATATAAAAGCTTGAATATTTTGGGATACACCAATTTGCTCTCTCTCTCTCACACCCACACTTCCCCTGGCACAATGGGTTATCTTGTGAGGTTGGTGTAATGCACAGTCTCTCAACCACCATCCTACTGTTTGTCAAGGATATAATGAGGACCTGTACCAACATGCATTGCTGTCACTTTTTAAAACAGCATAGGCGGTCCTTGTTTAATGATTGGTCACTTAACAACCATTCACAGTTATGGCAGATGCTGCTCCCCCCTCCAAATTATTTATGACCCATCTTCAAAGTTATGACTGCCTCAGCCACCAGTAGTCACAATCATATTTTGGGCACTTGGCAACCAGTTTGCATTTACAACTAGTTGCAGTGTCCCAATGGTCATGTGAACACAATTTGCAACATTCTTTATTGGGTTTAGGCAAAAAAAAAAATGTCAATTTGGGAGAATGTATTAACAACCACAGTGACTCACTTTATGACCATCATAAAAAGAGTTGTAAAATCAAGACAGGTTGTGTGGTGACCTGCTTAAATAACCACAACCACTTATGACCAAAATTCCAGGCTCAATTGTGGTTATTACGCAAGGACCTATAATTCATAAATACATTGTCAACTCTTTTCAGTATTCCTACCTTTTCTTTTGAATAGATGCAAACTTGTTGGATCACAGCCACGTTAACCTCTCTGCTGCCCTCCCAAAGATGCCCAAGCATGACTATTGATTCCCTCAGTCAATTTATTCAGATTGAGTTAATGAGCTGCTGTCTGTAGCCCAAGTCAAACTGCCTAAATACTACTTTCCTTGCTCTTGATTGAAGTGAAGCCTTGCAGAAGCTCATCCAACCTATCACTGCAGAGCTTCTATTATTTCAGTGGAATTGGAAGCCAGCTTTTTCACCTGTTATTTGTGGATAATATATTAAGCCATTCCCACAAAAGGACAGAACATTAGGCCTCTAGGGCAAATTAGTAACTTGAGTATTAGGAAGTATTAGGGAGCAATATTTTGCTCTAACTGGTTGACATCCATTATCGTCAGTCCTTTTTTCTAAATAAATGCTTAAAATGCTTAAATGCTTGAAAAGAAGCATTCTTTCTGCTTGTGTCATCAAGGCAAGTGAAAAAAATAATGATTACTGTACAAATAGCCATCGCATACATATCAGCATTTGGGGGAAGGGGGATTTCAAAACAGAAAAATCAAAGTGAATACCATATGGTGATAAAAATCAAGAAATTGGTTTGAAGAACATAAAAGTACCAGGATTAGTTTTTAAAAAGAAAATTGACAGTACAAAGAAAAGTCAAGTCAATCTTTTGCATGTCCCTTAGTTGTTATGATTTTGCTTACATATATTAGGCAGCTACAATTCTTATCCACATATCATCCACCTCAATGCATTGACAAAATCAGATTATATGATGAAATTTTTCTATTTAGGTACAATTTAATAAAGACACCAATCCTAATGTTCCTTTAGATTTAGACCATTGGCTAACAACTGTCAGGTTAATCCCATGAACAAAACAATGTAGGAGATGGGAAAAAAGGCAGAAATTATTTCATGTGAATTGTTGGAAGACCTCTGGACCCAACTGTGTGGGAATCCAGGCTCCAGCTGCAGAATGCTCATTACATCATCATTCAATGAAAAGGCCAAGAAAGTTTGGTCACTGGCACTTTTACATTTAATAGAAAGTCTTGTGGCAAGTGATAATGATATTGTCGGTATTGGCTGCCACACGAATTGCCAAGCCCTAAGAAAAGAAACAAAACAGCCCTTTCCTAATTAAAAATCCAAACAGAATGCATGCAGTCTTGTTCTTAATTTCAAAGGACAAAATACTTGTAATCGGTGGCTGAATGCATGATATTCTAAGACTAAGACTAAGAATTTGGCTGCCTTTCATTTCTAATATTATATGCACATTAGATTTAATTCTGCCTGAACATTAGAAAGATGGTCAAATCCCATTACTCATTTCCAATTCTCTCAATAATTATTATTTTGTTTACACGGAAACAACAAAAATTGCTGGAATGGATAGCTGTCTTCATCCTACTGTCTTTCAATGGATAGAGATTTCAAATTTCCAGGTGAGCAGATCAGGGAAGGGTGGGCTATCTACAAACATACGAAATCAGGAACAAATAGCAGATATTGAACTATCACAGTCTGCACACTACTTTCTTCAATAAAAATGACAAACCTCTGTAGTCCTATCCTATGTGAAGCAATAAATTATTATGTCTCCATGCCACTTCTAGTTTTGTTAGACAATGAGAAATTTAAGGGGTCCCTCTTTATAGACCATCAAATGGACTTCAGTTACTTTAAAAATATAAGCACAACTACATTATTCTCGGAATTATATTTTATTTTTAAATGTAGCTTGCAAAATATAGTGAAGAAATGGATGGATGGTTTTCAGAGTTGTCAAAAAATATTATGACATATGGGGATATCTATACTAACACAGTATTTTCAGAGTGGTAAGTCAAGCATGATCCATCCACCAATCTTCTAAGAACCAACAGATGAGGCTATTATAAAACCAGGCTGTTTAGAATACATTTGCTAGCTCCAATGCAAAGATATGGTATAAACTATCTACTTGAACATTCTCTCATTTTTCTGTATAAGGCCAATAAAACAGTCCAGAATCCAGAAAATTATTTCAGTCATGCATTAGTCAGAACTTATCACTTTTCTTGAGCATGCCCAGTTTGTTATGAACTGCTTTAAAATGATCTGCTGTGCAGCACATATGGAGTTACAAAGCATAACACTTAAGAGAATGTGGAACCCTTAATTCAGAAAGTACTTTGCCTATAAATGCAACAATTCAATTATCTCTATTTTGAGGAAAGCACTTTCTTTCACTCTCAGTCTCGTATCTGAATTACAAGAACAGAAATACTAGAGGGCTATTGTGAGGCTCACTGAAATAATATGCTATTTATAATAAAAATAACTCCAAGTTATGCTAAATATATACCATTAAATACCCTATTCTCTGAACTGTTATCATAATAAAAATATATTGTGATGCTGTTTCATTCTGCTGCAGAATAATTTTTTCTAATTTTTTATTCATTCAGCATCGCAATATATATATATATATCTGATTATGGTGGCAACTATGACACGTACAAGCTATATTCACACAAGGTGCTGAACCATAGTTTGCTTAATTTCATTTGGTTGAATCTAATCCATAAATCATAGTTTGCAAATCACACTAGTTAGGTTCACACATATTAGCATATATACAAACTTAGCCACAAACTGATATACAGTTGGAATTATTAAAAAATGAATCCATGCAGAAGAGATAGTAGACTCTATATTAGACTCTAATAGCCTGTAGACTTGCTTATAGTTATCTCAGCACTTCTAATTCATTTATCTTTCTTTTGTATTGGCATTTCATTTTTCTCCCAAGAAATTCAGGAATATATGAGTCCATTTAGTAGATTTTCCTTAATAGAGGCTTAAGAATATTATGAGAAACCAATCACTACACTTCACAAATCCAGCTACACAATGTATATATAAATGTATACAGTGGTCAATAGTATCCTCATGATTGATGGGACCATCCAAGGGGTCAATAAAAGGGTGAGGATCAGAAGGCAGTTGATAAATAATGGAAGATCAATTGGGGCCAATTAACCTTTTGGATTTCTGTAGAGTTCCACATCATTTCCTAGTCCTGAAGGTGAGGTGGCTGGAGGAGAGACAGTGTTATGCAGAGTTGGATGGTCAGCCACCAGCGAGAACAGCCTTGAATTATCTCTACTATTGGTTAATCTTCAATTCGATTCACAGTCGCAGGCGCGCTGCATGGGCTTCTGCCTCGTCATACGGTAGCAGCAGCCTGAGTAAGATCCGAGCGCCAGGCCTGGCAGAGCGCAAACCGTGGTTTCTGCCTGCTCCAGAGCCACAAGGTGAACTGCAGAAGAGAGGGGCTCTCAGATGCAAGGTTGCCTGGCACTGCGGGCAGGGCTGGGACTGGCAAGAGAGTGCCATAAACACCTTTAGGTGCCCAAAGAGACAGAACAAGAGGCAGCTTCCGGCCCTTGCTGGCTCTGCTGATCCGTGGGGCTGAAATTAAGGGCTCACTGAATCACACTGCACACTGCCTCCCACACACAGATGTGGCCACTGGAGTCATGCTGGCGGGGCAGGATGGGGCCATACCTCTATGAGGTGACCAGGGAAGAGAAGGAGCCACCATGCCAAGAGCAGCCTCAGGGATCACTGCCTGTGTTTGTGAGGGGACATGTGGTTGGGCTGCCTCCTGTGCTGGCCACACCCACCTCTTCCCTAGGGCTTATTTTTGGGGTAGGGCTTATATTAAGCCCACACTTAAAAATCAGGCTAGGGCTTATTTTTTGGATAGGTCTTATTTTCGGGAAAACACAGTAGTAGTATTAGTTAAATCACCAACTATTAAATTATATTCATATAATCAATAAACAATCAGAAACTTCATGAAGGAGTCAATCAGATGAAAAGTTGGAGGAGTCCTGGCTTAAATGGCCTTCAGCTTAGTTTGATGTGTAACTACTCCAAGCAAAATTTGTAGCTGAGTAAGACTCTAAATTCAGGTGTCTTGATTCCACTTTCTCTCACAATCCACTATTATCACGGTGAAAATTTAGAAAGCCTTCATGTGTAACACAATTGAAAACATAATTGTTGGGAAGCTGCTCCTCCCCTTGCCACAGAAGAATTGCCTATTATATAGCCAGATTCAACATTTTGTTTATTTACTTATTATTTGTTTATTAAATTTATATGCTGTTCATGTCACCAAGGGGCAATTCTAGGCAGCTTACAACCAAGTAAAAATAACAAGCTAAATTATTAAATTATTAATAAATACATTTTATTTTGAAAGTACATATTTTCATACTAAGGAGATAGCAAATTTTTCAGGCTGTGAAAACTGCTAGTAAAAACATAAATTTACACAATATTTTCATATTCTCTGAACCCCTAATCAAAGGGCAAACTGGACATGTTTGAAGTTTTTCTTTGTTCTTATTCTGCTTCAAAGAGCAAAGTCCTTTTTCTTTTCTTTCTGAAATACTGCAGAGCTATGGACAGAGAGATGGTTCTGGCTTGTAGAAAAGATATAAAAGGTAATATCAGTAATATCTTTCTATTCTTATCAGTTCTTCCTATTCCATATCCTTTTATTTGCTACGTTCATTTAAATTACAGCATAGCTGTGTTATCATAGTTGCCTGCGGCTAATGCTATTAAAACAGATATGAATTGAGTTTTGCTGTGGAATATCTTGATGTATTATGTACAAGTAAAGTAATAACTGAAAACAGATTGTATCAATATTGTTTGGGAACATTATGCATCCTGCCCACAAAAGTCAGTTGTCAATGAAACATGAAATATGATTTCTATCCTAATCAAGAGCTGCTGAAAATTATAACCTAGTATTTAAAGCTGGAAATCATTCCACAGAGCTAAACAATAGTAGATGAATGAAGAATATTATTTGCAAAAACTTTGAAGATATCACAATGTGGCAAAAACTATACTGAAATGACTTTATGGACAATGGAAAGCAAATAAGCTGGAAGGCGGATGGAGGTAGGCAAATCGAAAAAGCAACATTCTCGATGAAATTAAAATTTAGAAACAGTAAGATTCAGGCAAAAGCCTTTGAAAGCAGGCTTCCCAATGAACATATACAAACATCTCTTGTAAAACAACTAAAGTCGTTTTAAAAGCTTTTGCAACTTCTCTGGACAGTTGCTCTTGGAAGTGAACAATGAGGTTTGGGGTGGAGAATAGGAAAAAATTCAAGGCAGTGATGCTTGTATTCTTTACAAAGGCTCACCACAAAGCAATTGTGGGATTGTAACAGAGGCATTCTTGCAGGGATGAACTAATTAACACATGTAGTGTGACAAAACACAATTGCGAGGATGGTTTACACTCCTTGGAAACTCATTACCTGGTGATGACATATATCAGCAACAGGGCCTGATGTTAATAGCTTTCCTGGCACAAATTTATGGATATCTATTCAGAAGTAAATCTGACAAAGCTCAATGGGGTTTAGTGCCAGGCAAAGATCAGCTGCATAACTTTTATCAACTGATCAAATAATAGAAAAGAATAGAATAGAATTTTTTATTGGCCAAGTGTGATTGGACAAACAAGGAATTTGTCTTGGTGCATACGCTCTCGGAGTACATAAAAGAAAAGATACATTAGTCGAGAATCATAAGGTACAACACTTAATTATTATTATTATTTTTTTAATTTGATTTATATGCCGCCCTTCTCCGGAGACTCAGGGCGGCTTACAAAGCGTTAAGCAATAGCCTTCATTGTTTTGTATATTTTATACAAAGTCAGCTTATTGCCCCCACAAACTGGGTCCTCATTTCACCTACCTTAGAAAGGATGGAAGGCTGAGTCAACCTTGAGCCTTGGAGAGATTTGAACCAGCAAAAATTGCAGGCAGCTGTGTTAATAACAGGGTTAATGATAGTCATAGGGAACCAATAAGCAATCAGGAAACAATATCAATATAAATCGTAAGGATACAAGCAATAAAGTTACAGTCCTACAGTCATAAGTGGAAGGAGATGGGTGGTGGGAACGGTGAGAAGATTAATAGTGCAGACTAATCTTGCTTATGGTCAGGAAAATGCAAATATTTTTAAATATTGGACTAAAGAATTCATTTTTTTAAAAAAAAAGCATTGCAAGGACTGAATTGCTATGATTTGGCACAATAACATTCTGAAAGTGATATGGAAGGAAAAGAACTAATTTTGTGGCTGACACTTCCTCGCTCTTGGCTTAACACACGTAGGCAGAGTTGCATATTTTGATGTGCACCAAGTTATTTAACGGCAAACTGTAGCTGTTTGCTGCCAATATAGTTGATTTGGGCTGTCATTCCATTTCCCAATGAACTATTATTTTATTACTATAAACCATGAGTGACTTATTGCTTAGAGCAAAACAGCTGCTTCTGTTTACTCATAAAGATATTGAGTTATCCTTGCCTCATACATCATTTTCCACAACTGCTGAGAATAGGAGGAAGATGAAGCCTTTCCCCCGGTTTTAACAAGTTGCCTATTTAAAGTACCTGATAAAGATAGCCATTAGTAGCTGTCAAATTATCTGCAGTACAGGCACTGATGGAACCACAGTGGTGATTACAGGAACAGCGAATAATTCATGTCGTCTACAAGAAGATAGAATGAAGCTGGAATCACGCTTGGCTCATCTGGGAAGTGGAAAGCTTGACTGCTGCTGTGAATCTTCTTCAGCTAATGAGAAATAAAAAAAAATATATCTGTGGATCTTTGCCAAAGGACTCCAGCAAACTGTGCCTGCTTGATTTTCAGTTATTCTCTCCTCTTCCTGAGTCTCAGAGTACCTCAGTGAGGTGTTTTAGGAGGTGCAGAAATCTGCAATAGGAGTAAGTTCCACTATGCAACAGACTTGGGACTACATAATGCTGTATACGGTCTAACCGGGTTAAAATGTGGCTTTAATTTTTTTTACTTTCTTACAAAGGGGGGGGGGGGGAAGCTATTAGTATCTTGTGAAACTATTCCCTCTTCTTAAAGCTCTATAAATTTCTTTTCAACACATTCAAAATATTCCTGTATATTTAAAGCTAGAAGCAGAATTGTCTTCTGTTCACCTTCTCAGCAGGCCATAAACATATAATTTGCAGCCTACAAAACTGTCAAAGTGCACATCCTTCCTGTCAGCCACAATAAAAAAGACCCCAGTGACCAAACAAGCAGAATAATGAACCTATGTGACATAATAATCCGTGTGAATCATTAAAAAGATAAACAGGAACAGCTTCATATTCACATAATATAGCAAAATGTAAATTCAGAAGCTTTTTCTTCAAACAGATTTTTCCTTTCAATTGGCACTATTATTACAGGTAGTCCTTGACTTACAACAGTTTATTTAGTGACTGTTTGAAGTTACAACAGCATTGAAAAAAGTGACTTTTTTCACACTAATGATTGTTGCAGCATTCCCATGGTCACATAATCAAACTTCAGAAGCTTGGCAACTGACTCATATTTACAATAGTTACAGTGTTTGGGAACATGTGACTGACAAGCAAAGTCAATGGGGATGCCATATTCACTTAACAACCATCTTAATAGGTTAACAACTGCAGTGATTCACTTAACAACTATGGCAAGAAAAGTTGTAAAATGGAGCCAAACTCATTTAACAAATATCTCACTTAGCAACATAAATGTTGGGCTCAATTGTGGTCATAAATCGAGAACTAGCTGTGTATCATTATGGGCCTGGATTATTCGGAACTAGGAAAATCCCTTTGATCCCTATTAGGAATTAATGACAAGGATTCTTTATCGAATTGATATAATTACTTGGAATTCAGTGCTATAACAGTGAGTATATAAATGAGTTCAAGCATTCTGATCTTTAAAAAGCTGGCCATCTAAATCAATCTGTCATATTTTAAGTACTGTTGTTCAGCTCTTAAAATGTAAACAGACTTATGAAGAGTACATTTTTTTAAAAAAACCAGAATTTTCAAATGATATTAGAATGGGATACAATGGCAGACTAATCAACGTAATTATTTTATTAAAATGATCTAATTTGCACGATGCTGACTTCCTGAAACATTCAATATTTTGGGGCTAGCAGATTGGGGTAGAGCAACCCACAGACCTAACAGTGACAAAGTGAACCTGGAAATTTCACATCACGTCTTCAACAAGGAGACTGCATGCCATACCTTCAATTCAGTGCTCCCATAAGATCAGTGCTTCCTGCTCTCTGTCTCATCCACCAGCAACAACAACTAATGTTTTGCTCCATGAAAATAAAGGAGATTCGAAGAAACAAGGAAACCCTATGGGCAAGATGACAGACCAACAGAATAATGTGGCAAAAGGGGCATTTAGATCAAGTCCAACCCTGCTCAAAGTAGCAATTCAAAATATAGCATCTCAGGAGCATGGGTATTAGGCTCTGCTTCAACATATTCAGTGGAAAAAAAAATGGCACAACAGCTCCCTGAGCAATTAGTTACAAAGCTGAATTGCTCTTATTATTCCGAGGTTTTTCTCTAGCCTTCAGTCCATTATGCCATGTCTTGCATTCTGGAAGGTGAGAGAACAGGAACTTAACCTTCTTCTATGTGGCAACCTTTCATATGTATATATAGATAGACTACCTATCCCTTTTATATCTCCAATAAATCCCAATGATTCTAATCCCCAGAAGAGCAAAGCAATTAAGTGAAATCAAAATCTGGCAAAAAGCCAGAAATGTGTCTGGCTCAATACTTAAAAGAAGAGGAAAACAAAAGATGAATTTCTATTTAGGACCATCTTCTTTATCTTTTGTGACCTTCCTAGCTCATATGGGTCCCTCTCCATTACCAGAATTTTATCTTTTAGAGGTGAAAAAGAAATACCTGCATAGGACAATGAATCTGGGAAACTACTTTTTTTTTCATTCTTACAGAAATACAAAATGAGTCGCATCACATCCTATTTACACAACAGTAAAAGTTGCAATAGTTCAGTAGCTAACTTGCTGCTCTTCCAAATGTACCAGATGGTGAATCCAAAAACTTCCAATCAACATGGTTATTGTTGAGTAAATCAACTGAGAAACCTGAGAGAGAGGCTAACAGGTTGGAGGAAGGCTCCTCTATAGTGTCAACCTATGAAATCTGGAAGTAGATTAACCAGAAATGTATTACAAATGCTTTCTGAATTAAGTAGACATGAAAGGACTTGGATTATCAGGCATGCTCAGGGTGAGTTCACCAGCTTTTTTACCTCAGATAATTATAATGTTTGTATTTCTTCAAGAATATTTTGCAAGCCAACTATTTGTTGCTTATTCTCATCCATTTTTTTTCTTTAACCCTGCCGTCTTTATGTCCTGGAAGTTGTGTAAGGCATACAGAACAGTGTTACATTAAAATTAATCCCCAGCATCCTGTTTGTGAGAACAAGGTCACCTTCCTAGCAGAGTGCTTGTGTTTGTTCATGTCTGTAAATTTTGTTTGAAAGGGGGGAATGAAGTAATTAACATGAATTTGGAAGATAAGTCCCAAGTAGAATATAAACAGCAAGAAGAAGATGTATGGCCAATTACATTAAATACCAATCAAAATTTCAGCCACACAACAGTTCTCCTGAGCATTTAATCTGTTATCTCATATAACTTCCTTCTTTATGTTTGCAACAGCAATTTAAAAAACCCAACAAGTTCAGCTAGCAGATGGATAACTAAACTATTTGTTCTTAAAATACAGCAACGGAACAAAATTAAATATATACAAAAGGTTAGGAAATAGTTTAGTGCAAACCAGATTATTATCATGGCTTTTGGGCAAGGGGGGGATACTCAAGTGAGTGACTTCTTACATACTTTATATAGTATTTATAAATTTTTTTCATTTCCCTCAGTGTCTTCTAAAAAACATGGTAGCAGCCAATGTGATCGCCATGTAAAGCCAACTCTCTTCCTGCTAACTGCTAACTCTCTGGACATACAAATACAAATAAGAGCTTGGTGGCGCAGCAGACTAATAGCCTGCTATTATCATTCAGCTGCCTGCAATTACTGCAAGTTCGAATCTCCCCAGGCTCAAGGTTGACTCAGCCTTCCATCCTTTCTAAGGTAGGTAAATTGAGGACCCAGTTTGTGGGGGCAATAAGCTGACTTTGTATAAATATACAAAAGTATGAAGGCTATTGCTTAACGCATTGTGAGCCACCCTGAGTCTCCAGAGAAGGGCAGCATATAAATCAAATTAAAAAAAAAAAAACAGACGTCCTGCAGATCCTGAGTTTAAAAATATGGAGGTCTTCTTCCTGAGGAGTATCTGATAGGAAAAGCAGAAGGAAAACCTCTTCCTTTCTCTGGACTGTTAAGGTCACATTTCAGGAAATGAGGGAAAATAAGTAAAGCAGAAGCAACTCAGGAGGATTGGTGACAGTTTCAAAATCAAAGTAGGAAAAGAAGGAGGGACTTAGCCATGTGCTCACCACTTCTTATTTCCAGCAATTCTCATTGACCAATAATAATTGAGATTAGGAACTCTGTTGTTAAGCAAAATAGTCATAAGGCACAGTGACCATGGTGATTTATGATGGCAGTTGTGGCAATTCCAGTTGCCATGATTAGACGAATTCCACACAGTTGCAGACCTAGAGAGAGGTACTGCCAGACCCAGAGAGATGTATTTACCAAGTATTTTGTCACATGATTGCCTCCTGCTGGTTTCCCTCCTGCTGGTTTCCCCATTGACTTTAGTTGTGGGACTTTGGCAGTGAAGCTCGCAAATGGCAATCGTTACCGCATGACACTGCAGTGTTGTAATTGCAAACCACCCACATTGTGATCACATGATTGCAGAGGTGTCGTGTCAGTTGCAGCTATGAGGACATGTTGTGAGGACCTGTCATAACATCATCTTGTTCAGCACTGTTGTAACTTTAAATGGCTGCTGAAGAAGTGTGTGTTAAGCACTATCTATGATGAGCTTAGAAGAAAGCCAAAATTTACATTCTGGTCAGGTCCATAGATGTTAAGGTAAGCTATATGGGCCAGAAACAGTATCCAAAATTAAGCTAACCAGACATAGTACATCACCTATCTCTAATCTATAATTCATGTCTGTGTGCACAATGTCATTGGGAACTGAAAATGCACAAAACGGATGTACACCAGTGATGCATACAAATTCGAAAGCAGTATTCAGATAAAATTTCAGAGACTGGATATGTTTCAAGAGCTTTTCAGAAAATGAATAAACGTGCAGGTGTAAGAAGAAAGAGAAATGGTTATATACTGTTTTTCCAAAACCTTAATAAGATTCTGTGAAAATTATCAGAACAAGATTCTATTACTGTAATTACTTACAGTAAAACTAGTATGAGTATTCATGGTTTTGGTTTGTGTCTAGACTACCTCAAACGGCTTGCAAATCTGAAAGCACTTCCTCCCTCCCCTGCCTTTACATTCCAGGGAACTAGGAGAGTCCCTTCTGAGATGTTTTCTCCAACCCCATTCCTTCTTTAGATTCAGATTGCATTTATCAGACTATTGTCTAGGCCCGTGATGGTGAATCTATGGCACGCATGCCGGAAGTGGCACTCAGAGCCATCTCTCTGGGTATGCCATCCGTCGCCTGTTGCTCTTCTGGGTTCTGGCGTGCACATGCACGCTGGACAGCTGATCTTTGTGTGCGTGACAGCACCAGAAACTGGAACCTCAGCTTCCTGGCACATGCATGTATGCTAGAGAGCTGCTCTTCCAGTTTCCGGTACTCCCCTGTGCATGTGCCGGGGAGCTGCTCCAGTTTCCAGCATTCCCTACATGTGCACAGTTCCCATTTCAGCACTCAGTGCCGAAAAGGTTCGCCAACACAGGTCTAGGCTGTGGTTCTTCCTATTGTCTCCCAAGGTTACTCTCAGTCCCATTACAAAACTGATTTGCTCCTTTTTATAATGCCAGGTGAAAATTGAGTAATGTTTCCTAGAAGGGATGAGTGGAGAACCCTGGGAGACTATGCCAATAATATATACTTTAATCAAAGGTCACCCCTAAAAGAGGGTGAAAATTTGGGTGCATCTTATACACCAAATGTAGCCCCGCCTACCTGCCCCCACCTTTTGGCCTCTGCCTCCCAGCAATTTGCTGATTGTTGGATAGGCCTCCCAAGGATCAGCTGCTTCAGGCTGCAGGGATTGCCATAGCCTATTGCCGCCTCCCTGAACCCCATTTTCGGCAATCCCTGCAGCATGAAACAGCTGATCCTCGGGAGGCCTATCCAACCGACAATCAGCGGCTTGTGCTAATCAGGTTGTGCTGAAGCTGAAACTGAAACAGGCTGTTTGCTGCAAGGAGGCAAATTGCTGGGAGGCAGAGGCAGATTTTTTTTTCTTGTGCTAATCAGGCTGTGCTGAAACTGAAACAGGCTGTTTGCTGCAAGGAGGCAAATTGCTGGGAGGCAGAGGCAGATTTTTTTTTCTTGGTTTCCTCCCCAAAAAAGGTAAGTGCATCTTATAGTCCGAAAAATATGGTAAGTCTAAGTGCTATTACTATTGCTATCTTAGACTCAGAAAATTGAAATCAAACTGGAATTCAGACATTTTCAGTTAGAAAATCATACTGTTTGCTATATAGGACATAAAAACAAAGAAGGAATTGTTTTTGCTTTCATAATCAAAGAAAGGTAAGGAAGAACAATACTATGCTACAGTGCAATTATTCTTGGGTTATTGTTTTTTACTGCCAGACCCAAAGAGATGTATTTACAAAGTATTTTGTCACATGTTTTGGCTTAGGTACTATTGGCAGGAGACTCCATATGATCCTGCAAATAATAAGTTAATAATTATTTGAAACAATGTATTCCACTACTGAGATCCTATCAACAAGAATGAGAACAATATAAAGTAATGTATTAGAGTGGGGTGGCAAACTCACGTGATCATGTCAGTGTCATGTGACGTATTGCGACTCTTTTCCCTTCGCTAAACCAGGCATAGCTGTGGCCAGTGTGTGATGCATCTGGCCCGCGAGTTTGACAGCCCTGTATTAGAGTGTAACCTTTCAAAAATCTCTGATAAATCTTCCGCAACATCATATCTATTGGACTATGAGCAAAATACCAAATGGTGTTTTGGGTACATTTTAAAGTCACCTATGGAGGAGCCTTAACTTGACATACAGGGAGAATTTGCAGTACTTGAATTTATTCCTTCCTTCCTGACTGGCAACAAGAAAGGAGATGCATAATAGCCATCATTTCCATCAGCCATTTTTTTTTCTCTTCAAAAGGATAAATGGCCTATTCATCTTCTCTTCCTCTCGCTTTTACTTGAAGTAAAAGATGCTCCAATTTCTCCCCGTTTTAAGAAACCTGTAAGCACCAAATCAATAGGTGTTGCAATTGCATGGATTGGACTCAGGGACCAATTTGCTTGTTCCTAATCCCAGGCCAAAAAGAAAAAAGAAAAATTCCACAGTTAATCAGATATCATCAAGAAAGCAGTGATAGGAAAAGGTTGTGTGAGAGACTGAGTGAGCAAGAGAGAGAGGTGTCAAGCCTGAAGTCCTAATAATTTTTAAGGGAATAAATAAGTGGAATCTCTTTGTAAATAAATATACAACTCTTTTAAAAAGTGATTGCAAACAGTTCTGTAAAGAAAACAAAAAAAGCTTCAATTACTTCAAAAGAAAAAAAATAATGACGGGTTATTGGTTTGGTGTTAAAAGCAAACAAACAAAGAGGAGGGAATGATAACATGAAACAGATACTTGAGCAAAGATATTAATTCAAGCAACCCTCCACTCTTGGAAGGATGCCACCGTTTTTAATGGGTTCACAAAATAATGGATTATGGACAAATCAAAGGAGATATGCAAACAGAAAAGCAGCAGCAATTTTCCAAAAACCTAATATACATTCAGCATGAGTCTACGTTTTAAAGGAGAACTTGCAAAAAACTGGTATGATAAGCCCACAACTATACTCATTTCAAAACACTGAAACTGAAATTTTAAAAGAAAGATAAATAGCCTTTTTGCAAATCATTGCTAATAGGAGCACCTAGCATGTTTAGCTGTTCTTTTCGTATTTTATTTTCTGTGGTAAATTACAGAACAACCAGGTCATAGGCTTTCTGATTTGGCACAAGCCTGAACTGAGGGAAGAACTGGAAGAAATACCCTGTTTCCCTCAAAATAAGACATCCCCTGATAATAAGCCCAATCGGGCTTTTGAGCGCATGGCAATAAGGCCAAGCACTTATTTCAGGGTTCAAAAAAATATAAGACAGGGTCTTATTTTTGGGAAAACATTGTATTTGGGGGTGGGGGAGAGATAAGGAGATGAAACTGATATTCTGAACAGTGGAATAGAGTAATATTAATATCCAAGAAAAAAAAATGATGAAAAAGTCATAAATGCTGTGGACTGTTGATAAATAGTAAAATTGCAAGGGTAAATTCTGTAACTGGAGAAATAAAATCAATGTGATTTACTTATGGAGTGGGTGCCTGACTTTTAAATATATGCATGAAGACTGCATTGATTTGGAAAATACCATTTACCCCTCTATGAACTGACAAAGGAGGCAGGAGAAACATAAAACTAAATTGAACACAGTTGAAATGGGTTACTTCAGAAGTGTGTATAGTAAAACAGGAAGAGATAGGATCAAAACTGAATGAGTGATGAATGTGGATTAAACACAAAAGTGGGCAACTAATATGAAAGAAGAACACTGAGGATGTGGGATCATATGGAGAGAAAGAGGATCAAATGGCAAAACAAATACAGAAAAGAAGAATGATTTAATGGAGAGGAAGGGAAGACCAAGACAGCCTTGTTAGATGATGACAGCCTGAAAAACCAGACGCAAGATTAGTTTAAAGAACAAAAGGACAACAAATAAATTGATGGATGGACATGATTTTAGTTCTGCTTCCTTTTTCTTTTCCAATGCCTTTAATTTCTTTGCCTTACTATGTCTTACTCCTTGTCTGCACTCTGCCTGAAGTTAGTTAACCTAAAAGGGAAGACTGTGATGGGTTAGGGTTAGGGTCAGAACAGATCAAAAGGGTAGGTATGTTGTCTGTCTCTGAACTGGGCATAAGTAAACCTTTCTTTTCTCAAAGTGTTGTTTTCAGAAAGTCATCTTCGTGCTGCCTTAATAATGGTACTGTGTGTGCTGGGTATGAGTAGTTACAGCAAAATTGGACTAAAATGACATTTTGAGAAAAATCAGCAGCACAGGGAGTTATTCCTTTCTTCCCATTTTGTCAGCATCTGTTGGCCATCGTGAAGATGGGCCACTGGACAGAACTAAAAGGGAGAAAAGGGAGAATCAGTATAAAAGCCAGTACGATATTGGACACAAGGAGCTGTCCAGCAAAAGCATGGAGCTGTCCATTTCCAGATTAAAGGGATGAGTGCTGAGAAACAGATTTGCGGTTTGATATGAACATAACCTTTTTTTGTGCCAATCAGATCATGTTTTTGAATCCTGTGTGGTAGATACCTCCTTATTCTAGCTGTTCCTACAATCTGGAAAAATTCAGAGAGGCACTTTTGTAAAAATTATACCCCCTACTCTATAACAGCCACACTTCCTGTAAATTTATTTTATTCTTACTTTTTTGTAAGCCACCGTGAGAACCCATTTAGAGGCTAGTGTAAAATAATGTTTTTAAAAGGTTAGTTGCATTTGAAGCTTATGCTACTCTGTTTCCCCGAAAATAAGACATCTCCTGATAATAAGCCCAATTGGGTTTTTGAGCGCATGTGCTAAAATAAGCCTCCCCCCGAAAATAAGCCCCCCCCAAAAAAATATTTAAACGCAGAGCTGGAATTCAGGTAAGACAGCAAGAGGAGCCCCATGTTGCTCCATGAGCCCCAAAATAATAAGACCTCCCCGAAAATAAGGCCAAGCGCTTATTTCGGGATTCAAAAAATATAAGACAGGGTCTTATTTTTGGGGAAACATGATTGATGATCCAGTGACTGAAATAGTGTTTTAGGATGCTTTACAATTAAACCACCACAAACATTGGCAATGACGGAGATTCAAAAATTGTACAATGTGAAGTTAGAGTTAGGGTTAAACCCATTATGACTTCAGAATGCCATAGGATTCTGCTGTAAATGGATTTTAAATGGCCGTAGTCATGTGGTGATACTGGTAGCAGCTGCTTTTGTAAAACAGGATGGTGCTAGCTTGCACCGTGCCATCTTCACTGTATATACATTTTTCATCTCCTTCTAGTCCATGAAGCAACATATGGATTTTTTCAAAGATACTAATATGTTTATGGCCAAAAGAGCACTGATGAAACTGCTTCAAGCAGCTGAAAGAAACACAGCTGCCATCATTGTCAGACTAGTTTTGCAGCCAGGTGGGTTATGAAATGAGACACACGTAATACATTTCTGATTAAGATGATAATACAACTATCTTGATCTGAGTAATTATAGATGTTAGTAATATCACTATTGCTATGTGCCTGCAACTACAACAATACCACCCACTTTTTCTTCCAGAGTCTCAACAAAGATCTTCGTTTCCACCATAACAGTTCATTTTCCTGATCAGAAGCCCAATAAAAATATAACATAAGCTCAGTGTTTTTATACAAACACCCTTGATAAACTGGCACAGACATGGAGAGCAACATCTATTGGTTTGAGCACTGTATATTCTGCCAAGAGATATTTACAAATATAATGCCTGCTTTTTCTCTCCAAACCACTTAATTTGCTACAATTATTATTTGCTCCCACCAGCAAGAAAAAGAAAGTAATTTTAAACATTGGAGAAAGCTTTACAAGGAGAAAAACCATTTTGACTTCTTTTGGCATATGTTCATTCCTCAGACTACATAACACCTACGACCCTTCTAGCAGCATTTTCATATCTTAAAATTTCCCCATGCATTTCCCCATCTTCAGTCAACATCATATTGTTCATCATGCATTCACCTTAAATTATTTGTATTCTCAGGGAAGAGCTCGGCATCATCTGTACAGAAAAGTAGATGTAAATTTGCATTCCCAGTCAATGCACTTCTACTGACATTGCCAGCATTCTTTATACATTTATCCATAAATACATTCAACAACCAAGGGGACATCACACATCCCTGTACTACTTCCAGCTCAATACTGGAGCATCCCTAAACATTCTAGACACTTAACCTCCATCATATATTGGTCTTATTACTTTCAAAAACCAACTTTTTTACTTCATAGTCATGCCTGTTAAAAACCATTTAATTCACTTCATCATATATTTTCTAAAAATCAGTAAAAAGAGAATAGTTTTGCCTCTGGTTTAGGTTATGTGATAATCTTCTTTCTTGCGATGGCTGTTCACTGATTTGTCCATGCAGACACACAAACTTTATTGCTGGGGATTGTATTATAAAAAACTGAGAATGAATGATACATCATAGAATATAGTACTCGTGGAAGAAGGAGGGAGAGATACAGATATTGCCAAAAGTGGAGAGCCCTAAAATGATGCTAAGACCAAAGACAGGATTCTGGAGAGAAGAAAGTGAGGTATGGAAGTCCTAGCCCTGTGATGGCGAACTATAGCACGCGTGCCACAGGTGGCACGCAGAACCATATTGGTGGGCACACAAGCTCAGCTCTGACACACATGCGCGCGCCGGCCAGCTGATTTTTGGGCCTTCTGGGCCCACTGGAAGTAGGGAAACAGGCTGTTTCCTGCCTCTGGAGGGCCTGGGGTGGGGTGGGGAAGGCCCATTTTTTGCTCTCCCCAGGCTCCAGAGCCTCTCTAGGAGCCTGGGGAGGGCAAAAATGGCCTTTCCCACCCCTCTCCAGCCCTCCGGAGGCTGGAAATGGCCCATTTGCCAACTTCCGGTGGGACCGGAAGGCCCGTTTTTTGCTCTCCTCAGGCTCCTAGAGAGGCTCTGGAGCTGGGGAGAGCAAAAAACAGGCCTACCGGGTCCCTGTGCCATCACATGCCAAAAGTGGGGAGAGTGTGGCGGGGTCACGCACGCATATGTAGGGGGCAGAGTGAATAGAATTATGGGTGTGGACACACATGTGTGACCCCCTGCGCAACCCCAACTTTTGGCACACAATGGCAAAAAGGTTAGCCATCACTGTCCTAGCCTAAAGATTCAATCATCACTAAAGTGCATAAGACTGCTATAATGGCTACCAAAGATGATTTTGGAGAATGCTGGATAAGTACAGGACCAGACTTTCTAAAACATTTGAGGGCATGGAAAGAGCTGTGAAGACATATTGTTGTGATACAAGCAGATAGAAGATTGTAGGGCTTGGCTGGGGCTGAAGATGGATAGAAAAAGCAAGATCAAAGTCTTACCTACCACAGTACAACTAGACAGTTACTCTGATATCGTATTTCATCATCTTTTTAGGTGACAAAATGTCAATTCATTTTGTAAGGTATTTCCTCAAACCTAGGGACTTGGGGCACTCTGTGAACTATGGTCTAAATTTGGTGTCAAATGGATTAAAGAATGTCCAATTTAGAAGACTTTTTAAAAACAAACCACCACATAATAACCTGAAGCTGCTTTTAATCCTTAAGGAAAACTCCTGAGGCATGAAACAATGGTCAAAGAGAAGAGACATTTCAATAGAACTACAACAGGCAAGTAAAGTTTTTCTATCTTCTGTTGATCTACGTTTCTCTTCAGGCACCATTACAAAATCAAGAAGTATTTTCAAGTCAGCCATTGAACCTCATATCTACCATGGAGCCAAATACATAGCAAAAAAATATCCACAAACCTGCCCTTTCAATTTTATAAATATTATGAAGATAATATAAAGTCTGTGTAATTACAAACTTAATGCCATATTTGTATGTTTTCTAATCTGCAATAAAAAGAACAAACGCATGTGCACCGCCGCCGTCTCTGACATGAAGTCTTGGGCTGTGCCAACTTATGCTGCAGAAGGCACTGGAACAAAACAGACTGTGCATTAGCATGCTATAACACAACTTTCTCTTGCCGCCTCAGAGAACAACCCCTGCTTTACATAAATCTTTCATGAAAAGCTCTGCCTCAAGCACTACTGCCTAAGCAAAAAAGGGCAGCACTGAAGAAAACAGTTTTTTCCCTCCAAAAGCACATCAAGTCATACAGAAAAGTAAATGGAATTTTTATCTGCTGTGTTTTCACAAGGTCCCAGGTCTCTCAAAGGGAAACAATATAATTAACAGATATGAGATATTGGGAATAATTGAAAGGGGGTTTGGGGTGTGGAGAGAAAAGCTATTTAAATTGTTCCAGACATAATACATAGGGAGTCAGAATAAATTTAGTCTGTATTATTCAAGTCTCCACATGTACAGAACAAGCTTCTTCGGATTCTGTTTTTCTAATATAATTAGAGATTACTGGAGCTAATATAATTGCCAATCTGGATTAAGGGAAGGTATTTCAGACATGGTTTATGCTAGAAATGATGAATAAGACCATATGTCTCTTTCTTCATACCAACAGACTTCATCAAGCCCATAAAACTTCAATCATAAACATATAAGGCACACAAACAGAAAGATGATTAAGCTCTGGATAGGCATCAAATATAGCACTATTTTCAAAGTGTCAATCCAGTTCTCAAAATCCACTATTACCGTGTTTCCCTGAAAATAAGACCCTGACTTATATTTTTTTGAACCCTGAAATAAGCCCTTGGTCTTATTGCCATGTGCTCAAAAGCCCGATTGGGCTTATTATCAGGGGATATCTTATTTTGGGGGAAACAGGGTAACATCTTACTAAGGAATGGCAATCAAAATGATGAAATCATGAGAAGCGGCAGAATTCAAACATATTTTTGTTCTGTTTCATGAAATGTGTACTATGCCTTTCCTTAGCAAAGTTCAGAAGGGGATTTTTTGACACTTGTTCCAGATTTTTAGACTCTTTTAAAAGAAATATTCTGGTATTTTCTTCATAGTAATATTTCTAATTTTCATGCACCACAGCGAAATAATAGAACTGAGTATCATAATTACTATAATAATTTGATGCAGTACAATTTAAGATCTGAGCTAAAATAACCTATAGGGCCCACTTAAAATTTATAAGTATCCAAATAAATAAGTAACTAAATAATCTTATCTAACAATAACGCATTTCTGAATAAAGAACCAATACTTAAATTAGTATTCTATTCTAAATTAGATACAACAGACTAAATAATAGTTTTTAAGATTAAAAATTTGGAATAGATTGAGAGATGTAAGGAATGTATTTCTGAAAATACTGTTTATATATATTTTCATATATGTTACAATTACCGTCCTTTTATGACTGGGATTCCTTATTCCAAACAATAAAATTGCTTGTTAGCTAATAGTAGTCATAACCTTGGGTGATTAAATCAAGTTACTATGAACTAGTCAGCATATAATTGGTTATAGTAAATAGTAATAATAATGCTGGGAATTAATCAGTCACTGTGTTATCTTGATGAGCAGAAAGACCTATCCTGAATTTCAAAAGAAAAATATTTGCAACAAAAGATTTCAGTCTAGTTGTGCCTTAATTTCCTAATTCACTTAATGTTAATTTATGAATGAAGATAACTACAATCATGATTTAACAAAATAATCTTATTTTTAAATATTTATTTATTTATTAAAACTGTACTGTCATAAAGCCAAAGGGCTTTAGGATTCATATATAGTCAATGTAATGTCTAAATACAATAACAAGGTGCTTCATGAAAGTAAGCTTCTATTTATTATCAACTATGTTAATTATGATATTTTTCCACAAATGACTCTAAGGTAGGGCATAATGTGGTTCAGGCTGACTGTTTTAATAAGCCAAAAACTTGGTTTATTGACTGAAGTTTTATTAAATACACCACAGCTTTGACATGAACCAAGTCAGGGACCTGATATATTAATTGCATTATGCCATTTTCTGGTTTAGCTGGATTCCCTAACATTAAGCTATAAACCACAACTTTGAAACCAAAGCCTTTGAGTGTATGCCACAGTATACTAACCCAAAATCAAGCACATTATAGCTTGATGTAACATGCAAACTCAGCCACTCAACATTCATATATGCAAACTGCAATGATGTCACCACAAGATATCTTATCACACAATTGTGCAAATGCTGAGATTATATACCTGTATTAGGACATCTAACCCAAGTACACACGTCGCAGCTTTTGCATGATTGCAGTGTCATGCATGTGTTGCCTTTGCCCATCCTCGCTGTCCCTCCACCCCCAACCACACATTTGTGACGGAACACCCATAAACACAGAAGATTACGATGTCTGCTGATGGTATTGCCTTAAGTAATACCCTACTTGTGCCTCATGGTGCTGGGATGGATCTTCATTACAATATGCCCATCTGAATCTGAGTGGTAGATATTATTAACAAATCAACAGGAGGCAATGTTAATAAGCAGAAAGGGAAGGAGAAGGTTAGAAAGTGAAAGTGACCTGGAAATTATAAATGGGAAAAATGAGTGATGGGGCACTGGAATTAACCCAGTTGTTGGGATAATGGACACCAAGAACAACACTCATTACATCGCAAACTGCTGAGCTTTGCTATCTCTTGCTCTGGCAGTGGCTTGGCAGACAAGCTGTCTGATGATTAATCAAAAGCCACTCCAACAGCAGTGAAGGAACTACCCAGAAACTGGCTGCTTTATTTTTTCATCACGTAGCATGGTACATTAAACTGCAGAAATGAGAAGTTTTCCTGCCCACTCCAAAGGCATTACAAAAGACCCTGTAGCTTACTACAAATAACAATGCATTGCATATACACGTGTGTGCAGTGTGTGTGTGTGCTATATGTGCACACGTGCACACACACATGCATATATACCAGAGATGGGTTTCAGCAGGTTCTGACCAGTTCTGGAGAACCGGTAGCGGAAATTTTGAGTAGTTCGGAGAACCTGTGGTAAAAATTCTGACTGGCCCCGCCCCCATCTATTCTCTGCCTCCCAAGTCCCAGCTGATAGGGAGGAAATGGGGATTTTGCAGTAACCTTCCCCTGGAGTAGGGTGGGAATGGAGATTTTACGGTATCTTTACCCTGCCATGCCCACCAAGCCACGCCCACCAGCCATGCCATGCCCACCAAGCCACACCCACAGAACCAGTAGTAAAAATTTTTGAAACCCACCACTGATATATACTCCAAATACGGAATAATTTTTAATTAATGTAGAAATCAATGGCAGAAGACACTGTATCTTAATACTTCATGCTAATCTTGCACCGGAGACAAATTCCTTGTGTGTCTAATCACACTTGGCCAATAAAGTATTCTAATCTTGAATACTGAACCCCAAAATTAGAACAAAGATTAACATGATCAAAGGAGTCCCTCTGCAATCAGTCCTAAATACTAGGTGAAAATTAGTTATTTCAAAGGTGGGCAATTATGGTCTCTTTATGACCTGTGGACTCAAGTAGTTGCCCACCTCTGATTTATTTCTATGTATGCTATTTTCTCTGATTATTATTATTATTATTATTATTATTATTATTATTATTATTATTATTATTATTATTTATTTATTTATTAATTATTATGTGTGTGTGTATACGGATATACATATATATGGTGATTAGGTAAAACATAGACAATCCTATTAATTTGATCCTAAATCATGTCTCCTGTTTTAAATCTCAAGTTTGGTTCATTCTGTTTCTTCTGACAAATCTTTCTCCCTACAATTTACTTGGCTTTTGGTCTGGTGGTTCTGTATTCTGTGTCGATCACCGATAATCAAGCAGCAGGAAACAATCACAAATTGGCTCAAGAGTATTTTCCCCTGAAGTTAAATCAATAAGATTGCTACAAGAAGAGGTGTCTGACGTGGATGAGAATGTCTGAGTTCCTGGATGAAACTACTAGCAAATTTCATGTTACCACTCCAGGGTTACAAACACTTGATTGGGGCTTATAATAGCAATAGCACTTAGACTTATATACCGCTTCACAGTGCTTTACAGCCCTTTCTAAGCAGTTTACAGAATCACCATATTGTCCCCAACAATTTACTAGGGTTGCAAAACACACTATATCAGAAACAGTGGCTCAAATACATACCCATGCAATGTTGGGTTCATGCAACATTCTAACATCAAATCAAATAAATCAAAGTGTGGTTAAGATTATGTTTGAATGAGGATTTGATGTTTACTAATTACATGAATTATATTTGCTAGCAGAGAAAGTTTTTCTGCCCATTGGCATGAAGGAAGAATGAAGGGGAAGTCTGTATCTGTTGAGTAGAGATGTGTCTAAATTGGTTCAGGTGGATGTCTATGCAAATGCTTTCTCTCTCTTTTTTTAATAATTCTTTTTAAAGTTTTAATAAAAAATACTTATCCATATTCGTTCATGATTTTCCTTAACAATGCATATTTTTAAAACTCCCTCTAATATATGTATTTTTTTTTCTTGGAACAACTCCTTAAACAGAAGTTTCTGCGATTAAATTCTTTGTTATGTAAATTTCTTCAGTATTAGCTTTTAAAAGGAGAATTACCTTAATGTAAGCTCTTAAAAAATGTAAAAGGCCCTTTTATGTGCACCTCTCAGAAACAGGTGTTCTTCACCATGCAAAATGTCACAAACACAAGTGTATTTTGGGGTATTTTGGGACTATGCCACACCATAGTCAATTTTGGCAAATCCCACCAATTCGCTTTGTTATGCATTTCAAGTTCCTATTGTTAGATCCCTATTTGTCCGCTGCTGTTAAAGGCTCAAAGCTCTAGAAGTAGGGGAAAGACATATGAAATACTTTCATTCATCAGGCAGAATAGTGAGTTAAAAAAACCAGCCACTTAATTAGGAATTCAACAAGGTAGGCTAGTTAAGTTGTAATGGCCTGTAGTAAAATTCAATCAATGACACTCAGGCTGAATTATAGAGTTTGCATACTCCTGGAAATTTAAAACCTCTACATCTTATTCAAATCAACTATAAGGCATCTCCATACCTTAGACAAAATTGGGCAAGAAAAAGCAAGCTTCTTTCCCATGGTTTTCCAGACATATCTCAGGTTTTGATTTGGCAATACAATTATCTATTCCAATAAAATAATTTGCATATGTTTGTTGAAACGTCTTCTCCTCCTCTCCTCCTTCTTCACAAGAACGGAAATAATATTTTTATAATATTTATGAAGCAGAGGAATGATAAGCTGGGCTGCCACTGTACATCAAGGAAACAGTCTCCTTTATAAGGGCAATGGCCACCAGTCTTCTGGAGTCAGCAGCCATAACAAATCTAATAGATCAAATCAAAACAATGAGATCCAGAATCTTAAGAGACTGCCTCCAGCAATGACAAATTGTTACCTGCCACATTGTTCATCTTGAACAAATAGAAGCCCAAGAAACCATTTCTCTCCATATTGGAACCACAGAACCATATTTTTTTTTCCATTCATCATACTACGGTTCCATATGCTCACTACACCAAAGTGGTCATCATACCCATCATTAGTGCAGGTAGAGGCCAGAAATCTGCTTAGGCCATATAGCCTCAGGAGCATCAGCTGAGTTAGCCAAGTTCTGCATGCATTTTGCAATTCCAGGCATCTTCTCACACTTGCTGTGAGATGGTCAATTCTTGACCTCTATAACTATTTGGAACCTGCATATAGAAAAAAAGGGAGCAAGTGAACAGGTAAGAAATAGAATACAGAAAGAAAGAGGAAAAAGAGATGGCTGAAGTAACAAGTGGTAGCAAAAGGAGAGCCGAGCCGAGGTGGTGCAGTGGTTAGAGTGCAGTACTGCAACTACTTCAGCTGACTGCTAGTTCAGCAGATCAGTGGATCAAATCTCACTGGCTCAAGGTTGACTCAGCCTTCCATCCTTCTGAGGTGGGTAAAATGAGGACCCAGATTGTTGGGGGCAATATGCTATTTATTTTATTATTTTATTTTATTTTATTTTATTTTATTTTATTTTATTTTATTATTTTATTTTATTTTATTTTATTATTTATTTTATTATTTTATTTTATTATTTTATTTTATTTTATTTTATTATTTTATTATTTATTTTATTATTTTATTTTATTATTATTTTATTATTTTATTTTATTTTATTTTATTTTATTTATTTTATTATTTTATTTTATTATTTTATTTTATTTTATTTTATTTTATTTTATTTTATTTTATTTTATTATTTTATTTTATTTTATTTTATTTTATTTTATTTTATTATTTTATTTTATTTTATTTATTTTATTATTTTTTTATTTTATTTTATTTTATTTTATTTTATTATTTTATTTTATTTTATTTTATTTTATTTTATTATTTTATTTTATTTATTTTATTTTATTTTATTTTATTTTATTTTATTTTATTTTATTTTATTTTATTTTATTTTATTTTATTTTATTTTATTATTATTTTATTTTATTTTATTTTATTTTATTTTATTTTATTATTTTATTTTATTTTATTTTATTTTATTTTATTTTATTTTATTTTATTATTTTATTTTATTTTATTTTATTTTATTTTATTTTATTTTATTTATTTTATTTTATTTTATTTTATTTTATTTTATTTTATTTTATTTTATTATTTTATTTTATTTTATTTTATTTTATTTTATTTTATTTTATTTTATTATTTTATTTTATTTTATTTTATTTTATTTTATTTTATTTTATTTATTTTATTTTATTTTATTTTATTTTATTTCTATACCGCCCTACTCCCGAAGGACTCAGGGCAGCGCACAGCCAAACAATAAAACACATACATACAAAATTTAAAAGTAGAATTAAAATCAAATTAAATAGTTTTGGCCCAGACAAATTAAAACCCCAAACTATTTAAAACCAATTATAAAATTTGAATATATAAAATACTAAAAGATATTTAAAAATTAAAAATATTTTATAAAAGAGGGAGAAAATTAGGCCAGGCCCGCCTGGTGAAATAATAAGGTCTTTAGAGCGCGGCGGAAGGTGTGCAGATCTAGGATCCTCCGTATCTCCGGGGGGAGCTCATTCCAGATAGTAGGTGCCCCCACAGAGAAGGCTCTCCCCCTGGGGGCCACAAGTTGGCATTGTTTGGCTGACGGCACCGGAGGAACTCCTCTCTATGGGAGCGTACCGGCCGGTGGGAGGCTATTGGTGGTAGTAGGCGGTCCCGCAAGTACCAGGTCCTGAGCCATGGAGTGCTTTAAAGGTGGTAACCAAAACCTTGAAGCGCACCCGGAAGACCACCAGGAGCCAGTGCAGCTCACGCAGGAGGGGTGTTACGTGGGAACGCCATGTCGCTCCCATTACCACCCGCGCGGCCGCACTCTGCGCCAGTTGGAGCCTCGGGTGCTCCTCAAGGGGAGCCCCATGTAGAGAGCATTGCAATAGTCCAGGCGGGAGGTGACAAGGGCATAAGTGACTGTGCGTAAGGAGTCCCAATCCAGAAAGGGACGCAACTGGCGGATCAGGCGAACCTGATGAAAAATCCTCCCAGTCACGGCCATCAAATGCTCTTCTAAAGACAGCCATGAATCCAGGAGGATGCCCAAGTTGCGCGCCCTCTCCGTGGGGGCTAGTATATTTAGTATACTGTCTTTGGTGTAAGCTGCCCAGAGTCCTCGGAGAGTGGGCGGCATAGAAATATGACTAATAAAAATAAAATAAAGAGTAACAAGTTGTCTATAAGGCAGGAAAAGCATGGAGGAAAGACAATAACTGGATGCATAGAAAGGAGCCACAAATAAATGAAGCCCAAAGGCATCTAGGAGAAAGAGAAAGAGGAAGTTTCTACAGCTTACGAAGTTGGCCACCTATTGTCCCAATACAAAGAGTTACGCAATGGAGAGAGATAAGATATTGTCCCTTTATAGAGCATAATACAAGCATGTGGGAAGGAATGACCTATCCCCATGATGGTGAACCTATGGCACATGTGCCAGAGATGGCACGCAGTGCCTTCTCTGATGGCATGTGAGCCGTCACCCCAGTTTAGCTCTGTTGTGAATGCGTGCATGCCTCCCACCGGCCACCTGGTCTTCAGGTCTCTGTTGTGCATGCATGAGGGACGGGGAACATGCGTGGGGGGCGGTATGCGGGGGGGTGCAGAGCAAGTATGTGTAGGAGTGGGGCGCGTGGGAGGATGCATACATGCATGGGGGCAGGGCGCATGCTCGGGGGCCACATGGGCATTGCATTTTGGGGGTTCAGGCACGCGCTTTGGGAACTCGGTCTGGAAAAGGTTAGCTATCACTGACCTATCCTTTCCTCACATGCCTCTCTTCCATTCATACTCTGCAGGTTTCACCCAGAAAAGAATTTAGCACACCAATAGGTAGTTCTCAACTTACAACAGTTCACTTAGTGACCGTTTGAAGTTACAGCAGCACTGAAAAAACATGATTGTTTTTCACATTTAAGACCATTGCAGCATCGCCATGGTCAAAATCCAGATGCTTGGCAACTGACTCATATTTATGACGGTTGCAGTGTCCTAGGGTCATGTAATCATCTTTTGTAACCTTCTGACAAGCAAAGTCAATGGGAAAGGCAGATTCATTCAACAACCATACTACTTACTTAACAACTGCAGTGATACAACTTAACAAGTGTGTCAAGCAGGGTTGTAAAATGGTGCAAAGCTCACTTAACAAAAGTCTCATTTAGCAATTAGAAATTTTGGCCTCAATTGCGTTGGGACTCAAGGACTACCTGTATAAAGATGTATGTATGCAATGAACCTCTAGTTTGGGAACTCTGCCCACTAGATAGTCAAAGATGTGAATCCTCTGGGAGTGCTTATAAGTTTCACCTATCCTTCCCACTATTCAGAAGAACTAGACTCTTTTACCCTTGCCTTTTAATATCTATGTGACTCTTTAGTTCCATAAGCAAAGCACCTAATCTGTACACATTAACATTTATTTTTAATTGCTGCTACAATTTTCCCTAAACCATTTTTGACCTGATTTGGAAAATCAGTAAACTCATTGTCAGGGTTCCAAGTAACACCCCCAACAAAAGAAAACTCCGAGGCTTGAATTTCCTCAAAATTACATTTTATTAGAGATGTCATACTGGCACATCTGGGAAAACCCGAATCTGAAAGTTTCCAGGTTTTTCCTGGAAAGTCCCTGCCCAACACCCACAAGTCCATCACGTGCCCCAATCAAACATCGTTCCAACTGGAGATGCCTCCCAGTTCCAGCTTCCAGGTGCAGGGCAAGTTGTCCCTGACTTCTTGAGAAAGGAATGTTATTATGACTATATCTCACCCATGCTCCATACAATCCCCCCTCCCAATTTCCCACAGTAAAATATTGACACATAAGTGGTAAATTCATCTAGGACCAACATTTTTTTCTTTTATTTTTTCTATATGAAAACCCTTAACAATAATGATAATAATGATCTTTGCTAACAAACAATACTGGTTCGGTATGCCAAGGTTCCTAAAAATCACAACATAAAAATGATGACACATGGATTATGATATCATCACACCGAAGATGCAATTTTGCACTTGCTCCATTTCTGATGCAACAATATTAGTCACATCATGTCTCATGATACACATTTCATTCTCACCTCCCTTTACAGCTGCCTGTGGACGCATAGATACAAGGCTTATTAAATGCAGATTGCTGCTAAAATTGTGAGCTGCTGTAGGTTGACAACTTGCATAGTGCTGAACATTCAGTTTCCACCTTTCTCCGGTCTGATGATGCTATTCTCCTAAGAGCAAAGGATCTCCTCTCTGAGCACAATCTGTGGCTATCAAGAAATTGTTGGATCCTAATTCCCTCAAACCCAAGGAATGCTGAGATTCAGTGCTCTCTGGAGATGCTCCATCTCCATCCGCTTCTGAAGTGAAAACTCTTTTATTTGAAAAGACATGACAGGAGGAGATTTTAGGAATGGTTAAGGAGTTTAACGTGGCCCCAATGGGACAAAAAATGTACAGACCCTGCAAGTTTTGATGCTCACTTTGAAGCCATTTAGGAGTGATAACACATTGTTAGAAGACATATTCTGCAGCTTTGGAATGAGGAATTAAAACCAGCATATATATGGTACCCAAGTTTATATTTTGGCACTTGGCAATATTTAAAGATGCTGTTCCCATTCTAAGATTAGGGCACTAGATGAATGAAAGGATGTAGACAATCTGACACATAAACCAAAACTGGTAGATGACCCTGAAACACCTGTGTGCCTTACAAAGGGACTGGTTTATTTATTACTATTTTTTTTCCAACTAAAAATGTGAGTCTTGATATACATTTTTCTAAATCAGCTCTTGGGTTGCACGAAGAAGTTTGAAACAATTGTACTTATTAAGGTTTGGTTACATGGTACACTGATCTCTATTTTTCAGTACATTAAATATTCCCCAGTTTTCATTAGAGTTTCCACAGGTGCGGACAGTGAAAGATCAGACTATCCATCCTTTCTGAATCTGGAAAACTATTAATACATTTGATATGTCCCCCATCATTCTCTGCCCATCTGGAAAATATTTGCCCTAGCTGCAAAGTTCCACATATGCCAAAAAATATATATATATTCAGGGTGGAAATGGGGTCTTAAGTATATGGTGGGGATGAAAAGGGGGCAAAAACTTTTCTTGCTTCTACCAGCTTTGCTTCTAATGTGAAGACTGAAAAGATGTTCCCCCACCACCAACATGCTTTGCATGAGACAGCAGTCTCAGAAGACAGATTTAGTCTGTTACAACTGGCCCAGAGAGAAGTTGGGGAAGGGATCATTAAGTCCTTACCAGAGGCAAGATAGTAATTTATTTACCAGGAGATTACAGTGCTATTACAAAGTAGTTGTTTGGTTGTCGACAATTGCCAGCCCGTTCTGTTCATGCTCACACACTATCCAGAATACACCACAAGAGGTGGCCTAGCTACACACTCATAAGACTTGATTGCACTCTGCAGCAGCATCCAGGGCTTTTTCCACTACCAATGTCACTTCACATTCAGCCGTCACATTTGGACAGGTCCAGCACTGAATTAATTCATATTGCTGCTTGATGTGTCTTTTTTTCCCACCACAGTGGTACTTATTTATCTACTTGCATGCAACATGCTTTCAAACTTCTAGGTTGGCAGAAGCTGAGGTAAGTGATGGGAGCTCACTCCATCATGCAGTGCTAGGATTTGAACCACCAGAGTACAGACCTTCTCCAGCAACATTAAGCCACTGAGCTACCGCGCCTCAGGAAGGTAATTGATTGATGGGAAGTAGTAGCTACCACGAGCTACTGGGCCACAAATTGGATCTCCCAAACAAGCCTAGAACCACTTTCATATTGTAGAATCGACACTTTCCATCACCATGACAGGCTACTAATGACATAGGTCTTAACTTGTTCTTGCAAGATTCTTTGACCAGAAATGAATTGGGCACCTGTCAAATACAACAGAGCTCAACAGGAAACCCCAGACACTGCTCCACCTCACTGAGTCTGTTGCTTGAAATGTGGCATGGAAACACAAAATTATGGAAGAAAATTTTGGAAAAGAAGTTTACAGATGAAGAAACAGAAAAGAGATAAGTCAGAGGCAAACAGCTTGAGACCAGATGGATAAACAGACACACGTAATCACTGTTCCTCTCAACTAAAATCATGAATCTCTTGGCTACTTGTGTGACACAGAAGGGAGAAAATGGTATAAATATCGAACTTTGTTTCTATTGAAAACAGGGACTGCACTGACACTTGGCTGTTGCTACATTTTTCTTTTTAACTGCTGTCCTAGTTCTAGCCCTATCTAAAGAGCTGTGTTCTTGAAATATTGACAGCAAGGCTTCCAGTTTAGCATCAGCCAGAGGTGGGGAGTGAAAGATAAGCTTAAGAAAATGATTCAGAGATGCCTGGAATTTCTGAGGTACAGAGCTAAATGTTCTTTGTCAATGTGGCTAATTTTTAAACCTAGCAAACTGAAATGGCTTTCAGGAAATTAAACTGCAAATCTGGTATGACAGGCCATTATATAAAAAAGCATGGCCTCTACGATACTTCATTAAATATTCTATTCCATTTATTTCCAGCTATAAGAAAAATGCCAGCTATGAAATCAGTGTATACTTGTGACTGCTTCAGACTTCAATATGGAGGTTAACAATGTTGAGGCAGATATTACAGGGAGGGTAATTGCTTCAATTATTCATCCTATACTACCAATAAGTCTAAGTTTAGATGAGGTCTGATTATGAGGGATCTGCAAAGCAACTAGATACTGTTACGTTTTCTTTTGATTTGGGAGCTTATTCTTTATTGTGCCGCAATATATAATTTTATACATCTACACTGCTAGTCACAACTCAGCAGACAACAACGAACAGGAAACTACCGACTAACAGGAAACCACCATAGAGTTCCTAAAAGTGTTATAAAAATCTAGAAGGCGATTTCCTTCTGCTTATAGCATTTATGACCAGCTTTCATGCCATACACTGGCAGCTACTTGGTAGGGTTTCTAATGGGACTTTCAAAAACTGGCTGCTGAAGCTGAAGTGACTGCTCCTTGTATGGACATTCATGCTAAATAGAATGAGTTCTAGAACCCGTCAGAGATTTTCCTCTAACACTGTGCTGTTGGAGCGACAAGTCTCTTTTCTCAATGATCCACCAACAAGGTGTGGGTGAAATGCCACTTTATTTTCACTAGGTCTTCTAAGCTTACATAGGTGCCTAGAAAACTGTCTGTGGGGTGTCTATTGGGCTATGATTCTCCCCATCGTATGCTACCCATTTTTACTAGTCTGGTGACCTTTATTCCAAATGAGTATTTAAAACTACATTCTCTGAGTTTGATATTTAGATATGGCTATTAAAAAAGACTCAGCTGTGACAAGGCATCAGTATGCTGCTATTATAAATACACACATTAAATTTAAAACATAACTGCAACTGTATTGGTTCAAAAGTCTCCTTGATATTTTATTGTTCAGTAACTAATGCCATGTATGAATCACACCCAAAGTGAATCCATTTGTCACCACCCAAGCACCATCTGTTCCTGGGAACAAATGTCATTTTAACGACAGCAGTTGTCATAATCTCCACACTTACAATCATCTAAAATTACTGTAATATATGCATTCTTTTTATCATGTTTAGAAAATCTGCATGTGATGTTGCATATCTGATCCAATCTTTCTCTAAGGTCACTAGACTTTTCTATTGTTTTAATCATAGGATATTATCACATTGTGTGCAAATTTAACAAACTCTTCCATTAATACAGTACTGGAAATACTTTCCATATTTTTAAAAGAGGGATGAAGGCATTTGTTAAATACTACATTAAAAACTTTTTGCCCACATACATTCACATAGTTTACACCTTTATCTTTGTAAAGATATATTTATACATGCAAAGTGAACACATACTGTATACTACTTGACGTTTTTAAAGCAAGGACAAATGTTCATAGAAATGAGCCATGATGTGTGAAAGGAAAGAAAAGTAATCTCTTTGCCTAGAATTCATATTAGATTCTTTGGAAATTCTTCAATATTTTTGAACAGATCAGAAATGCTTCCGATGCACCCTGTTATCACTCTACAGCCCATGAGCAGCAAAAACAAGGAGAAGCTGATCTGATAGCAAAAGCTGCTGCCACATTTCATAAATCTATCTTTAATTTTTTTATTATTATGGGTAGTTCCCAGAAGAAAGATTCATATGGGAATGCCTATGCCATGTATCTCAAAAGAAAGACCATCTTAAAAAGGACTAAAACACTCCATATATGAAGCATAAGAAGTGAATATACGCTTTGTGCTGATATGAACAAACTTCTCATCAGTGGACGAAAGCAAAGCAAAAAACAAAAAAACATCAGACCAACAATCAAGAAGTAAACATATTTTACCAACGCCAGTGTACCAATCAAGGAACTGCCAAACAAACCAACAAGAAACCAAAGAATCTCTAAGACCAACCCCACCAACCCTGACTAAGCCACTAAAATATAAATTGATACAGAATATAGAATATACACTGAGAGCAAACCCCATTCCTAACTATCACTGCTGATGTTACCTAGTTTGGGTAATGAAACCTCTGGAAGAAAACAACCAAGTTCAGAGAGCACCAAGGACCTCTCACAACAAGATGAAAAATAGGCAACTACTCTTTAGTTTTCTCAGATATGGTGCAAACAAGCTACAGTAGGTAATCTCAAAAGTGTTACATTAAATAAAAAGAATGCTTCTAGAAAGAGAATTAGTTTGGCACTATTTCCATCAAGCAAAGCAAAAAGGTATAATGTATAACCTGTTGAATTTCTGCAGCTCAACAACAATTAAAGTAAATATTCTTGTACCCTAAAACAGGGCAATTGATGTAGTTTTGTAGAACTATGAAGACAGTGAATAAATAGGTATTTCCAGGCAGTGCTGAAAGCAGCAAAATTCATGAGAATAACAGAAGGTTTAGACAATCAATAAGGTGAAGATTTTCATTTTCATTTTATTAGATTTATATACCGCCCTACTCCCGAAGGACTCAGGGCGGTGAACAGCCAAAGAGATAAAACATACAGACTACAAAATTTAAAAGACAATATAAAACCCAATTAAATAGTTTGGCCCGGAACAGATTAAAATACCCCTAAAATTTTAAAACAGATTTAAAATTTACAATTAAAAAGGGAAGTTAGGCCAGGCCAGCCAGTTGAAATAAAAGGTCTTAAGGGCACGGCGGAAGGTGCGTAAATCCGGGATTCTCCGTATCTCCGGGGGGAGCTCATTCCAGATAGCAGGTGCCCCCACAGAGAAGGCTCTCCCCCTGGGGGCCGCCAGTCAACACTGTTTGGCTGACGGCACCCTGAGGAGCCCCTCTCTATGAGAGCGTACTGGCCGGTGAGAGGCAACTGGTGGCAGAAGGCGGTCCCATAAGTAATCGGATCCTAAGCCATGGAGTGCTCTAAAGGTGGTAACCAAGACCTTGAAGCGCACCTGGAAGACCACCGGGAGCCAGTGCAGCTCGCGCAGGAGAGGTGTAACATGGGAGTGCCACGTCACTCTCATAACCACCCGCGGCCGCACTCTGCACCAGTTGGAGCCTCCGGGTGCTCCTCAAGGGGAGCCCCATGTAGAGAGCATTGCAGTAGTCCAGGTGGGAAGTGACGAGGGCATGAGTGACTGTGCGTAAGGACTCCCAATCCAGAAAGAGACGCAACTGGCGGATCAGGTGAACCTGATAGAAAGTCCTCCCAGCCACGGCCGTCAAGTGCTCTTCTAAAGACAGCCGCGAATCCAGGAGGACACCCAAGTTGCGAGCCCTCTCCATGGGGGCCAACGACTCGCCCCCAATAGTCAGTGATGGCACCAACTAACTATATCGGGATGCCGGAAACCACAGCCACTCGGTCTTGGATGGGTTTAGCCTGAATCTGTTTCTCCCCATCCAGCTCTGCACGGCCTCCAGGCACTGGGACATCACTTCAAGGGCATCATTGGGGTGGTCCGGGGTGGAGATGTACAGCTGAGTATCATCAGCGTACTGATGGTACTTCACCCTGAAACCACGGATGATCTCACCCAGTGGCTTCACATAAATGTTGAACAGAAAGAGCGAGAGGACCGACCCCTGTGGCACCCCACATATAAGGCGCCTCGGGTTCGATCTCTGCCCCCCTTCCAACACAGATATTTTTTGAGAAGGCATTTTGTTTCAGTATGGAGAATCTTGTAAGTTATTGGTATAACTTGTTAATAAGTTTGTCTAAGCTGTCACATAGGTAAACAACAGGTACAAGCATGATGCTAGAAACAAATTCAGACCCAAAGAACAATTTTCTTAGTTGTTAAATTTAGCATTTTCCTAAAGTCACACAGAAGATTCTCAATCTGGATGCATGCTTCAAGCCAGATGCTTCCCATTTGTCCACATCATACCTGGCAGCTATATAGTGTTACTGCAAAGTTCAGCTGTTGTCCAACCAGTAGACTGGAAAATGAGTTAGAAGGATAAGAACAGCCCAGCAGAGGTTGCACATGTGATCTCACCAAGCCTGGAGGAACCTAATTTACACAAAAGCCAAAGAGATTTCTACAAGAGGAAAACAGGTTTTCAGAAATAGGTGTAAGCTCTACATGACATGTCAGAGTTCCCAAGATCAGCAGATGCTGATTTTATAATGGAGAGAGTCCAACTTAGTAATGGAGAGTGTCCACCTTTAGTTATCAATGATGTGGTAAACCTATATGTGTATAATTTCAATGTTGTAATTGGAGCTCATATGATTAACGTTCTTCCACATAAAATAACATATAAAGCAACCTGGAACATGAAAGAAAAATTTTAAGATAGACATCTTATTTTGTATGGTTTTTTTTTTAAAAAAAAATCTACTATTTTGTAGGAAGCAACAGTCAATAATATGGATCTTTGCCAGCACTGATACTATATACCCTAGAAATTGATCAACAATTTCATTGCACTGAAAACTACCAGAGCCTAAAGAGGTGAGAGTACTTAACAACATTTCATAAGTCTCAAAGATGCTTTTTCAAAAAGCAGCTGGACTTTCTTTGTTTTGTTTTTTGTTGTTGAAGACATTTTGCTTCTCATCCAAGAAACATCTTCAGAACTGAGAAGCAAAACATCTTCAAGAGAAAAAACAAAGAAAGTCCAGTTGCCTTTGGAAAAAGCATCTTTGGGACAACCATGACCTGGATGACTGAGAATCTCCATAAACACTTCATAAGGCTAATGTAAACTTGGCAGAACCGGAAAAAATTTTTTTTCCCCCTGGGATACCAATGCAGACATAGCGGTAAGGAGTACTTAACTCTCTTTTGCATATTACCACATGCCTTTTTAAAAAGAGCACCTGAAATGTTATCACACATTTCTCCTATCATCTAATTTGGCCCTGAATTGCTACTAGCAAAATTCCAACTGAATATTTATGGATTTAAATATTAACCAGACTCTATTTATATACAGCTGGAAATGTGCTTAAATAAAGTTAAACAAACACAGGGAGAAAAGGCAATGTCTGAGTCAGAAAAGACACGAGCTAAATGTCAGAAGCAATATCACTTGCCTACCAAGCCGTGGCTCAGTATTATATGTGCTGGATAAAGTGTGGCTTCCTAAGGCTGGCATGTGTCAACCACTTTTGATCCATCCCGACAAAAAAAAATGTCTCCCTGTTCAGGTAGCAACCTCTGCTTGCTATAGTACTTACGCTTCTCTCTTTCTTTCCTCAAGAATAAAATGAAACATTTCAGGCTAGCATGGGATCAGATAGAAGTTATGGCTGGGTGAATATCCATTAAATGCAATCCTTCATGGCCATAAAGTTGTTCTGCACCATTAGTTCCCAAACCCATCCATATTACTGCACATATGCAGCCTTCTAATATTATGGCCCTTTCTGCAAAGTAAAAAATAACACACACCAATAATTGATAAGCAAAACATGGAAGTGCAAATAGACCTCCCCACTCTAGAGTGCAACAGTTACTAATGCTGTACTTGAGCCTGTTTCCATTCAATTATAAGCCTGTTCTGTATTCCCCAGACACGTAGTCGCATTATTTATTTATTCCAATATTTATAGCCTTGACATAGGCTCTAGCTGCTTGGCAACAATCTCTCTCCATAAGGCATTTCCCAAGGAATTATCTCCAAATGGCACAATTGTACTATCTTTATCATATTTTGAATACTCAGATTCTGCAGGAGCAACAAAGCTTCTAAGCATGAGGTTTAATCTACAGGCAATTACATGAAAATCGATTAAAGCCAGAGCTCCTAGAAATTGTCTGGATGAAAGCAAAAATTGTCAGGTGGAGGAAGCAAAACTTCCCAGTAGTTTTAACACATGCAGTTTTTAATCAATATGTTTTGTACTACCTCTGTATACATCAGGAAATACTTTTCTAATTAACAAGGACTGCCTTTCATCTACAAAAAAATGACAAAAGTAATTAGGTTTCACTTTACCTCTGAAAGTTAGGTAAGTTACTATTGGTCCCATAATTCAGAAAAAGAAATGATACTCCAAATATTGCATGATTAGGTTACATAAAAATATCCCAATATAAAATATAAACAGTCGATTTATGTTGCACAAATCGACTTTTAAATTTTGTTCCAATAGAAAAATAGCTGATCTGCCTTGCTTAAGTCTTGTGGGTCACCACATATTCTTCAGTTACAGCTCCCACGTAGGAAACCACTTGGAAAGCCTTAAATAAGAAATCGCTCCATTTTGTGTTCTTTGGAGGCAGCTGTCCTGCTCCCTCTGCCACATGGGAAGCCACTTGAAAGATTTTGCACAGAAGCTGCTCTCCATGATGGTTGTAATATACAAAAGCTGCTCAGCAAATGCTCTGCTTTTCAATCCATGACCCACATGGCTGCCATTAGGGCAAAATCACTCAAAAGACTGGAGTTTGATAGACTGACATCTCTTGGAAGAGATGAAAACTCCAGATTTCTCTTGACACCATCTCTCCCCCAATACACATGGAGGGCTGCTCTTAATTTTGGAGTGTGCCATATGTGCTTGATTTCAAAGTGTGAAGTGGTAAGTAGCTTGCCTTCGGGAACACAAACAGATGTGGTCAAAACCTTCAAAGAACTCTCCAGCATGCTAATATTTCCTTTCAGTTCTTGACGCAACTTCATATTCTCACTAAGCTGGAGCCTACAAATGCTGGAAGGAAGATAATGAAAGCAGGAGTCATCCACCAGTGAAAAATGGCATTTTGGATCATGGACAGCCTCCAGGAAAAACAAATATTATTTGGGCAATACTTAAAACAATTAGAAGAACCAGAAAGTTTCAAAGTTTAAAAGAACGGCTAAGACCATCTCTAAAGTATGCCCTTGTCTTCTCAGCAGTGTGAGAGTCCTAGGCTTCAAACCCAAACTTAGCATTGTTCTCTTTGCCAGTGTGAGTGACAAAATGCTCTTAATTAGAGTACACTGTCTCTTTGGGTCAGGTTGGGAAACGTTGGGTCTTCAAGAAAGACTCCAGCTAAATCTCCTATATCAGTGATGGCTAACCTTTTTTTCTTCAAGTGCCAAAAACGTGCGTGCGCGCATTATTGCGCATGTGTGTGCCCACACCCATAATGCAATGCCCCTCCTGCATGCACCACCCCCTGCACATGCGCATGAGACCCCCCACTCCCCTCCCCCCACGCATGTGCATGCGACCCCCATGCTCCCCTCCCTCCATGCATGTGCACACAACCCCCCTTTTGGCCTCACATTCCAAAACAGTGCTGGGGTGGGGGAGAAAGCCTCATCTCCCAAAACAGCTGGGAGAGGAAAAAAAGCCTCGTGTCCCAAAACAGCTGGGAGGGGGAAAAAGCCTTGCCTCTCAAAACAGCGCTGGGAGGGGAATCTCCGGAGATCTGGGAAAGCACAGGCAGCAGAAAGTGAGGAGAAAGGTAGCCCCCCCCCCCACGCATGCAGGGCAGGGGCCCGAAAATCAGCTGGCCAGTGGGAAGCACGTGCGCATGCACAGTGGATTTGAGCTGGACGATGGCTCGCGTGCCCGCAGAGAGGGCTCCGCGTGCCACCTGTGGCATGCGTGCCATAGGTTTGCCATCACAGTCCTATATTCATACTTCTTTAGGATTATTGTTGCTGTCTGATTACATTATACATTATATACCAGTGGCAGCCTGAAAACATGGATTAGGAATTGTACCTCTGCATTTGCCATGCTTGTTAATCGTTTAGAGATATTAGGTGGCAATAATTACATTTGCATTTTCATTCATATGCTATGTCCCTAAATTGCCTTCAGTTTAAGAGTTAAAGCGGTTTATTCTTTTCTAGGTTAGTACAAAGCTTTGCTCCAAATACTATTTTCCAGCATCTTAAAGCCTTATGATCCATTTTATGTGTTCTATGTAACAGTGGTTAAACTTGGTAAATGATTGGCCATGCATAATATTGAGAAAAATATTTACAGAATCAGAAATATTCTTCTCAAGTCAGCAGTTTCTACTAAGTCCCAAAGCATAATTATACATTCCTATCAGAGCAATCTTATTTAGTAAAATCAATGTTCCCTATCAGATCAATATTAATACTACATATAGAAAGCTGGCTTTGAACTATGACTTCACAATGAACAAAGATAAAAATAAAATTAATGGACAGCAGGAAAAAGAAAATTAAATGGACATCAGAAAAAAAGCTTGATCACAAAGCAGTTCTGTAAACATTATAAATTATGTAAGAATATAACAAACTAAACTTATAAATAACTTACAAATGAAAAATACTCAATGGAAATAGCCCAAAACTGTGAGCAATGTTGCTTAATTATGCCTAAGGGCCCCTTAAAAAACTCTTTCATTAATTACTTCTGAACCTGATTCTACCCAACTGTCTTTTCAGCAGTAAATCATTATGAAAAAATTACTTGGGAAAGAAAATGTGGTTGTTTTATAATCCCCATAAACAGGACCATTTTAATTAATATATGCCAAGCTTAAACACCGTTGGACAGTCTTCAAGTAATCATTACTGGAGCCACCCATCCTGGACAATTTTCATCCAATCTTCCCTTTTTAAGGAAGGCTGTTGAAAAGGGGGGGGCAGGTATAGCTCCAGAGGACCCTATAAAAAATTGACTCCCCCTTTCAACATGGTTTAGAAATGGGGGGCATGGAATGGCAATGCTGCCCCTCCTTTCTCTGTTATCAGTTCCATGTGGTACTAGGAGGGAAGAGAGGTCAACCCTGAGCCCTCTAACACCTGTAGTGAAACAAGGCTTGAAGAGCTGTGGTGGCACAGTGATTAGAATGAGTATTGCAGGCTAATTCTGCCGACTGCCAGCAGTTCTATTCTCACCAGCTCAAGGTTGACAGAGCCTTCCATCCTTCTGAGGTCAGTAAAACGAGGAGCCAGATTGTTGGGGGCAATGTGCTGACTCTGTAATTTGCTTGAAGCACTATGCAAAGCACTATGAAGCGATATATAAGACTAAATGCTACTGCTAATACACTTGCCTTTCCTATTTGACATCCACATGAGGCTGCTGGGTCTGGTCATCTATTAGTTTGGGGTCAGGTATCATCAATCTCAAGTTATGTTTCTCAACTCCAAACTAACCAAATAATGATGTCCAAGTCTTGACTCAGTGTCTGAGGATGTGAGTATCTAGATGGGAAGGAGCAGACTCAGGCTTAATCTGAAGCATATTTAGGCTACTCAGTCCAAGTCCCAGAGATTCTTTAGTCCTGAATAGAATTTAGGTCTGTACTTTCCCTTTGAGTTTTCCTGAACTTACAGCTACTGCTCAGAGGAGAGAGAACTGTGGCCGAGAAAGTCCTTGCAATAAAGTAGACCCTTTGCTGTACCAATTTTTTTTTTTTAAATTTGATTTATATGCCGCCCTTCTCCGAAGACTCAGGGCGGCTTACAATGTGCTCAGCAATAGCCTTCATCCTTTTGTATATTTATACAAAGTCAGCTTATTGCCCCCACAAACTGGGTCCTCATTTCACCTACCTTAGAAAGGATGGAAGGCTGAGTCAACCTTGAGCCTTGGCGAGATTCGAACCCTGCAGTAATTGCAACTCTTCCTGGTTTTGGCGGGTCTTCAGACAGTCACTCATTTTGGTTACTTTCTGTATGAAGTACTGCAATGGGACTGCTTTGAAAACCAATCAGAAGCAACAAGTGGTCTAGAATGTAGCAGCATAAGTAATTATGAGCATGCCACAATGTGATCACATAATACCTATCTCTCTGCTTTGTAAACAGAATTGGTTACCAGTGGATTCCAGGTATAATTCAAGGTGCTGGTTATTACCAATAAAGCCTCTGATGGCCCATGGTCTGGCTATCTGCTCTTGTACTTTCTGTCCAATCTGTATGAGCAGCCTTAGCAACTTAGATCCCATTGATTAGGCAATGTCATCTGATGGAACCCAGAAAGCCTTCTCTATTCTAGAGCATTGTTGCCCTGGGCAACAATGTCCCTGCAACATATTTGACTGACCCCAAATTAATTTAAAAGAACCCTAAAACCCTGGCTTTCCTCTCCAGACCTTAGATTGGGGTATCCGGCAGGCTTCATATAGGAATTGTTTGTATCAAGCAATCCTATGCTTTATTGCTCTTTCTCGATATTTGCCATTCTTTTGATGTTATATTGTTCTAAATTGGTTTTTTAAAACATTGCACAATATCCAGAGTCATTAGGGGATTAAAGGAACTTAGAAATTTGATACAAGAAATAAATAGATTATGTAGTGGTAAAACCAGAAAAGCTAGAGGGATTTTTGTAGCCAAAGTCCACAAATGAAACTCTGAAGCATGTTGTACAACCTTTCTCACTGTCTTGTTGGCTATGCTAGCTGCAATCTATTGTTTCTACACTGAATTGCCTTTGGTTACAGGTATACAGTAAGAATTCCTTTATTTAATAGAAGTTTCCAAAGCATGTGCAAAAATGACACATCTTCAGTCAAATGCAGAACTATATGCATCTAGTATTTCTTTTACTAAAGCGTTGTGTAAGCAATTTTTTCATTATTGCCTAAAGAAGGGAATGCTGAAAGGCCACTAGATTTAAGGTGTAAAATTACAGGCTCAACCCTATGGAACTGAAGACTCACAGGGCTATCTCTCTAGAAGTGATTTTTATGTCAAACACATACTGAAATCAATAAATCAATGAATACAGCAAGAAAGTACAACCATTGTCTCCTAGACAGTATGCATTGCAACTCTCATAACTCTATGCCACTATACTATTAGATTTTGATTCCCATCGATCTCAAACAACTGCAAGGCAGCATATTGCCTATCCCTCATCTACTGACACTGTATTTTTTTCAACCAGGGAATGATTTACATTGACTTATTGCTCCTGGCAAACGCAAAACTGTTTAGAGTATTCTAAAATTTCATATGCATTTTGCATGAAAGGCTTTGTTACTTCAAACACATTAAAAGAAGACCACAGGCTAAACCATCTAAGGTATAAACTATGAACTAACATCTCACCAACTTTAATTGTTAATATTTTTGTTAACAAATCAATTACGCAGAGTTTAAGTAAGGAAAAAGTCTATCTGAAATACAATGCTTAGTGTCTCCTGCCTTTACAATAAATAGATGCTGTGACTCAGGTGGCATATCTGGCTGATCTCATTTGGACTTCAAAGCTAAGTAGGCTGTATGTATTAAAGTGAGAGATCACTATGGAATACTAAGACCATAAACTGGATTAGAAAAATCAAAGAATGCCAGAAGCCAATCACTTTAATACAGATAGTCCTTGACTTACAAACATTCGTTTAGAAACTGTTCGATGTTACTGAGCAGTGAAAAAAGTGATTTACAACTGGTCTTCACATTTACAATTATTGTAGCTTCCCATAGTCACATGATCAAAATTTGGCTGCTTGGCATCCAGCATGTATTTACAATGGCTGCAACATCCCAGGGTCCTGTGATCACCATTTCAGTATTGCAGGAAAGCTACTGATTTGAATCCATACAACGATCAGGAGTTAGGTTCACGTTAAGAACATCTTTATCTTTTTAATATCACAAACAGTAAAAAAATGAGAAGAAGCTAATCAAAACAGTTGATGTACCACAGTATTTCAGTTTCTTCATATTAAAAAAATAGGATGATACTACGCTCGTTTATTTTCAAAGCAAAGGATTAAAACTAATTGCTACTTTGGAATATACAACAGTTGTTCCATTGTAGTTTAATTATCATAGGCGAACATCTGCGGTATAGTAAAGTTGATTCCTCACAGAATTCATGCCATACCAAGTAATTAAGTAATAGCAATGACAACACATATTGCCCGTATTCTATTTTTAAAGTGTTTATAGAAAAAAAAATTGCAAGTATTTTATTGTATGATTTAGTTTTTTTCCAATAATGTATTTTCTTTATTTATTGAATGGATTAAATGCCGTGATGGCCTAGTGGTGAAGATGCCCGCCTCCCACTCAAAAGATTGAGAGTTCAATCATAGGTAGTGGCAGATATTTCTCTCCTAGGGTGCAAAGAAAAAATATCTGCTGCAAACTCCGCATAGGCATCTGGAAGGGCATCCAACCAATAAATGCTTGGTTCCATCCAATCATCCTGGCTCTGCCCCAAATAGGGACTACAGGGCTGTAAAAATGGAGTTTTATTTATTCAATGGATTAATTCTTACCTAGTTCAAGCTAGGTATACAACATTTGCTAAGTATACAAGGAGGCACAGTTCCAAGCCAAGGAGGGTTTTTTCCTTGAAAAAGATGCCTGAACTGAGATAGTACATTACATTAATCTTAAACAAGTTTTTCAAGGATGAATTATACTCTGCAACTAAGATCTAAGCAAAAATAATGATATATTTTAACAATAGCAAGCAGCAAGATGATCCTTTTAAGCTGAAGATTGCGATTAGGTTTCCAGCAAATGAGCAAAAAAGGAACTAACAACTGTCACTGCAACCCTAAGTAACATATACCTGGAATTAAAACCTAATATGTCTTCTAAAATTTAATCCCAACTAAATATGGAAAATTATACCTTAAATTGCATTTGATATGTGTACTTATTGTTACCTCTTTGATCTGCATATCTCACACTCTTGCTTTGGACACATGATATCGACCAGTCCCTGAAACTGCAAGGTGCTTATTTTTGCCTAATATGGCTAGAATCATATTTTAAAACACGTGTTAAAGTTAGATAATGATGAAGAATGATGAAGTTAACAAAGAAATGAACCTAAACCTATTTGGAAGCAAATAACAGCATATACAAGGCACATGACTTCCAAGTAAATATGCCAGGATTCACAAGCCTGTCTGGCAACAAAACATTTTGAAAAAATGGGGGGGCAAGTGACATCTCTGTGAATTGCAGCATTTTCAAAAAATAATTGTGCTCTAGGTTAAAGGCCAGTATTTCCAAACAATGGGTGACCCTTACAAGGAGGCAGCAAAAAGAATGTTCTCCTTCTTTAAGAACAGTTACCCTATCAAAGCCTAGAGAATGTCAACTAATATATGGTTACATGTTTTAAGAGGTCTCTCATGCTCTCTGAACTTGGTTGTTTTCTTGCAGAGATTTCATTATCCAAACTAGATAACATCATCAGTGTTAATAAGGGATGGATTAACCCTGATGGTGTTACCTACTTTGGATAATGAAACATCTGTAAGAAAACAACCCTATTCAGACAGCACCAAGAACCCCTCATTCCAACCCTGAGCTACAAATGTTCTCCTTTATCACTACAATTACCCTTGGTTTAGCAGCTTTGAGACAGATTCCCTTCCCCTCTTCCATTAAACTCAGTTCAATAGATATTACAGGATTTTCCAGTCTAAGGCAGGCCAGAAGGGGCTCCATCACCCTTCCCAGAGAACACACGGGAGGTCAACCTCATTCATTCTGGGTGACTCCCAGGCAGCCCAATCTTCCTTACGGATATAAACAAGCCCCACCGGCTCAGCTTTTCCGTTTCCACCCCAAACGCCACCAGCAATCGATAAGGAAGTGCATTACTTGAATTAAAAGTTTCTCTTCCTCAATCGCAAAAGTCTAAGGGACCCACGTCTTAGGACCGGCTTCCCAACCCTAGATGGCAATCAGCATGTATTTACGATGGTTGCCCACATCCCAGGGCCCTAGCCTTCCCCTTCCCTAAAGTGTATGTGTGCGCAGCACGTATACACACACACAGACACACGCGTGTGTATCCAGGGATCTAAGTACCGGTAGTTCCCTTCCAGCACGACCAAACGTTTGAAAACGACATGCCCAGCCCAGCGACTATCTCTCAGTCGCTGCAAGGTGCCTCTCTCGAGACGCCAGGTACGGACATGGCGATGCCCGCCCGCCTGCCCTCGGCCCCCGCCCGCAAAAGGTTGCCTCCCCACGGCTGAAGGCGATATCAGTGCGACACCTTGGCCAGGAAGAGATTGGGTGGGGGGGGTCACCGATGCTCGGCAGCTTTAGCACCCGCTACGTAAGTGATGCGCGGAAGAGTGGAAGGGGAGGTGGACGCGCGGCCGCCCCGAAATAGCAGGCGGCAGGCACCGTCCGTCCACTGGCCACCTGGAAGAGAATCGACGGCGAGGGAAAGGTGCCGCTACTCACCCCAGCTACGTGCTCCTCGGTCCGCTCAGCGCCATCGAAAGCCAGTGAGAGGTCCCGAAAGGGCTTCCGAGATCGGAATCGCCCGGCCGGATCCTTCCTCCGCCTACCAGGAGATTCGGAAGCTCAGCCCGCTTTGCCCGGCGCTAAGGAGCCAGCCACTTGCACGGCGCCGCCGCCGCCGCCGCTCTCGCTGCAAGAGGCTGGCTGCGGCCAACACGCGTGCCGCACCTCCGAGCTGAGCCAGGGCGGAGGGAGGCGTGCAGCGCCGCCTGGCCGCCGTGCGTGGAAACGGGCCGCGAAGGGGGCGCCTCCCCGCCTCTTCAGCGCTTCTCGCCTCGGCTAAAGCCGGGCTTTGCTGCTTTTCCCAGGCACGTGTTGAGGCGGACGCCCCCCCACCCCCACCCGCGGCCGCGGACAGCCAATAAGAGAGGAGCGCGGCAAGTCAGGGTGAACAGGTGTCGCCTACGTAATGGACGGGCCTCCAGCGCCAGGCCCTCTTCGCTTTCCTGGGACGTCGAGCGATGACTGGCTCCGCGTCGGTCAGTTCGTGTGTTTAAGGAAGGCTCTGCCGGCAAATCCCAAAATCGCGTCACTTACGCTTTAAAAAGCTACGATCTATTGCGGGCAATTGTTCCTCCTGAAAAAAGAAAAAGAAAGAAAGAAAGAAAGAAAGAAAGAAAGAAAGAAAGAAAGAAAGAAAGAAAGAAAGAAAGAAAGAAGGAAAGAAGGAAAGAAGGAAGGAAGGAAGGAAGGAAGGAAGGAAGGAAGGAGGGAGGTTCCTCAATGAAACGGATAATGCTCTAAAGCGAGCGAAGTAGGAGCCCTTATTTATTTCATGAAGCTCCACCAGTTGCTTCTGAGATTTTAGAGCTCCTTAGCTGAGGTGGCTGCTTATTGTATAGTCCTGCAGTCAGCCTCTTACTCTAAAATCTCTGAACTTAAAAGCCAGGGAAGCAGTTATGTGAAAAAGTGAACCTTCATTTGATTTAGACAAATTAGTACAGGTAGTCCTCGACTTGCAACTACAATTGAGCTGAAAATTTCTGTTGCTAAATGAGACATTTGTTAAGTGAGTTTTGCCCCCAATTTACCACCTTTCTTGCTACAGTTGTTAAGTGGGTCGCTGCACTTGTTAAGTTAGTAACAAGGCGGTTAAGTGAATCTGGCTTCCCAATTGATTTTGCTTGTCAGAAGGTCGCAAAAGCGGACGGCATGAGCCTGGGACACTGCAACCATCATAAATACCGGTATGAGTCTGTTTCCGGCTGTCTGAATTTTGATCATGTGACTGGAAGATGCTGCAATGGTTGCATGGAAAATGGTCGTAAGTCACTTTTTTCACTGCTGCTGTAACTTTAAACAGTCACTAAATGAACTGTTGTAAGTTGAGGACTACCTGTAACTTCATCACTAGAAAGACTGGACCCTCCTTCTTCCTGTCTTTCAATTTTATTCCTTCTTCATGTGGACAGCCCTTCCCCCTCTCCCCAAAATCCCCAACCAATGGATCACTGAACAAATCAATTCTCACTGGAAACACAAATGATCAGGCTCCAATTATCCTATCCTATCCTACACATTACTGTGCAAAGACCTAACTCTCTGAAAAAGGCTCTAACATTAGGAAAGTTAGAAGAAAGGAGAAGAAGACAACTAGTAGCCAGGTGGATGGACTCAGTTAAGGCGGTTAGGAACAGATCACCTTGGAGAAATTGTATATGTGATTGCCATGAGTCAAAAATAGCTTGACTGTACAGTACTTAAGCATGTTTTAAGCATGTGTCTCTGCAGCCTTGCATGGAGAGCACAGCGGAGTAGGCAGCCGTGGGGCTGGTTAGTATCCTGAAAGCATTCCCTTTGCCTTTTAATTAATTTGTAATTTAATTTGTAATTTAATTTTTAATCATCCTTGACTTTCAAAAAAAAGTCTACCTTTTATATACTGTTTTTATGTTTTGATATTTTATTGTATACCACACAGAGCCCCTCGGGAGGGAGATGGGTGGTTCCAAAGTATGATAAATAAACAATGTCCAAACTGATCATTTCAACTGTTTTTCCTTCAAATGATGATTTAAGAGCATGGTTACAAGTTCCTGGCTTCTAGAATAGCCTGGAAGCAATTTGAATGAGCACCACTGTATCATAACATTTAGCAGACTTGAAGAAGGATGGCAGGAATTGGCATCCAAGAGAGTGTGAGAAAAAATAATCACAGTTCTGTAGATCCAAAACATGTGGAGGGTCGGGAACAAGAGACCTGAATAAGGTCATTTTAAAGACCATTGAATTGAAGGATTTGTGTAGGCTGTTGGTGGTGCTATGAAGATGCAGATGGTTTATCTTTGTATCATCCTATTTAGTAATTAAAATATAGTGGGACACTGTGAGAAAAAGAAAAAGATAACTAGCAGTTAGTTTAGGGCATGATTCAGCCACTTATTTTACTGTGGCATGTTAAAGAAGAAGAACATCAGATAAAGAACTGCTTTGTTAAATACATCAATTGTAACAGGACTTTGGTGGCACTAAAATTTACAGTCCTCAGAATAAATCATGATTGACCAATCTCAAAATGTATGATACAAAAAAGCAGTTATTAAGAGGTCTTTTTTGTTTGTTTGTTTTTCTTGTGTTTTTCTCAAGAAAACACCTAAGGTGTTTGGCATATTCTAATTCTGAGTGAGACCAACAACTAAAGTGGAGTTGATCGACGTAGAATTTATGAAAAACATAGTTATAAATTACCAACCTAAAATCAATTATAATATAAACATAATCTTTAAGGATGGGAATATATCTTGATTTTTAAGATCCAGCATCTAATTTATTAATCTCTATCTATAACCCCAATTGAATTGGAGGTAATCACCTTTGCCATGGCTGCCATACAAAATGGGTCTATTTACACTACACATTGTTGGAGAGATGGTGGTTTTCATATGTTTTCCTTTAAAAGTTGATAGTGGGTTTTTAATGTATACAACCTGTGATGGTGATAGTAAAAATATAGATTTGGGGGAAAAAATCCTATCATATCAATGTAGTTATTTAAAAACACAAATGAATTCTTATTGCCTCGTGGGGGATGTATGATAATGCAACTGTAGCAAAGAAATAAAACACAGTGGACCCAAACTGGAGGAAATCCAGAACCAAACAGTATTCATAGTTTATCCCATTCAACTAAGGAACCGCTATTGGTGCAGGCAAAGCTTTTCATTTTCATTTTGCTGGTCTTTATACTGACAATTACAGATGGGGGCAGGAGGAGTAACATTTGTAAAGGGTTTAGATTAGCTAATTCTAACTAATCTTATACAAGCAATAAGTGATGCAAAATAAATCTGTACAGTGGTTAATCCATGCAGCAAATGAGATATTCTTGTGTACGAAGTTAAAGAGATCAGTTTCTACCACTGGGCATTCTCTTCTTTTATACCAATGCAAAGTAATATTGTTTGCACTTTATGATAAAAACTAGAAAACTGTATGATAGCAGCCAGAATTTTAAAGTGTGATGTTGCACAGTAACTGGGCATGATAAAGTCTCCAGATTCAGACATAAATGGTACCCATGCTGCTTTGCTGTTAAAGTTTGCCTTGCCATTAACATCTTCTGAATGAGAAGAATTGGCAACACACACACTATGTTTCTGTCGACATGGCTGCCTTCGTTCCTAACCCTATAGAACATCATTTACTTTTCTGTTTTTACAAATGCTCTAAGCTTGATCCTGACCTTGAACTGTTCTTTGGATACCTAGAGGATACAAGCATTATTTTATTTTGCTATCTGTGGGGCAGCCTGATTTTACTGTCTCCCTCCAAACAAAATGTAAGATTTCAAGCAAGGAAGCCACAGAGTTTGGAACTTTTATGAGAGAAGAAATGGCTGAAAAATAAAGTAAGTTCTCACTCTTATGGTGCAGGAGGTGCTAATTGCAATGCAGATATCAAATTGAACTGCTTCATAATTCACCACGGATTTTGACGTGACAAGTTCATAGCTAGATAATTTTATTTTTACCACCAGCCATCCTATGTATGTAACATTAACTTGGTTATAGATGGTATTGTGACTCATCCAGAAAGCTGCCTTAGTAAATGGTGTATATATAACTCCCTTTTATTGATGTAACTGAAAAAGGAACAACTACCTTCAATTAATCAGGAAAAGTTCAGTCTCAACTTCTGAAGACTATTGGAATAATTATGTATTTCTCTTGGCAACATTGGATTGCCAGTGCCCTTCTCCAAGATGTTTTCTCAATCTCCCAGTACAGGTATTTTGGGATCCACAATACAGTACAGGTACAGTACAGGTATCCACAATAGAGCCCAAAATTTCTATTGCTAAGTGAGACAGTTGTTAAGTGAATTTTGCCCCATTTTACAACATTTCTTTGCCGCAGTTAAGTTAATCACTGCAATTGTTAAGTTAGTAAATTGGTTAAGGGAATCTGGCTTCTCTATTGACTTTGGTTGTAAGCTGTTATGGAGGGGAGGATCAAAACTTTCTTTCATAGCATCTATTTTGTTATTGTGCTAATAATATTTTTTCTTAAAAGAAAAAGGCAAACACTGTACAAAAACTGCACTGCATGACAAATGGTAAAGCAATTCAGGTGGAGGAAAGCATTCAGATGAAAATGAAGAAGATGAAAAGTATATAGTGTAGTGTGCTAAGAAAGGCAGAACAGGAGACTAGATGGTAAAACATGAAAGAAAAAGTGCCCATGAATGCTATTTATAGCTATAGTTGTGATGTATATAGAATAACAGAATTGAAAGGGACCTTGTAGGTCATCTAGTCCAACCCCTGTTCAAGTAGGAGACCTTATACCATTTCTAACAGATGGATGTCCAGTCTCTTCTTGAAAGCTTCCAGTGATGAAGCACCCACAACTTCTGAAGGCAACTTCTGTTCCATTGGTTGATTGTTCTCATTGTCAGAAAAAAATTCCTTATTTCTAGGTCGATCAGTTTCCATCCATCATTCCTTGTCTTCAGGTGCTTTGGAAAATAGGTTGACCCCCTCCCAGGGGTGGGATTCAAATAATTTAACAACTGGTTCTCTGCCCTAATGACCGACTGGGTGGGTATGGCTGGGTGGACATGGCCAGGGGGCGTGACAGCACTCAGTCTCCTGCAACACTCTCCCAGCCAAAATGGGGCACGGGGGTTAATTACAAAATGTGGGCTTGGCTTTGCGACATCCAGATCCAGCAAGCAAGGGGTGTGAACTGCACAGAAAATACACTTTTGTTTGGCTATGAAGAAATAGTCCCAAAGTCAGATGTATACTAAAGGTAGACTGATTTTTAGCTACACATAAATTTCAGTTTCTCACAAAAAGACCAGTAATGGTTCATATTGCTTTAATCACTTTGTTAACAAAACCACAACTGATTTATTTAATTGCACCAAACTCTAAATAAAACAGGAATGGAAAATCCTAAGGTCTAGTGTAGACCCATGCTTCTCAACTTTGGCAACTTTAAGGTGCATGGACTTCAATTCCCAGAATTCCCCAGGCAGCATGAAGTTTGCCCATCTTAAACTGGACTGAAAAATGTTGATCTACAGATAGGGATTTTTCCATTCCTCTTTTACTTATTCCTACTTACGGTTTTACTTTTACTTATGGTTCCTACTTACTTATGAGCAATCATAATGCAAAATTTTAATGCAAGAGCCTTGGTAGTACTAGGGTTTAAGGCACCCTGTTATTAAGCTGCTTAAGACCAGCTGCCTGCAATTACTGCAGGGTTCGAATCTCGCCAAGGCTCAAGGTTGACTCAGCCTTCCATCCTTTCTAAGGTAGGTGAAATGAGGACCCAGTTTGTGGGGGCAATAAGCTGACTTTGTATAAATATACAAAAGGATGAAGGCTATTGCTGAGCACATTGTAAGCCGCCCTGAGTCTTCGGAGAAGGGCGGCATATAAATCAAATTAAAAAAAAAAATCCCCATTCCCAACTCATCGTAGAGCAGGGATTTGGGCCTCCTGCACCAACCTGGAAGCCAAAACAGGGTGGGTGGGAGGACTCCTGAGAGGGGAGGGGAGGAACAAGGTGGGCGGGGCCAGCCAGAGGTGGGATTAGCTGGTTCTCTGAACTAGACAAAAAGTTAATAACTGGTTCACCTGAACTGGTGCGAATTGGCTGAATCCCACCTCTGCCCCCTCCTCTCTGTGATAGCCTCTCAAATATTGGAACACTGCTATCATGTCCTTCCCCCCTCCTTCTGTTCACTAGACTAATCATGCCCAGTTCCTGCAACCAGTCTTCATATGTTTTAGCCTCCAGTCTCCTAATCATCTTTGTTGCTCTTCTCTGTACTCTTTCTATACTCTCAACATATTTTTTAATATCGTGTTTCTCCAAAAAGACGACCCACCTTGAAAAGAAGCCCTATCATTGAGCGCATGCGATAAAATTAAGCCCCACCCACAAAATTATTCCTAATTAAGACCCACCCACCCCGGGGTGCAGGGAGTGGGGCAAGGCACACAGGTAAAAAATAAGCTAGGGTGAGGATGGAGGGTGGAGCTGCCCTACTTACCAGGCCTTGCACACCCTGACACCTGCCTCGCCTTCTTCTGCGGAGCTCTGTTATTGGCTCCAGATGCCTTCCGGCAGGTATCTGAAGGCGAAATGGAGGCCGGGGCGATGCATGTGAATGGCGGCAAGGCGCCGCAGAAGTTGGCCAGCAGCGGGCTCCTGCTGGGCAGGGCTGTTGGTGCCACCACTGCGAGGTGAGTCAATAATTAGAACCCTCAAAAAAGAAGGCCTAGCCATTTTTTTTTGGGAGGGGGGGTGTCAAAAGAAAATAAGACCCATCCTTTTTTTTTGGAGAAACACGGTAGTGTGATGCCAAAATTGAATGCAATATTCTAGGTGTGGTCTTACTAAGGCTTTATAGAGTGGTATTAGTACCTCACGTAATCTTGATTGAATCCCTCTGTTAATGCAATTTAGGATTGTTCTAACTCCATAGTCTTCTTGCTGGTATGAACTAGTGTAGCCTTTCCCCATCTTCACTTCTCCAGATACTCTAAATTCGAACTCTCATTGAAAGATGGAAGTTGTAGTCCAACCAACGCAGAAGACATCAGATGAGAAGTGATGAATATCATTGGTATCCCATTATAAATAAAAGTAGAAATTGATGATGGCTCTTACAGTGAGAAAGTCTGAATGCAATTAGTTACTGCACTGTTTTAGCTGTAGGCTATATTTTATCTTTGCTGCTAAATTTCCTTATTTAGGATGAGTTCTTATCTTCTCAAGGCCATTTATATTTTTTCCTCTGAATTTAAACAAAGGCACAATTGAGAACGATGAAATAATCATCAAGTCTCTGGCTGTTCAACAAAAAATCTTTAGTTGAGTTATTTACAAGAAATTCCACATCATAGTTCAGAAGACTTCTGTTGCCCAGAATTTTACTCTCCAACCCAGTGTTTCTGTGGAAAGAATCTGTTTATCAGCACAGACTGGAATTTTATGATTATGATTTTTGGAATTTGAACATTATAAGACAGAATGGAGCTGTAGTTTTCTGGTTGTTCAGAACATACTTAGCCCAGGAACTATAAAGAAAATAAAAAGCATTAAAAAGAGCTACAAATTCTTAATGAATGACTAATGAAATACTCTCTAGCTCTTTACTATGTGGTTTATACTGTGTGATGTGAACCTAAGTATGGTTTTGCTATTAAATCATAATTAAATCATGGTTTAGTGAGATATACAATGCCTATGTCTGGCAGCATGTGTATAATGTGTATAATGTAAGTTATAGTTTTCTTTATGAATAAACCACCATTACCTGGGCTCACACATTGTGCTTAGCCATAAACCAAGTTTTGCAGACCTACCTTGCATAATACCTAGGTTCACACATGTTAAATTATAAAATAACATGATGCTTTATTATATTGGGTGAACCCATTCCCTTTCTTAGACATGCTCATTTCTGATGACTATTTCATAGGATAAAACAATTGTCCAGACAATTAAAAAAAACATTAATATTATTAAATAGATCAATAGAAAATAGACTCCTCAATCATTATTACTTTAGGGGACAAGAAGAAAAGCTGTCTTCTCAAAATTCTTTAATTCTAGGTAGGAATTGGTGAAGGTACAACGCTTTGCATTCTTCCATATATTTGGTCAAACTTGTCTGATACAGGTTGACCACTGATGATGTTATCTAGTTTGGTAAAGAAACGTCTGCCAGAAAACCACCTTGCTTAAAGAGCACCAAAGATGGCACAGGTTGGCGCAGTGGTTAAAGTGCAGTACTGCAATCTATTTCTGCTGACTGCCAGCTGTCTGCAATTTGCCAGTTCAAATCTCACCATGCTCAAGGTTGGCTCAGCCTTCCATCTTTCTGAGGTCGGTAAAATGAGGACCTAAATTGTAGGGGGCAATATGCTGACTCTGTAAACCACTCAGAGCGGGCTGTAAAAGCACTCTGAAGCAGTATATAAGTCTAAGTGCTATTGCTATTGCTATGGCTGTGATCAAAGAGAGGAATGGAATGGAATGGAATGGAATGGAATGGAATGGAATAGAATAGAATAGAATAGAATAGAATAGAATAGAATAGAATAGAATAGAATAGAATAGAATAGAATAGAATAGAATAGAATAACAGAGTTGGAACAGACCTTGGAGGTCTTCTAGTCCAACCCCCTGCTTAGGCAGGAAACCCTACACCACTTCAGACAAATGGTTATCCAACATCTTTTTAAAAATTTCCAGTGTTGGACCATTCACAACTTCTGGAGGCAAGTTGTTCCACTGATTAATTGTTCTGTCAGGAAATTTCTCCTTATTTCTAGATTGCTTCTCTCCTTGATTAGTTTCCACCCCTTGCTTCTTGTCCTGCCCTCAGATGCTTTGGAGAATAGCTTGACTCCTTCTTCTTTGTGGCTAATTCCTGATTAAGCCAGTAGCAATTGTCTCATCCTGTGGCAGTGGAATCCATGTGTCATAGCAATATAATATTTTCACTGTTTTCTGAATTACTGTCATCCCTTGCCTTTAAACCATAAAAAGGTATAAAGATGGTCTGCAGAATGGCACAACAAGGGTTTGTGGAAACAAATAGAACCTAGCAGGGTGGGGGTGGGGGTGGGGGCTAAGACAAGGAGGCAACACAACCAGGAGCTGGATCAGAGGCAGAGGAAGAAAGTTAGGATTGCCACTCCCTAGACTCTCAGATTCTGTTTATCTGGAATTAGCAAATAAAGAACTGAATTTAGGCTGGATTATTCTATCTATGTCATTCTTAGGCTACGCCTAACACTTGCCAGCTTGACATTTATCCCTAAGAAATATTCCGAGACCTGTGAAATGTTTAGAATGCACCTATTAGCAGTATGAATATTTTGTAATCTCTTCTGTTCTATTAGTTGTAGCAAAATGAACATAACAAAGGTATTACCAACTGAGCAATTTCAATTGCAGCAAAAAGGCTATTTTTTTAAAAATGCAATTGTAATTGCTAATAAGAACCTTGAGAGAAACTGCTATCCAGAGACCCTGTTAAGCACAATATCAGCCATTGTCTTTTTGAACATTCATTAAGCACAGGTAGTACAAAGAAAATGTATTGGAGACAAATTAAGATTAATGTATAAGTAAGCAGATCAAATTCCACATGATACATACAGAGTAGTGGACCAAAAAGGGGATTTGTAAATGAAATACATGAAATTCTCTTGTCGATTGTTGATCAGTATTTGACTAGTTGGTTATGTATTGTGAGGGAAAAAATGACATAACTATTCCTGATGAAGGATTGCCAGGGCCCTATGGGGAAAAGCTGTTTACAGTGGGCTTAAAATTGATATGGCTTCAGACAACAAAAACACATTGAGACACTTCTGGTTTTGTTACATTGCATTAATCTTTCTAGGGCCGCCTGCTACAGTGCACTTCTATGCCCGATTTCTTAGAAGTATGACCAGTTAATGATTTAAGGGACTTGCTTTCCAGTAAACTGACAACTTATTCAACCATGGCAACAAGTAGTATTGATGTATTATTAGAAGAATGTGTGAAAAAATTTGAAATAGGCTAAAAGTGGGAAGCTGGGGAGAATTGAAAGCGCACAAACACCAAAATAATGGATTAGAATGAAAGGAGTTTATTTTTTAAAAAAGCAGTTTGAAATGTCAGCAACTGTGCAAGGCCAACACCAGTTTCCCAGAGCAGCATGTGGACAAGCAAAAGAGACCAGCTGGTGCAAATGGCTGCCTGATCTCCTTGAAACAAATAGCAATCAATAGCAATGGCAAGAAACAGGGAATGTAACTGTTCCAGTATGTTGTTAGTATTGGATAACTCCAACTCCTCCCCATCCTCCCCATCCAATTGTTTTTGTGGTGCACAACAAAAGGGAGAATCTCTTGGTATCCTGCTTTCCAATTCTATTCTACTATTACACATATATACACATATGTATTATGTTATGTATTAAATGACTATAATTGAGCCCAAAATTTCTGTTGATCAATGAGACATTTGTTAAGTGAGCTTTGTCCAATTTTATGACCTTTCTTGCCTTTCTTAATTTACAGTTATTAAGTGAATCACTGCAGTTAGTTAAGTTAGTAACATGGCTGTTAAGTGTTACTTAACACTTAAGTGTTACGGCTGTTAACCTGGCTTCTGCATTGACTTGTCAGAACGTCGCAAAAGGGATCACATGTTCCCGGGACACTGCAACCATCATAAATGAGTCAGTTGCCAACCATCTGAATTTTGATTGCATGATCAAGGAGATGCTACAGATATCATAAGCAAGGATGAAATGTACTTACCTTTCCTACCAGCTCGCTGATTTGCATGCGCAAATGGTCAAAACCGGGACTTGACGACGTCCCAGTTTGGGGGGGGGCAGAGCCTCCTGCTACTGGCCCTACCGGTTCTCTGAACTACCTGCCACTGACACTACCGGGTCCCACGAGCTGGATAGACCCGGCAGCATTTCACCCCGATCATAAATGTGAAAAATGTTAATAACTTACTTTTTTCAATGCCATTGTAACTTTGAACGGTAACTAAATGTACTGTTGTAAATCGAGGACTACCTGTAAAGGTTAAGTCTGGAATCACCAAATGCTTTTTGGGATTGTCCTTCTTTATTACTTAAAATATTGTTTCCAGTGGCTCTGGATAGTTCTGCCTCTTTGATACAGATATCGAGAGAGAATGTACATTGTTAAGTCATCTATCTCTTTATCTCTTATATATCTATTCATGCTCTTGCCTTCTTTTTATCCCATTTTTTCCATCAACTGTTTTTGATGTTCACTGAGGTTTAATAAATAACCCTCAGGCTGCATATATTTCTGAACTGAGTGGCATGCATACTTGTTTTTCTCTAATATAAGAATTGATTGGGAGTTTGCTAGATGCCAGCTAAACTTTTTTTTGCAACAGATAGAAAAGGTAACAGTAAAACACAACAAAGTCGCCAGGTATTCATCATAACAATAGTTTGCCCCGGATACTCTAAAAAATGAATACAGTATGTCACTTATTTCCATGCAGCCAATAAATACTTCTTTTCAATTGAAAAATGTAGGAAAAGATAGATAGAACTACACCTGATATCTGAGCTGACATGAAGAAAATATAGCTGAACAACATGTGGGCTCCTGCTGCTAAGTGGTTAATTATAAATATTGAATCTGTATCAAGCTGTCTTCCATGCAACATCTATTTATGTTAAGCAGTCTTTCACATCAAGTATTTTTTATATTTCTCTTGCCACAATAATGCAGCATTAGATCATACTTTTGTCTGTCTGATGTCTAATATGTCTCAGTATTCTTTTCAGAAGATCCCACAGAGCAGATTTGATCCCACTTTGGGGGTTCTCCAACATATATAATATCCATCATACTATTCCCTTTCAGACTATGCAAAGTGGCATTAAACAAAAGTGCAGAAAAGAGTAAGAAATAGTAAATCAAAGAAACTAAAGGCATACGATAAAAGGAAAAAAATGAAGAAATATAAGTAAACCTTGTTTGTTTGTTTAGGAGATTTACTGTATATGGTTGCCCATTCACTTTCAGTGATTCTAAGTTGTTTACAAAAAATAAAACCCAATATAAAAAGAGTACCTACCCCCAAACCCCATGGCAACAACAAGCAACCAAACAAGCTTCTTGATGGGCTCCACTCTGGGTGTCCCAAGCCAAAGCAGGTCTTCGGGGCCTTGCAAAAAAGTGTGAAAGTGGGGAACAGTCTAATCTCCATGGCGATGGTGTTCCAAAGGGAGGGAGCCACCATGGAGAAAGCCTTTCTTCTGGGTCCTGCCAGATGTACCTCCTTAGGAGAGAGGACTCACACATTCCCTGCTTCCCTGCTCTGGTGGGTTGGGTGGATAAAACTGGGAAGAGACAGTTCTTAAGATAACCTAGTCTCAAATCACATAGGGCTTTAAAGGTGATGACCAGCACCTTGAATTGCACCCGGAAGGAAATTGGCACCTAATGCAGCTCCACAGGAGAGGTGACTCGTGTGCACATCCGAGTCTGCACAAAACCATGCCGGCTGATGCATTTTGAACCAAATGGAGCTTTCAGATGCTTTTCAAGGGCAGCCCCATGTAGAGTGCATTGCAATAGCCAAGACGGGAGGTGGCTAGGGTGTACATGACTCTGAGCAGGGATTATTAGTCCAGGAAAGGGCATAACCGGTGCACAGCCCACAGTTGCATAAAAGCCCTCCTGGCCACAACGGCCATCTCCTCAAGGAAGAGTTGTCAGTCCAGAAGAACCTCCAGATTATTCACTGGGTCTGTCAGGGACAGTGCCTCCCTAGCCAAGACCAGTGATGGCAAGTCTTCATGGACCAAAGAACCCTAAACCCAATTGGTCTTGCCAGGGTTCAGTTTCAGGCCATTGCTCCCCATCCAGCCCTTAGCAGCTTCCAAGCACTAAGAGAGGGAGATTCACTTAACTCACTATGGGCTGAGACATATAACTGGGTCTCATCAGCATATTGATAATATCTCAGTCCATGGTGACGGATGATCTCAGTCAGCAGCTTCTTGTAGATGTTAAACAGAAGCGGAGAGAGTCCTGTGGGACAAGGACTGGACCTCTCGCTTCCTATCAACACCAACTGAGAGCACCCACAGAGGAAGGAGTGAACCAGGACAATATAGAGCCCCCCACTCCCAACCCCCAAAGCTACTGCAGACGGATACTATGGTTGATGGTATCGAAGATCGCTGAGAGGTCAAGTAGAGCAGGAATGGATGCCCTACTCTCACCCCACTTCCACCAGAGATCATCAAAAGCACAACCAATGCCATTTCTGTCCCATATCCAGGCCTGAACCCTGATTGGCAAGGATCTAGATGATCCATTCCATTCAGGAACCTTTGGAGCTGCCATGCAATCACCTTCTCAACCACCTTCCCCAGAATGGGAAGATTAGAGACAGGTCAAAACTTATCCAACAGGTGGAATCTAGCAATGTCCTCTTAAGAAGAAGGTGTACCACAGCCTCCTTAAAATGCTGGGGCACGATCTCTTCCCACAAGGAAGCACTGTTAGAACCCACCTGTATGTCACCTCCTGGGAAGCTTTCACAAGCCAGGAGGGCATGGATCTAAAACAGATTCTTGCCCTCATTCTCTTTAAGATCCTGTCCGCTTCCTCAGGAGCAGCAGATTCAAACCTTTTAAATTTCAATATATTATGGTTATTTTCAGATTATCCGATAGCTATTAACTTCCACAGCCCTTCATGGTGTCCATCAATTAAGACTTTCATATAATGCTTTTTAGCAAAATAGGGAAGTTATAGACTAGGAAACCAGCCTTGGTTGTATCATCCTCCTTGCAGCATTCCTTGCTAAGGGCAATACTGATCACTTCTGGCATAGTTTGACCAGGATGCTACAAGTGCAACCAAAGCCCATTTTCACCCCAAATATGCTCATGTTATTCTATAAAAGCTCCCACTTCCAATCTATAGACTACGTTGCAACCCAATATACTGTTGGTCACATCCCATAAACTGGTACAACTTTTAGTCTGCTGAAATTTTCAGGATATCAGTTAAATGAAGTTTTATGCTTACTCAGAACATGACAGCAGTCCTAAAAGTCTAATTTTGAAAAAACTAATTCTGAAAAATATGAGTGCAATGGAAGTCAAGTGATTAGCATAAGATTTAACTTTATCCATTTGGGTTTGGTATTCTGAGCATTTTAATTCCTAAAGATCTGGAATATGTTAGTATGGGAAAGCCAAATTTCTAAGCAAAGTAAATGTATTTATTTTCTAAAAGTGGTCCTCGTGACATCTTTTGTTGCCTTTGATTAGGCATTATCTCCAATTGACAGCCATGTTGACTGGAAATTTTGGAACTGGATTCCAAATACTTTGGGGAAAAACAAGATAGGGGAAAATCACAGCAGGTTATGGAAAGGCTGAATAAAAACCTGTTTATCAGGGGGAAAATGAAGTTGTTAGTGCAGATTTTTGATTAGAGCCCCCTAAGTCTAAATAAGCATGTTAGGTCTCTCAACCTACCAAAGATTTCACAAGGGTAAATGTCCACAAGAACTTTCCACCCTTGCATCTCATTATCATGCAATGCTACCACTTCCTAATTTATTTTCTCAACAGTGCTCCATAGTAAGCTGCAAAACAGTAATTGTTCCCAGGCTGCTTACTGAGCTGAGAATGGATGTGAAGGCAGATCCAAAGATATCTTTTCCATCATACAGCATTACCCAGAAATAAGTGGAAGCTGTTCAGAGAGCTGCTTCTCCAAGCGATGCCAGTTCTGCTGCCAAAAACAACGGGAAGAAATTCTTTCCCCATCAAAGTGACTAAAGAATTGTTGCTGAGGCAAGGAAAAAGAATTGTGTGCTTCAGAGTGCCAACTGTCTAGGCTAAACTGTTCTAATTTGGTTCTCTCTGAGTGACACAACAATTGTGGAGGGCACCTGAACAGAGAATCCAGCTGAAGTGAGGGAAGCAGGAGTTAGCTTTGTTTTGCCACTGTGAACATTGCTGTCTTTTATAGCACTATCATCTTTTACTGATGGAAAAATGAGTCACAGTTATTTGCTAAGAACATTATTTATTAAGATAGAAGCTCTTCAGAAGGCATAGTCTGTGAAATGAGTTGGTAATCTCTTTGTTCTCTGGCAAAAACATTTACTGGACTCAAATGTATATCTAAGCAAACATGCATCGGATTGCAATGTCCAAGAATGGAAAAGGGAAATTTACATGGTGTTTTAATACAAATCAACTGGTTAAGGCAGGTTCCCAATAAAGAAACCAAGAGTGATGTGCCGGGTTGTAAAAAAAAAATGTGTTGCAGTTAATTTCTCATTGATTATAGAGAAATATACTATATTCTAGCAGAAATGGATATTTGGATAAGATCCATAAGATCCAATTGTAGTCTGTTATGTAAATCAAATATTTATTTTAGTAATACTATAAAGAATGATTAATGTACATATTTAATTATTGCAATCCATTTCTTTTTAAAATATTTATTTTTAATAGCACAATAAAACTTGTTTTATAAATGTACGTATTTAGTAAAGACATGTTGAGGATCATAGTGGAATTGAAATAATCGATTGTAATTATCTTGAATTGTAGACAGAGAATACAGTTCAGCCCATTATTTTGACAGAAGTATATCTAACAGCATTGGAAAAGATATTTAACAATAAACAAGGCACTAAGTAATTGTTTGGGCCTGGATTTTAAATGAATTACCAACAGTGCAATCAGAAAAAATGCCTTGTTAGAGATGGTCTAGAGAAGCTGACATTTTGATTTCTTGGTATCCAAGAAATCTTTTTCTCTCTTTCCTTTCTTTTGTAACTGTGTATGTGAAAAAGAGAGAATCGGAGCGAGTGAAAGTTGGGGGTCCACAGGAATATTGTTCCATTTAATGAAGATGATAGTTTAAGCTGTATGGTTTAAGTTAAGAATGTTGTCAATGCTTTTTTTAAGCATTGATTTGAGAATGTTGTCAATGCTTAAATCTAGGAATTACTGCATAATAATGCAAAAAAAAAAGTCTGCTATCATGGAAATAGGTGGAAGAATCAGAAAATCAAAACTGACAAATATTAAAGGAGACCATATATATGTGTGAGAGAGCAACATATACTGTGGAGTGGAGCAGAGATTTTATTCTGCTAATGGGGCAGTAAAAGTGGAAGCTCATTCAGGATGCTTCTACTGTAAAAATGAGATGATTTTAGTGCGTTCCTGTTGTGGTGAGCCCCTTGGTGCGTTGCCTAGAACAGATTTTGGTGGGACAGTTGGAAAGGGAAGCAGCGGCATGAGCCCTAGTACATCTCCATTCAGATAGTGAAAAGTCAATGGATCTGTTGTCAAACAGTATTAATACTGCTGAACGATATCTTCATGACTTTTGAGCAGAAAGGACTTATAGAAAGAACATGTGCCAAAGACCCACCTACAGAACAAAATGTTTAGTCTCTAATTACATTGAGGTTGGCTCCTTAATAATGGTAGAATTTCTTTACTTCCTGGCCAATGGCTGGCAACTAGATTGGTTGGCCAATCAGTGGCAGAAGACAAAGGAAAAGATCAGTCCTTGGTTCATGTGCTGCTTGTCCTGACTCCATCAAATAAATGAACAGGAAAGAATAAGCAATTCTAAAAAAAAAATCTTTCACTTCCTGATGAATGAATCACCTGTTGAATGAAACTGTTTTTGAGACGTTATTTATTTTTTAAAACTTTATAATTAATTTTTCTTTAACAAAATCAATTATTACCATAGTTTCTAATATGGCAAATAAATCAAATGGATGCGTAATTATGGTAATTATATTGCTACTGTGTAAAAGGTTGTTTATATTTTTAAAAAGAAACCTCACCTGTTATACAAAAATATATATTGGGGGAAAAAGAAAATAAATTCCCTATACCAAACTACCAAAAGTGGGGGATAAAAAGATCCCAAAATTTAAAATCTGTCAGATTACGAAGAACTTTGGATGTATCAAGATTTTTATGTATCCTGGAAGAATGCTTAAACTAGATTCTAATATATGTTTTGTTTAACAAAATATGTCAACCCTCTGATGGTAAAAGATACTGCTCCCCCCCCAAACATGTGAGCTGCATTCACTACCAAACCTATGAGATGTTCTCTCTGCCCCCTCTTCTTCCTTTACCACACAACAGTAGTAATAGTAACAGAGTTGGAAGGGACCTTGGAGGTCATCTAGTCCAACCCCCTGCTCACACAGGAGATCTATACTAGGGATTTGAACCGCCGAACTGCCAACCTTTCTGATCGACAAGCTCAGTGCCTTAGCCACTGAGCCATCTAGTCAGTCTCAGAAGTTATTGGAGATAGATCTCTTCTGAGAGCATTTTGGTTAAATGGCTTGTTCTCAGCATGCTTCTTGTTTTCCACTTTGCTTATATTAATTTATTTGATCATACTGTTTTATTTTATTTTGTTTGGTTCTGTTTATTTATCATATAATGATTTATCCTTGTAAGGTAAATTTTATTAATTATTGATTATTTTAAATTACTTTTATTTTCTGTCATTTTAACTGTTAATAGATATTTGTGTTTACCTTGTTAACTGTCATGAATCTGTTTTGAATTGGCAGTATGCAGGCAGAATAAATAATAATGAGCCACAGATCAGTTTATTTCATTAGGTTCCTAGGTTCCTTCAGTTCTCTCCTCATCTCTGATTCTACTCCCTCGGTTTTTTCCTGTCATTTAATATACATTGCTAAGTTATATGGTTATGATAGTTTTACTTGATATAAGGTAGCTAATCATACACACATATACCAGTATATAATGTTCTGTCCCTGTACCCCACACGCACCCCCACAGACGTCCCGGAGTTAATAAGCCACACGACGAAACTCTTTGAAGATAAAGCTGGCAGCAACCCAGTGGCTAGCTGCCAATTCAGACTTTACTTACACAAAACAAAGATTAGACTGCAAGCATTCCAATAAAACTGGCAGAGTGTCAATAATACAAGGATTAATCCAAATGCAGTCCGATAAAGCAGGCAAAGTCCAGTAACGCAGAGATCATGGAGTATTTCCAGTTTTTGCTCGTCACAAACTGAACCAGCCACCACACCCACATTTATACCCTGCGGGGTGTGGTCCAGTGACTCAGCTAATCTCTGGCACGCCTTCCCCTCTGCTGTGTACGCTTCTCCCTGCGCCTCTGTCAAGGGTCCAACCAGCACTTATCTTCCTTGTCGCTATCCACCTGTGGCTCTGAGCCTATCGTTTGGCCTTCGGTGTCCTCCGGAGGCATTGCCAGAGAGGAGGGTCCTGGAGAGGGAGGTCTTGCCAACTCCTCTCCCTCACTCTCAGAGTCTGCATCTGTCGAAAGCCCAGGCTCAGGCAACGGAGCCACAACATATAAATACAGGTAGTCCTTTACATACATCCTTCATTGATGTAAGCTGTGGCATCGAGTGACTGGATCTGATTTTTTCAACAGTCATTAAGCAAACTCTATAGTCATTAACTGAATCAATTTTCACCAATGGCCATTTGGGGCTAGAAACCAGAACTAAATACTGGAAACTGACAAAAACATCCCAAATCATATTCATGCTACAAATGGCTGTAAAAATGAGCCAGTTGCCAAGTACCCAAAATGCAATTACTTGATTGCAGAGGGATGCAGGAATCATAAGTTTGAAAACAGGTTGTAAATAGTTTTTGGGGAGTCTTCTATAATTTCAAACAGTTGTTAAGTGACTGGTCATAGGTTGAGGACTACCTGTAAAAAAACATAAATACTGTGATCATCGTTTTCAGAGAAAATCAGATTTGGATGGATGTCCCGCCTTTGGAGCATTTCAGTCTTTGGAACACATTGCAGAAGAGAGATAGGTTCATGGACTGCACTCATGGAACATGCAGATATTACATGAATGTCCTCCTATCTATTTTGTTACTGTAGCTTATTTGATGTACTATATATGTTTTGATTTGTTGTCAGCATTGTTTTACTGCATTATACCTAGAGACTGGCCAGTCACTATGAAAAAAAGTTTGATGTTAGAAATGGTACTCTCCTTGATAAACAGGGAGGGGGATTCAGAGTGGAAATCTTGAGCAAAAGAATCCAAACTTCTATGTTTTTCTGTGGTTGTGATAGCTGAGTTAGAAATTGTCACGATGTTCAACCATATTTCCTTTGGATTAAACACAAATAGTGTGTTCTTATCACATTACATGGGTAAATTTAACTCATCAAAGCAGGAATATCTGTGTCTCACTACAGAACTGTTTAATGCGTACTACTGTCAAAATATAGGACTCATCTTTTAATTTTTCTTTGACTTGTATGATTTCTACTTTCCTTGCAACCATTGTGTTTATCCTTTTTTTTTTCTTTTTCCGGTCAGGATAGGATTTCTTGCATCTGAGGATACAAACTTAATTCAAGTTTTAAAATTCCAGGAGCTCCTTTATCTCATTAAAAAGTGTCCTAGACAAAAGACATCATAATTATTGATTTTTTTAAAAAAAAACAACTTTATAAATGATATTCTGAATTAGACTTCATATTCCATATACAATGGCAGAACGTGTTCTGTTTAAAAGTATTTCTTTTGCTGTATTTTTGGTTGCCTCTTTTCCTTTCTATTCAATTTCTTTAGTCTGAAATCTTCTACTCCCTAAATTTGGAAGTCTATGTTACAGCATTCAATAGGATTCACTTTTGAGTAAACACAAAACACAAAGGATCGCACTTTAAATTCTTTAATGTGTGGCTGATACACAAGCCTTTAATTTAGGGATTACTAGTCCTCTTTGTTGTGTAGGGCCCATGCACAATTGGCAACAATATATGATTTGCTTTTTGGTCTCTGTAACTTTTTCTTTTATCTCTGGAACTCTAAAAATCAAATCAGTGATTCTACTAATGCTGCCTGAACTTTAAAAATTATTGATTAGTGCTCACACGTTAGAACAAGTATTTTCTTGGAGCTGAAGCAGAAGAGATATTATGAAAAAACTGAATATCAAGGCGCTGCTGCTCATCAAAGAGATTTTTTTTTTTTAAAAAAAAAAACCTCATCAAAGAGATTTCAGAAAAGGCAAGAATGGGGAAATGGGGGATTTGAAATACTTTAAATAATAAACACATTCTGGGTTATACCAGCACTTAACAAAGAAAAAAAAGTAACCGCAACAGAGATTTGTAATCATGGCAGATAGTGAAAAGAGAATATTTCATATTGATTTCAGGCATTCAGCAAACAATAGCATCCCTGGGGGATATTTTTAGTGATAAATCATGTAAGATACTATGGCAAAAGTCTAATAATGAGAGATTATTGCCAGATAGAAAGCTCTATTACTTTTAAAAAGGGGTTCCAATCTTTCTCTAAATTTAGAATGGCTTACTTTAGTTGCTTTAAAAAGTAATGGTGGTAATCATTAAGATGGTAATATTTAAATCTTTAAAATATATAAAGACAGACAGACAGACATGCTTATATCAAGCAGCAAGAGTTGATGGATTTCAGTGGGAGGCAGTAGAGAAAGCAGAATCCAGGGGCATGAAGGTAAAAAGACAAACGCAACCATGCAAATCTTTCGATCCATATTATTCTGTGACAATGGAAGCCTAAATCCTGTCTCTCCACTACAGGTAATCTTCAATATATGACCACAATTTTAAGCAAAATTTCAGCTACTAAGCAAGGTGGTGTTTAAGTGAGTCATGCCCGATTTTATGGCATTTTTTTTGATACGTATGTTAAATGCATCACTGCAGATGTTAAGGGACTCAAGCAGTCATTAAGCAAATCTGCCTTCTCTCATTGACTTTGCTTGTCACAAGCCATCTGGGAAAGTCACAGATGAATAACAGAATAACAGAGTTGGAAGGGACCTTGGAGGTCTTCTAGCCAACCCCCTGCTTAAGCAAGAAACCCTATACCATTTCAGACAAATGGTTGTCCAATCTCTTCTTAAAAACCTCCAGTGTTGGAGCACCCACAACTTCTGGGGGCAAGCCATTTCACTGATTGATTGTTCTAACTCTCAGGAAATTTCTCCTTATTTCTAGGCTGGTTCGTTTCCATCCATTGCTTATTGATGGTGATGATCACACGACCTCAGGATGCTGCAACCATTGTAAATACACGCTGGTTGCCAAGTGCCCGAATTTTGATCGAGCAACTGTGGAGATGCTGTGATGATTGTAAGTGTGAGGATTGGTCATAAGTCACTCTTTTCAGTGCTGTTGTAACTTTACATGGTCAATAAATGAATGGACTGAAATGAATAAATCAAGGACTGTGTCAGGGTTCCAAGTAATAATTCCATAGCAAACAAAATTCCAAGGCTGGTAGATTCCTCAAAGAATAGTTTTATTGGATATATCATATTGGCACAGTTCTGGTGAAAATCGACTTTGAAAGTTCCTGCGGTTTTCACCTAATTAAAAGTAAAAGTGTTTCCTCTTCCCCAAACAATCAGTCACATAGTCCAATCAGGGTGCCGTCTGGTGACCTGCTAACATCACTCCTCCTCTCTCTGACCAGGTGTGAGAATGTCCTTGGTTCCCAGGAGAAAGTATTTTGTTTTGGCTACAAAACCCCAGCTATCTCTATTCCTCCCTCCCTATCCCTCAGCTCCAGTATGGCAACACTGAAGCTCCAAAAATATGTAATTCTTCCCCCATCACATAGCCCTGATAATAATTCTGTACCCCTTAGAAGCTGCTGTTTAGACAGAGAAGGAATTTTCCAGAACCATTAATAGGAATCTCCTCACTTAGCCCCACTTCCATGGGTAGCAGCCTTGACCTTTGTCATTCCCATAGCATTTCTTCACATTTTAAAAAAAGTGATTTACATGTGATCACTGTCAATAGTAAATCTGACCACAAAGCAAATATTAAAACACAGGCTCTCTCCTACAGTGTGCTTCCAGCACTTGGATTTGGCTTCCTCAGTTTTAAAAAGATAACACTGTAATTGAATCATTTTTCTGCTCAAATATCTATCAACTTGAAAACAATATAATATGAAAACCAAAACAGATGAAGAAGAGAATGAATCTATTTATGAAGTATGCTGAAAGCAGAATTAATTCTATTTTAAAACTCATCAGCTGTCAACCAGAATAATATGATTAAATTGGCTGATGATTTTCTTCAAGTTGCCGTCACAGTATACCTGGAGGTCATTGACTGGGGAAGACTGGATTATGGGTCTTTTCATGGTTGTCTTTTAGATAATACGAAGTCTCTTAAAGATGGGATCAGACTTTAGTAAAAAAAACCAAACCCACAATTTGATTATTTTTGCATGATATCTGTAGCCTGACCAGTTACTTATGAAAGCTATCAACAGTTGGTAAAACAAATTACATATGCAATATAAAAATAGTGATTAATCAGTGATTAATGTCCCAAAACCTTTTTCAGACAGGTAAGTAAGTACATGATGACATGCATTGAATGGATATTCTTGTTCCATTAGATTAGTTAATCACTGTGAAAATAGAAAGAATGCTGGTTCTGCCAACAAGTTTTATTCCATAAGTAAGACTATTTGGATCGGGACTCCTTATGCATGGTCACTCACGCCCTCGTTACTTCCCACCTGGACTACTGTAATGCTCTCTATATGGGGCTCCCCTTGAGGAGCACCCGGAGGCTCCAACTGGTCCAGAATGCAGCCGCGTGGGTGATTATGGGGGCGACATGGTGCTCCCATTAACACCTCTCCTGCGCGAGCTGCACTGTCTTCCGGTGGTCTTCAAGGTGTTGGTTCTCATCTTTAAAGCGCTCCATGGCTTAGGGCCTGGGTACCTACAAGACCACCTTCTGCCACCGACAACCTCCCACCGACCAATACGGTCCCACAGAGAGGGTCTCCTCAGGGTGCCGTCGGTCAAGCAATGTCAACTGGCGACCCCCAGGGGGAGAGCCTTCTCTGTGGGGGCACCTGCCCTCTGGAACTACCATTCCAGAGGGCGGGTGCTATGGAGGATATTGACACATACCAACGGTCCTTATCAAATTTATTAAGTAGCAAGTATAAACCAAAGGTTGGCAAAGGTTGGCAACCAGCCCAGAAAACAAGATACAATAAGACTTTTCCAAAAGTGCTCTGATGATAATTACAAGTTGTTTCCATCAAGAAACTTACTAACGGTGTGTGACTTAAATAGGCTAAGGGAGTGGCCAATTATCCTCAAGTCTTACTCTCGAGGAGACCTCCTCCTCCTGAGTAGCCACTCCTGCCTTTTGGCAGCCCTGCGTGCTCGAGCATTGAGGAGAGGCTCCTCCACTTCGCTCTCTCTCCTTGAAGGAGCCTCTGGAGGCTCTGAAGGCCCTGGCTGAGTCTCTGCCTCTGGCACCACATCCTCTTCAGCCTCCTCGCTGTCTGATGCGAGCACTGGCTGCCCAGGCTGCTGGCACAACACCACACCAGCCTCCTCATCGTCGGGATCAGCCACGATCTGCGCAGGCCGCTGGCGGGCCACAACACTAACTTATCAATTGCAGTGATTTGCTTAACAATGGAGGCAAGAAAAGTCATAAAATGGGGCAAAATTCACTTAACAAATACCTCACTTAACAACAAAGGCTCAATTGTGGCCGTAAATCAAGGACTACAGGTATAAATTGACCATGCTTTGGGACAAATACTGTATTTCTAAGGTAAGATTAGATATTTGCAAAATATTTTCCTATGAGGACTTCAGCAAAGTTTGTATATATGAACTGGAACATCAAAGATGTTCCATTGCAATCCTGCCTGAGAGTAAGAAGAGGTAGAGATTAAATTTGCTATCCACTAGTATAGCTAGACAGCCAGATCAGACTTCCTCAGTCTGGCACCTTTCAGATGTACCGGAAAATTTTAAGAATTTCCCATCTTGCAAGGTCATTGGCTAAGTTGGCTAGAATTTTTGGCAGGTACAGCTTTAAGATACATGGAGGACATTAGGTTAAGAAGGGTGAACTGGAACATCAAAGAGTGCATTGCAATCATGCTGTAATCATTAATATATATGCACAACATTTGAATTGTTAATGTAAAATTAGAGCACAGGTCACTGTTGATTATTACTCCACTTCAGCCTACACAACTGTTCATTTTATTAGAGGTGACACGCATGGCATATTTTACTGTCATATGAAATAAGTATGCTTTATTATGAAATAAACACTCTTTATTAAATCTTGTCTTTGCTTTCTGCAAGCCTGTCTTTTGAAATAAATATTCTGAACCGCACTCAGAATTAATTAAAATTATTTTAATAAATTAATTATTCTTATTTGAAAAAAATATTTAACATATTTTAAATATTAAATAATAAAATATAACAAAATAAAGAATGGTATAGTACATAAATAAAAAAGGTTTTTTTGTTTTTTATTTTAAAAAGTGCTGAGTCCTACTAAACATCCATATTCAATATTTCTATCTCTGTGCAATGAGCCTTGCATAAATTGGGGTAATAATCAGTTAGGAATGACTTTGTAAATATAACTATAAGAACTGAAATTACATTGGGTAAAACTAAGGGGCCGGGTTATTGCTTGCTGTTAATTTTCCAGCCAATGTTATTTCCTATAAGTCTAAATAATAGCTAAATGTGCTTTAGTTTTCCAGTGTCCTGCTGTGGTAAATCTGGCAGTTAAAACAACAATAAAAATTAGGCAACCCTCTTGGTGAAGATTTGTCCCATTTAATGTTTTTTAAATGATAAGTACCTTACTTACCTTACATAAAACTACGTAAAAGTGTTCTATTTGTAGTTAATTATGGATGAGGTCTATAATCCATAACAAATCTGCTTGGTGGCATAATGTACAGTATATACCCGTGATGGCGAACCTATGGCACGCGTGCCACAGGTGGCACACGGAGCCATATCGGTGGGCATGCGAGTTCAGCTCCGGCGTGCTGATTTTCGGGCCTTCTGGGCCCACCAGAAGTAGGGAAACAGGCTGTTTCCTGCCTCCTGAGGGTCTGGGGGGGGAGGCCTGTTTTTCGCTCTCCCCAGGCTCCAGAGCCTTTCTAGGAGCCTGGGAAGGGTGAAAACGGCTTTGCACGACTCCCCCCCACACTCCCCCCCTGTTTTTGGCATGCAATGGCAAAAAGGTTAGCCATCACTGGTATATACTATAGTTTATTGTTACTGTGTCATTGATTAAGCATGCCTGAAAACTTGAACTGTTAATTACTTTGACTACTATATAGGTGTAATTTTTGCGATGTTAATTTCTGGTGTACAATTCAAATTAATTGGCTTTACCAGCCCCCTAACCTAAAATAGTTTTTAGATTTTGAAGTGTTTTATCAAAAGCAGAAGATGACAACTTCTTGTGTTATGGCACCACATTGGAATTCTTTTCATGACAGAGCTTGAATGTGGACTTCTGGCTTACATTCTAGCTGAACAAAATTGGAAGAAAGACTGAGGGGTGGAAAGCACAATTTGCTAATTTGCAATTGAAAACTAAGGGAGCCAACTCAGTATAGTTGTTTAAGGCACCAGGCTTGAAACCAGCAGACTGTGAGTTCTAGTGAGAAGTGTGGTCTTTTGCTTGTGGCACTGCAGACTGCACTGCATTAGCTAATGAAGACTTGCAGCTGCTTTAGCTAACAGAGTTGCAGCTGCATTAGCTAATGAATTCTAATGCAGCTGCATTAGAATTAATGTTCTAGTTCCAGGATGTCAAACTCGATTTCATTGAAGGCCACATTAGGGTTGTGTTTGACCATGGGGGGCCGGGATGGGCGTGGCCAGGGTGAGCATGGCCAGCTCAACGTCACTGGTGTCAGGGGCACCTGTGGTGGCCTGAGCGCTCTGCCAATGAAAACAGGCTACCAAACTCCATTTTCGGCTGTGATGGCCTCCTGCAACCCTCTGCCAGTGAAAATGGGGCTCAGGAGGGCTGCGCACAACCCTCCCAAGCTCCATTTTTGCAGGCAGAGGCACCGCGAGCCAATTTGCTATTTCAGGTCAGCAGGGCCACATTTAAGCACCCCACAAGCTGGATTCAGTCCAGGGGCCTTGAGTTTGACACTCCTGTTCCAATTCAAGGACCAAACATGGGAATCTTAGATTATAAATAAGGATTCTTAGGTTAAAAATAAGAAAGGAAAAAGAACCAAGGCATAATACATTTTCATGGTCCTTTGGAAACAATTGATGTCAATATAACCACCAAAAATACAGGTGCCATAAATAAAATTGCCACTTTATGTAGTAAAACACTAGAATGGGGAGAGAGTTCTGACTTCAGACTACATCCCAATTAAAGTGAAATCTTAGAAACTATTTCCAAGAGTAAGCTACGTTCAAAGGGAAAGGCCCCGTAAACTATTTGTATACAGGTTCTTGCTTTTTTCAGTTTTTCTTCAGAAAGAAATGTACGCAAACATTTCTGTCATTATAGCTATCAGGTTTAATATATTACAAACACTATATTACCAAGAAATTTTTTTTATAAAACCTACACGTTCAAGATAAAATATATCAACAAAAAGAAAAAATAGAAACTAGAACATCTAAAACATCTAGAACTTATATTGTCAGAAGTAAACAACTCTATGGTATTAGAACTAATTCCGTGAAAATCCTCCTCCTTGGAAAGTAGCACCATTACAATGATAATTGTTTTATACCAAGCAAAAAAACCCAGTACTGAAATAAGCCAGTACATCAGGGGAAAGAAAACACCAGGATGGGGATAAACTATTCAGTATATAAGAAAATTCCTCAACGAAACCTAGAGTGAAGGGTGGGGAAATAATCTTGTTCTAGAATCAGATTGCACGTTCTGATAGATAACTAATTGTCCTGCAAATAAAAATGTGTCATGAAATCTTTTCCTTCTCCACCATCTTGTCAAATTACAGAAATTGGCTAATCAAGTTGCTTTCTCTTGAACTAACCTCATTTTTAATAGATTGATGTTAGAGAAACAAGCCAAAGAACTACTGAGGGACAGGATAGGGAGAAAGTGAAAGTGAAGAAGGGAATTTCCTACAGTTGTCACAACAATTGTTCTATCAATGCCAACAAATGCAACCATCTGTCACAAAAAGAATAGGACATCCAGGCTGACCAGCTGCACGGTGACACATGGTTCTTATTGGAGTTGAAAAATATGTGTGTGATTGAGACAAGAGAGAGCTTCATATTACGCTTAACTTACTTTGCATTTTTTGTTTTTGTTTTCAATTCTAAAAGACTCAGTGATAGCAAATAGTTGCAGAAAAAGCAAAAAAGCATTAGATTTCACTTATGGACATCTTGCAGAAAAGATTAGACTCCTAATATGTGATAGTTGTGTTAATATGAAGGGAAGATGTTATAGTTATGTTACAGTTGCTTGCATCAGAACTTTGCATGTTTCACAATGTTTTATAATGTTTTAATATGTGATAGTTGTGTTAATATGAAGGGAAGATGTTACACCTGCTTGCATCGGAACGTCGTATGTTTCACAATGTAGTGTTTAGTAATACAGTGTTTTATATTGTTTTAATGTATATGTGTAATGCTTATAGGGTTAGTGGGGTTTTTTAATGTTTTAAAATGTGATAGTTGTATTAATGAAAAAGGGAAGATGTTACAAGGGTTATGTCTGCAGTCTTGGCAGGATTAGTTTGAGATGTATTCCCTGATTCTCGAGGAGCTGCCTTCAGCTGCGCCTGTGAGGTATTTCCGGTTCCTGTCATATGTAGATATATACCTGTAATGATGGCTTGTTGGGGGTTCTTCTTCTACTTATGATTAAACCTACTTGAAACAATAGCCCAGCTTCCTTTCATGGCTCTTATCCCATCTCTATGTTAAAAGATAGATAATGGGAATCATTCTAAGATGAACAACCACAATGCCTTCCCAGTATTAAAGTACACACTGTTGAATACAAAGAGTAGCATACAAAGAGTAGCAATTATATATTATTTGACTAATTGGCAATTAGGAAAGGTATTTCCAATCTGTTTGATTTTCTTCTTGCAAAAGACCTATAAGAATGCCTTGATTAAGTTTTACACATTCAGTTTCTAAAGGGGAAATATACTAATAACCCATTTGCTAATATGACAATGATTATGGGCTATTTATTTTTACTCCATATATAACCACTTTTGACTGATTGACAAATGAGTGATAATGTGCTATCTGCCATCTCCCTTTCCATCTGGGCTCTAATCTGTGTGGCATGATTCCAAGCTTTATTTTGTTAGCATGTGAAATTCAGGATATTGTACAAGAGTTTAGTTTCCTTTCCTTGATATTGTTATATATAGAGAGACCTGTTCCAATTTGTTGGTTAGTGTGTCATTTTCCAGATTTGTTGCCATTTACTGATTTTTCTTCTGTTTCCTCCTACATTTCTTTAGGGAATTTCCTCAATTGTGGTAGCTTTCCAGCTGGATAATAAACAGAATGCCAATCTAACCAACTACCCGATTTTATGGCAAGTATGGAATATCTTCTAAGGCAGCCCAACTTTTATGGCTCAGCAGCCCAGTGAGGGGGAGAGGGGAACCAGCCCACTCACATGTGTGTGAACTGGCCAGCTGGTCATGTGGCCCGGTTACAAACAGGCCATGGCCCAATGTTGACATCCCTATTGTACAGAGTTTTTTATTTAAACTTCCTTGAATCAATTACTGTCTCTCTATTGGCACTTCTTTAGCATTCTAATTTAAAGTTGGAAACTTCCTTCTGAGATCTTTTGGAAGATTTTCCTTGCCTTTACAGATATTGTTGGAATACTGCTCCCATCTGTTCTAACAGCTCTCTTTAATTCTTTGTTAAATCCCTTCCTGAGATTTTGTCTTTTCTGACTTTGGCTTCTCTTATCCTCTTGGCAATTTCTACTGTTTATTCCAACATCCACTTTGCATCCTTTTGCTTTTTGGGCTTTAATTCATCCTTAACAACTTATTTGATTTCAGTCCATAGTTCCTTAGGTTTCTTATCAATGAGATTCAGGACTTCTAAGTGATTCTTGATGTTTTCCTTGAAAATGTTGGCTATATGGTCGAGATAATACTTTGGAAACTGGTTGATTTCTTACTTAGTTTTTACTTGATTTGAAACCTGGACATGAGCCATTTATAATCTGCTTCTAACCAAATTTTTGTGATTAAAAATGATGTCTTCCATTTCCTTATGTCAATAATAAAGTCATTTCAGATTGTGGGTACTGTATATCTGGTGATGTCCAAGTATACAAGCATCATTTCAGTTGTTGGACAACTGTGTTACCCATGAAGAAATAATTGACTGAAAGATATTAATAAATTATTCTCCTCTTTCCTTTTGGTTTCCTAAGTCAAATTGTCCATCTATATTTTTCTCATTAATATTTCCAGTGCAAAATAGCAAATAACCATCTCCAGGAAGCTCCCATTTTTTTCTTATTCTCTTTTTTATATTTGTTCTGTCACAAGCCTACCGGTAGTTAAAATGAGGATGCACAGTGAAGGGAAAGTGATCAAATACATGAGAAGTAAACATATTGATGTTATTGTATTTTCCCCTTTAGAAACTTTGTATTCAGCAGTGTGTACTTTAGTACTGAGAAGACATTGAGATTCTTCAAATCAAACAGGACTTATTTAGTTCTGAAGTAACTCAAAATTGGGGCCTGAGCTTGAGGCTCCACGTATTTAGGTCACAGAAATAGCCAGAGACTCAGTGTATTTTTAATCATGAAATTATAGGATTCTTCTGTTTAATTCCAGCTGGCCAGGACCTTCAGTACTACACAGTTTAATGAAATTCTAACTTCATGTTGCCAGTTTTTCTAAAATAGGTCTATTTTTTTTTATTTATTTATCCAATTTACATGGTTGCCCATCTCAAGAAGCAAACAGAATTAAAAGAGAATATAAACAATAAGAAACATTATTAAGATTAAGATACGGATGGCTGAGGAACAACAATCCAAATCACTAATAGAATCAAGAAGTGAGTCTCTGCACATACTTGGAGCTTCAGGCTTAGGCACCAGTTTTGAGTTACTTCAGAACTAAATAAGTCCTATTTGATTTGAGGAAAAGAAACTTAATAATGTTTCTTATTGTTTTTAGAACAGGCTTGGGATAGAGGAACTATGGATTTGGCCTTTTTGTTTTTGTTTGATAATAATGGCATTGTAATGACAAAACAACAGCAATGCAATTGGATTTATAAGGTTTAATTTATATGACAACATATATGAGAGATTCAGTATTAAAATGTTAACTATGATAACTATGGGTACTGTGAAATAATGTTGTTTTTCATTTCTAGGTTTTGTTCTATTCCCACCCGAAAATATGCCTTGCAACTCAAATTTTGTTGGTCCATAGAGTTCAAATGAATGACATTTTGATAAGAAAGAGAGCCACATTTTCATGAATGTATCCTTCTATTCATCAATTCAATGGATCAGTGTTAATTGTTATGTTAATTGTTCAATAAGAGCTGCTTCCCATATTTTAAAGTTTTCAATTGAAATCTAGGGTAACCCATAACCCTATTTAAATAGGGCAGTCACTGGAATTTCCATGCAGTGACCACTGCTGATAAGCCTGACCTCCACTGATGTCATTCAGATGACATCAGCTTCCAAAAAGCATGCCTCTGCTGGACAGAAGCGTTTGCAAATCTGATTGTACAAACCTTGGTTTTCATGCAAGGGTTTGATACCCATTCAGTATTAATGACACGCCAGGGTCTGATACCCATTCAGTATTAAAGATAGGCAAATGTGTTTTTCTCTTGAAGGAACTGATGACATTTGAATGGTGAGGCAAAGGAGGACTTGCATATTCAATATTCCTGACTGTGGAACACCTGATGTACGGAGTAGGATAAGAAAGCCAGTTGATGTAGTTAAGGTTAGAATTGGATACACTGTATATTCTAATCCTGCCTTAGGCATGGTAACCAGTTGGGAGTTTTTGGGCACTTCTCTCTCTCGGCTCCAGGAAGAAGAAGAAAAGGTAAATTGCTTCATGGGCCAAGAAAATGCATGGATTCACGTATGTAGTCACCAGGAGTCAGGATTGACTTGAAGGCAGAAAGAAAAAGGAAGGAAGGAAGGAAGGATGGAAGGAAGGAAGGAAGGAGGGAAGGAAGGAAGGAAGGAAGGAAGGAGGGAGGGAGGGAGGGAGGGAGGGAGAGAGAGAGAGAGGAAGAAAGAAAGAAAGAAAGAAAGAAAGAAAGAAAGAAAGAAAGAAAGAAAAAGAAAGAAAAGAAAAGAAAAGAAAAGAAAAGAAAAGAAAAAAAGAAAAGAAAAGAAAAGAATCCATAAATGTTCCTTTTTCAAATAATCCCTTTTGGTCAAAATTAGTCTAGTATAAACTGGCAGTCCAGGCCTCTGCACACGCTTCTTTGGTATTTGAACTCTCACATCACTGAGATATGAATCTGATTGGTTAAGCACAGATTGTTTTTAAATACAGTACTTACCTTGTTTGGACTCACTGCCTGTTTTGGAGGGAGTGGGAGTGGGTTATTGACTAGCATTCACTCATTCTGCCTCTCTTCTAAATTGAATTAGTTGAGAGCCTACATCAAATCAGTCCCCTATGCCAAGAGGATAGGCTGAAGCAGAAGACTGAGAGATTGGGTGGAGAGATGAGGTTTTTCTTTTGTAACACTGAGCCTTGCTTTAGTTACTTGTTGAAATGGGGTCATTCTGTGATCTACTATGTCTAACTGTGCTTATCTGAATAGAGTTGGCATATTGGGAAGGAGGGGTCCATCTAAGATCTGAAAATACCAGGAGGGCCAAGTCATGGAAGGCAGCTGTTTGTCTGAAATGGTAGAGTCTCCTGCATGAGCAGGAGGTTGGACTAGAAGACCTCCAAGGTCCCTTCCAACTCTGCAATTGCTGAGTAGTCTTGAAAGGCAGCTCCTTGTAAAAACCCATTGCAGTAGCTTAATCTTGACAAGGTAAAGACATGAGTTGCCATCACAAGGGTTTTAATATGGCTTTCCGCAACATTTGCTTCTAACTGTTCCTGAGGAATTTCTCAGAGAAATGGAGAGCTGTTTTTTTTCTGGCTGTCAGTCAGCCATAGCTTTTCATAAATTATTTTTATTTAGAAATCCATTTAAATTTTCAATTGAACTCATATTTGCCATGGAGAAGCAGAAGATAAGTAATGTGCATGATAAATGGACAGCTGCCCTAGGAGATCAGGAAGTTACTGTAATTTTGAAAATGGACATGATTTTTAGGAGGACTTTCTTCTAATATTATCTTAGTCCACTGCTTAACAAAGAAGGGAAATGATCGACCAGAAATTATACTTGGGAGTGCATTCAGGCACCAGGTGTAATTGTACAGACATTCTTTCAGAAAAGTTATTCATAAAGATGAAAGATAGCCCTTGAAAGAAAAAAAAAAGCCTTTGGTGATTTTTTTAGCTTCTGGTTAGAGGGCGGCAGGAGTCTGGCAAAATGGGAAGAGTGGATAGTCTCACCTTCACTATTGTCAACATCATTATGCAGGAAGCTGCTTTTTTTTTTTAGAGTGATCTAAGAAGCATGGACATGCATAATATCATATATATGTGCATGCTATTTTAATCAACTAAATTAAAATGTTGATTGATATGGTACTAATCTGTAAGAATCTCATATATAGTCACCCATAGTAGCTTTTCAGAGTGAGATGGTGGCATATACCATGTTCCCCCCAAAATAAGACCCTGTCTTATTTTTTTGAACCCCAAAATAAAAGTTTGGCCTTATTTTTGGGAAGGTCTTATTATTTTGGGGCGCATTGAGCAAGACAGGGCTCCTCTTGCAGTCTTACCTGATTTCAAGCTCTGTCTCCCTAACCCTAACCAGAGGAAATGGCAGAGACTGGCTGCACATGCATTTAAATATTTTTGGGAAGGGCTTATTTTCAGGGAGGGCTTATTTTTTGAGGGGGGACTCATTTTAGTGCATATGCTCAAAAGCCCGATTGGGTTTATTATCAGGGGATGTCTTATTTTCAGGGAAACAGGGTAAATTTAATAAACTGTTTCAAGATGCCTGTCCTTGTTGCCTAAGTACACAGACACTTCAATTCTGCAGGAACATTGCTTTTAAAAAAAAATGGAAATGGAATTCACCCAGTGGCTTTGTTCAGCACTTAATATATGACTATTTACTTAGCGATGTCCTTTTTAGAAGAATCCTCCATAGCCAAGAACTGCCAGTATTAATTGAGAAGTAGTGTAAATTCTGTTCAAAGACTCACTGCAGAGCCAGTTTTTAAGAGTTGACTTATTTTCTGTTAACACACTTATGGCATTATACCATTGTTCCATAATTACACTCCTAAAATGCCTACTAGGAAGTAGGTACCATTAGACCTAATTCTGTTCCTTTAAAGATGAGATTTATAATAATTAATTTTTAAGAAACAGCTTTTGGTCATTTTTATTGATCTTTGCAAAACAGGACTAGGTGAATGCAATTAGCTCTGAAAAGAGTCCACCTATTTTTCTCACTGCAGTTCTAGAGCAATTCCTCTCTTTTTTGGACTCAATGGGACTCAATGGGTCTGAACTAAATATACAGTACATATTAAGAATAGCTTAAGTGAACTACAAGCATAAGCATACAAAATTGATCTAACCAAAAATGCATTCAATGTCTGAATGGAGACAATGAAGAAGGTACTTGTACTACAAAGCTTAGCTCATGATTGTAGCTTATACCACATGTGAATTTATGTACTGCTAATATGCAGCAAGAAGAGTGACAATGCTCATTTGACAGCATACAGTACATCACATTGGTGGAGAGATCTGAAACTCCGTGGTTCCGTTGTGGAGTCCCAGCAGACATTTCCCTTGGCACCCAGAGGCACCATGACCTTCTGGTTTGATTTGTTTTTGATTACTCTGGAATCCAACATGCCCATGAAGTATCAGCCTTGAGCTAATTGAATATCTAATCATCATTCAGAAAATGTTTTGATATGCATAATCAGTAAGCAAATGTTGCTGCTTTGTCGACTGGTAAAAGTCTGAAAGGACTTTTGGAGGAAGGAAAGCCAAGCTCAGAGCAGTGATTGTAGGACCACGAGATGTTTGCATCAGCAACCACACAGACCTGCAGCAGAGCAATTATTTTTTGCCCCTCCAAAATCAAATTGCAGTGCAGGACTTTTCCCCAAGGCTTAATGATCCAGGGGGTTAGTAGGTTAAACTGTACTTCCTGTGCTCCCAATTACTGTAAAAAGCAGCAGCAATTTTATTAAGAACACTTTAATAAAATGGACAAATCCAAAGCAAAAAGATGCAGTCCTGCCTGAGAGCCTGCAGCAAAACAGCCGCTATAGGTGTTGTTCTGTGGTAGACAGCAGATAAGGGTAAAGCATGTTAATACCTAGCACATTTGTACATTATTCAAAGGGATTGGTTGGCTTGATTTGTGCATTTAGTCTTTGTGGTTTATAAAACATGGTTTGTGGCTAACTGTGGTCTATTCCACAAACCATAATTAGTCAAACTATGGTTTGGTATGATGCATGAACCCAGTAAATTTGTATGTTTAACCTTTTACAGAGCATTGGTACTAAATAAACATAGGCAATAAACTACCTAAAGTTAAATAATGGGTTTAAGACAGCCATCTTGACTCTCCTGTAAGATACTCTGTACATTGAAATGCTAAGCGTTGGCTGGATTTTTAATCCTGTACCCATTTTCGAAGAGTTGATTTAAATGTGAAGACACCCATACATCAGGACTTCTTAAGAGTCAATGGCAGCAGTGGTGGGATTCAGCAGGTTCAAGCTGGTTCAGGCGAACTGGTTGTTAAATTGCTGCTGGCCCTGCCCCTTCCTACCCTGCCCCTTCCAGGAGTCCCCCACGCGCCCTGTTTTGGCTCCCAGGTAAGTGCAGGGAGGCCTACTAGGCCCAAAATGGGGTACGGGGGTGTGTGCCCCTCCCCATGGCCAGTTTTGCTCCCAGGGGGTGCAGGAGGCCAAGTGCTGCCTGCCACACCCGCTGGCCACACCCATGGCCATGCCCACCCGGCCAGTCATTAGGGCAGATAACCAGTTGTTAAATTATTTGAATCCCAACACTGAATGGCAGAAAATGCAGTATCAAATCAACATTCCTTCCATTCTTTCACATTCCTTTACTTTTCCATTCTTTCAAAAGTTTCTGCTTCTTTCAACCAGGAAGGACTCTCTCTGGCATTTTGTTCAAGCACTGTCAGGCTAAATAGGTAGGCACAAATGAAATGATACTGCCTTTGTTAAAGCTAATGAGGTGGGGATGAAAAGGCTGGCTCTGAACAAGGATCCAACACTTCTTTAATCTTTGTATGCCTTTTCATATCCAATGTTTTGGCAGCTTAATTGCAGGCAGGTGGTGCAGTGCCTGTAATTAAATTGAAGACCTGGGATTTTGTCATCAGGCTTAATTAGAGAAGTCAGGCTGCTGGTCTGGTCTGAAGAGGATCTTTCCAAGATCACTTCTGACAATATTGAAAAAAAGTTCAACACACCTTCACAAGTGGAAAAAGTTGCATGCTGAATCAGAAGCCCCTGCAAGTTTGTGAGGAATGGCTTCTCCGTTGGTAACACAAGCCCCATTGTGTTCATTGAACTGGGCTTTAGCCTGGTTCCTTCATCAGGACAAGCTGGAAAATTCAGTCAGGCTTCATTGACCAAGAGAATTGCACCACTATGACATAGATAAGAATCAGAAATACAAACTTTAAAGGTGTGGCTTCAAACTGAACTCCAGTGAGAACTGAACTTGGCTTCTGCTGTGTTTTCTTTTGAAATCTAGGTCTTTTATTTATTTTGTTTTTGAGGCTATATACACAGAACCTGCTTACCATGATTAAGTGTTTCATCCAATTACCTCAATTTCTTAGTTTGGCACAATACACTAAAATGTGAACTATTCACAGTGGCTGAGTTCAAACAACAGCAGCTGGCTTGTTAGTGGTTCACTGCATCATGTGAACACAACTAATGCTTAAGGTATTAGTTTGCTTAATTGGGATGTAGAAACATATGGAAAATTAGCCACTGCAATTTGTAAACCTTAATTTACGATTTCTGTACTGTGCAAACATTACAGTTTATTCAGCAGACATAGTTTAAAGCAACCTGGCCAGTAAACATTGTTTTCCAGAGAATGCTTTCTTCCAGACTGATGGTAAGAAATGAGCTTTCCTTAAGTAATCTAATTACTGTATTGTCCCCCAGTGATCTGAATTAAAATGACCAGATCTATGTGCTGTTTTGTAGGTTCTCCTGTAATGTCGCCAGATGCATCTTCCAGGAAAAAAGACCAACTAAAGTGAACTTCCTCTAGAACAGGGTTTCCCAACCTTGTCCACTTTCAGATGCGTAGACCAACTCCCAGAATTCTCCAGTCAGGCAAGATTGAGAAACAAGAACATCAATCCAGAGGCTAAATGGAGATGATTTTTTTTTTTACTCCAAAGGTAAGTGCAGTTGACTCTATAGCAGCTTGTACACTACAGTAATGGAAGAAAGATGCAGGAGGCTGAGTCTAGTGCAGGTATACCAGGAACCGAGAGAACGACGCATATTGTTTGCGATTCAAGTCATTGATTTGCATGCAAAAGTTTGTTGCAGCCAAAGATCACCTGATTATTTTATTGCCTTGTTTAGGCAATCAAACTACACCCACATTCCAAATATGAAGCTTTCACTCAGCACTGCCAACCACATATTTCCCATTTTTTCCCCCTATCCTTTTCTGGTCATAAATTAGGGATAAGAAAAATTATTCCACTGAAATATTGACACTCATTCACCTATTTGTCCAATTTTGTTGTACACCATCCAAATCACGTTATGTGAAATGGCTGACCATGTAAGCATAAGAAACAAATACATAAAGAATATTTTCATCAATGCAATGGGAGAACTGGAATGCAAGTATAACTTGACAACAAGTCCCTTCAGGCTTGTGTGATTTGGCTTCCAATTTTTAAAAACAAAGTCAACAATACAGTACATGCATTATACAAAACATATACAAAATGCCCATACTGGGATAACATATGCATAAACATTCATTGTATTTGAAAAAGAGCTTAGAAAACATTTGTACACTAGGAAAAAATGTATACATTTTTTCCTAGTTTACAAATGTATGGCACTTCAGCTCCTGCGGTCATTGGATGAAACGGATTATCTGGACCCTTTTCAGTCTGGTTTCAGACCTGGATATAGCATGGAAACTGCCTTGGTCACGCTGATGGATGATTTCTGGTGAGCCCGAGACAGGGGTCATTCCTCTTCTTGGTGCTACTTGACACTCTCAGCGGCTTTCGATACCATTGACCATGGTATCCTTCTGAGGCGACTAAGGGAGCTAGGAGTGGGAGGCACCGTGTTGCGGTGGTTCGCCTCCTATCTCTCTGGTCGATCACAGTTGGTGCTGGTAGGAGGACAGAGGTCGACCCCTAGGCCCCTCATCTGCGGGGTGCCTCAGGGCTTGGTCCTCTCTCCCTTCCTATTTAACATCTACATGAAACCACTGGGTGAAATCATCTGACGACATGAGGTGGGATATCAGCAATATGCTGATGATACCCAGCTGTATATCTCCACCCCTCGTCAGTTTAGTGAGGCAGTAGATGTGATGTGCCAGTGCCTGGAGGCTGTGAGGATCTGGATGGGAGTCAACAGGCTCAGACTTAACCCAGACAAGACCGAATGGCTCTGGGTATTGCCCCCTAAAGACTATGTCAATTGTCCATCCTTGGTTCTGGGGGGGTGAGAAAGTGCCCCCCTCAGAATGGGCTCGCAATTTGGGTGTCCTTCTAGACTCACAGCTGAGACTGGAACAACATCTGACAGCTGTAGCTAGGGGGACCTTTGCACAGGTTCATCTGGTGCACCAATTGCAACCCTATTTGGATCAGGAGGCTCTCCTCACAGTCACTCATGCCCTTGTCACCTCACGGTTGGGTTATTGCAACACGCTCTACATGGGGCTACTCTTGAAAAGTGTTCAGAGACTACAGTTGGTCCAGAATGCAGCCGCACAAGTTATAGTGGGTGCGCCTAGATACACCCACATTACACCAATTCTCCGCGAGCTGCATTGGCTCCCTATTGGTCTCCGGATGCAATTCAAGGTGTTGGTCATTACCTTTAAAGCCCTATATGTCTCAGAGCCAGGCTATCTTTGAGACCGCCTTCTACCACATAGCTCCCAGTGACCGGTAAGATCCCACAGAGTGATAATTGAGCCAGAACTGTGATATATGTGGTATATTCATGAGCACTTCATTTTGGTATGTACTTTTTGTAGCCATTTTTCCAAACATAAGGTGTGGCAAGGTGTATTTTATTGTGACATTTCTGAGGACTGCATAAAATATCAAACTGAACTTCAGATATCTTCTGGATCCTGACAAGGGCTTAATTAAGCATATTGTTGGCCACAAGACTGGCCAGGTATGGGAACCAGGTATGAGGAAGCCAGTGTCCACACAGGATCAAGGAAAAACTCTTTTATTTCTGTACAGAAGTAAAAGAGGACACCTCTGAGTTTCCCCCTAAGGAGCACAGATGAAATCAGGCATAGTTATTTTTATACAATTTACCAAACAAGGAAACAAAAGTAGGAGAATTGCTGACCAGTTATAAAGTCACATGACAGTCACACATGCTCACAAAGCAAAGCCATTCCATAATACACCATTATTTAATTCTACTTCATTATCATATAAATTGACTATCTCTGGGTATATTTTTTACCATGCTAATGATGAACTTTGCTTACCTCCAGACCCTTGTCCAGTTGTTACTTCTTAAATATCACATCACTTTCCTTGATTCCAGTAACAGCTTCGCTTGCAAGGTATCTTAGCCAAGTATCAAAGCCACATCCTGTCAGCTAGTCTATATAGGAGACATCTGTGGTCAATCTATGGCCTGCTTGTGGTCTACTGCTATGGCCAATCTGTTAAAGAAATGTTGCTTCTAGCAGACAAAGACACAAATAAGCTAATGGCTATGGCTAAAGTTAATTCTTAGGTTACAAAAGCCTCAAATTACCTATTAATAAGCTAAGAAGCAACAAGAGACTCAAACTGGAGGGGTATCATAGGTATAATAAAAACTAGGCAAATTTCCACTCATCTTATAATATGTTTACAATACAGGTAAGTCCTTTACTTACAATCACAATTGAGCCGGAAATTTCTGTTGCTGAGCGAGACATTTGTTAAGTGAGTTTTGCCCCATTTTATGACCTTACTTGCCACAGTTGTTAAGTAAATCACTGCAGTTGCGAGTTAGTGACACGGTTATTAAGTGGATCTGGTTTCCCCATTGACTTTGCTTGTCAGAAGGTCACAAAAGTTGATCCCATGACCCCAGGACACTGTAATTGTCATAAATATGAGCCACTTGCCAAGCATCTGAATTTTTATCACATGACCATGGGGATGCTTCAACAGTTGTAAGTGTGAAAAATGGTCATAAGTCACTTTTTTCAATGCCGTATCTTTGAACGGTCACTTAACAAACTGTTGTAAGTAGAAGACTAGTTACCTGTAATAACTAACCTGTCGGAGATATTAAAGGAAATTATTTTTGTCGGCCACCTTCAGTTGCTCTGAAGTGAATGGAAAAATATTTAGTAAGATTATAGATTGTAGACTCAATAATTCCTCTGTAGAATTATTCTATATAATAATTCTACTATATTTACTGACAAAACGCTCAACCACCAAATGGGCATTCCTTTACTTTTTGTTTATTTATTTGCTTGTTTATCAAAGATTATGGATATTTGGTCCTGAAACGATATTTTCTTTTTGAATCAACCCCAGCTTCTATTTACTCAGAAAACACGGGGCAGATTTCTAAGGGGCATTTCAATCAAAGGAAGAGAAAAGCCCAGGGAAATCCAATAGTTGTGACATTATTTTATCGTAATGAAAATATTGAACTAATAACCAGTCAGGAGACATTACTGCAGAATATACCTCCATTTATTAATTTTTTTCTCTGTGTGTTTTTTAAAAGCATTCTGCCGCTTAATTTAGCAGTCTATCTTGTTAAGTGCACATTTGCCTGAAGCAGCCTTGAATCGATGGCTGTTTCAAAGATATAACAAAAAGCATCAGCAAGTTAAGGCTACATGCCAACTGCGTTTATCTGACAATGCCTTCAAAGAACAATAACTGTGTTAACATTATTGTCTGCATGTCCAAGCAATGCTATTATTTTAAGACTTTTTTTTTTTTTGATAGAGTGAGTTCAGAGAAAGTGGGAGGAGGGTTGTGGTTTTTAACTGAAAAAAACTTTCTTCCATGGCATTATTCTTTCCTGGTATGAAATACCTGCCTTATCATTTGAATGTAGACTTTGATCCTGGACAATGTCTTTACTATGCTAGATGACTCATACTTTTAAACTGATAAGATTAACTCAGCTCCCCAAAGTGAAATATATACTTCCTGCATGGACTGGTGCAAGAAGTTGATTCACCAAGTGCCACTGAAACTTCCATTGGATATATTTATGAGGAGACAGGAGGGAAAACTAAATGGATAAAAGGTAACTATCGGTTGATTTGAAGTAGTAAACTGAGGAAAACACAACTAGAGCACAAACGTGCATTGAAACAGTGGGAACATTTCCTAACCAGGTTCTTAACGTGGGCACTTACTTCATTTTCATAATTTCATATTATATTAAATATTTTTAATTTTCATGCTGCAAATTAGGAGTTGAATATGGTTAAAAAACCAGCCAACTAACACCAACCAACTCACCAACTAACTGAGTTTAGTAAGTCTCAGGTACTTTTCTCACTGGCTGCTGGCCTTCATCTCATCCAATTCACATAGGAACTGTATTATATTTTGAAAGCCAGTTTATTTTCAGACTCATCTTTTGTTAAGTCTTAGAAGCCTTATTCCTGGTATTTTTCCATATCTTTCATCAAGTGAAATATTTCAGAGCAAGCCCTGCTACCTCAGTGGCCTACTCTAAGTGATCTCCATATAGTCCATTTTTAGTATAAGTCCATCTTCCAATTCTACTTTTATTTTATTCAGAAAATATTAAAATACAAAATACAAATACCGAACTCCAAAATTTAAAAAAACAAAGAAAAAAACACCAAACAAACAAGACATTAAAAAGTGCATTTAACAAGCCACTAATACATAATTCCCCCAGCTGAATGCTGATTAATATATTACAACAATATTAGTTTCCCAAACCTTGCGAAACAGTCCCCCACAAATTTTTAAACTACTAAATCTATTTGCAAATTATTAACCTGTCATCTATATACTATTTTAATTACATAATAGTTAACAGGAACAATAATAATAAAAAGGTAAGATTAAAGTTTCAAAACCCTCTGTTAACTGAACTGTTACGGTAATCAGCTCGTAAACAATTTACCAAAGCATCTTATCTATAGTATAAGTCCATTCATATGTTTATATTTAGTTTTTTTTTTAAAAAAATGAAACCACCAGTGCGCTGGCAAAATTAAAATAAAAGGCCTGGTGGAAAAGCTTATAACTCAAGGAAAGAATTTTTTTTTATGTACAATTTCTCCTGTGCTTCAAAGAGGGAACATTCTGTATATCAAGTGTTAAAACACTATTCCATTTAGAAAGACCTATCACAGAAGTTGCAGCAAACCTTGAGCAAAAGTTGGGGGGGGGGAATAGAGAGGGAGTGCTTCTTGCTTTGCACAGTGCAAAGTGTCGCCTTGAATAAAGTAAAGTGCAGCAGACAAATTGGGTAGCAAGCCAATTTGGAGATGGCATTTATGGTGAGCAGGAGTTGAGTAGAAGATGACATTATCCATTCCTGCCCCCCAGAAATTATTGGTGCAGCAAAACCAGGCAGCATAGATATAATCCCTATATGGCCACTTCAGCTTCATTTTCACAGCTGCCTAAGTCCCGTCCCCCGTATGTACCATCAGTATTAAGCTGCAAAGCAGTGACATTCAATATTATTTTTTCTTCTAAACAACAGATGGCATATTAAACTGAGTTTTTAAAACACTCCAAATGATGACATTCATCCTATGATCCTCACTAGGAAATGCTGCAGGTGAGCTTCATGACAAAAGGATGACTTTGTGTCAAGGGGGAGCAGGTGGGGCTTTTTGCAGCCAAAGAGGGGTGGAGATTGAGTCACATTAAACAATCAGAGCCTGTTCAGATTCCAGAAGCAAATATTGGAAAAAGTGTCTCCTGGAACGTGGCCACCTTTTTAGCAATGAATCTGGAAAGTTATTTTTTTTATGCCCTTCTATTTAAAAAATGGATAGATTTTCCATTTAAGACAATTATGTAAGGTTGAAATATTAATGTTTGTCCACCACTGTTATAGAAAAGCTGCAACCCAGGCTATTATAACTCTGCCTGTGCAGGAGATCTAAAGATGAAAGGATCTCTGTTCTATTACATAATAGTTCTTTATCATTTTGATGGATCTGCTGCACTTCAAAACTAGTGAAAGTACTATTCCAGAAAAACTCCCATGGGATTCAGTGGGCTTTTGCCTACGAACAGATAGAAACAGGAATGCTAAGGAGAAGAACAGTTTCTATTAAACACATTCTGCTTTTTTTATGTTGCATGAATGATTAGAAGTCAGTGCATTTGACTATTAGAAGTCAGTGCATTTAAGACATGTGTTCACCATTACAGCCAACACCAGCCAAAGCATAAAACAATTAAAAGGAGCCAAACAATATTGGAAAATGTGGAGAGAGCAGCTGGTCTATAGAATTGGGAAGAATTAGACCTAATTGAATGGGTAGCATCATCAGAACAAGGATTCATATGGCATTTTAGCCTTTGCTTGAACACATCTGATAAAGAGGTGCTGTCATATTGCTCTTGCTGTTACAACGTTTTTCCAAATATTCATCTTTGTTGTTCTATACTTAAAACCCTTATTTATTTATTTATTTATTTATTTATTTATTTATTTATTTATTTATTTAGTCAAGTACATATTAGATAATATATATAAGTGTAAGCATGAATTGAATAGATGTAATGGATACAAATAAAAGGGAACATTGTGACAGGGACGGTAGGCACGCTGGTGCTCTTATGCACGCCCCTTACGGACCTCTTAGGAATGGGGTGAGGTCAACAGTAGACAGTTTTAGTTTAAGGGTTTGGGGGTTTGGGGGTTTGGGGAAGAAACTACAGAGTCTGGTAGTGCATTCCAGGCATTAACAACTCTGTTACTGAAATCATATTTTCTGCAATCGAGTTTGGAGCAGTTCACTTTAAGTTTGTATCTATTGTGTGCTCATGTATTGTTGTGGTTGAAGCTGAAGTAGTCATTGAAATCATTTTTCTGGGACATCTGGGGTCTACAGTTTATGGATTCATGTTAGAATACCTATTACCAGTAAGGGGTGTGTGTGTGTGATCTCTAGCTTCAAATCTGCTAGGACCATAAAATATCAGAATTGTAATGCGGTACTGAAACCAAAAGGTAAATACTATTGATGGCCATACTATCTCCCCCTGTAAGAGATTCTTCAATAGGATTGATATCAATAGGATACATAAGAACACTTAGTGTAGGCATGTTAATTAGTATGTTCAGATGAACATACAGAAATGATAGATAATATTATAATGGAAATGGGCAAATTCAAGACCCTACTTCTGTCTTCTGATGATTCTTAATCAAAAAGCTTGATTAGGCTAGTCAGTATTCAGATGGAAGGTGTCCTCACCTTAGATTGTGTCCAGTCAAGAATATCTGGACATCAGGTAAAGCAGGTAATCCCAGGCTGTCTTCTTTTAAGATGCACTGTGATTCTATTTGAATTTTAGCAACACCATTGCATATCTCTATTTCTTTGCATTTTCTCTGTTTATCTGCAATAATTAAATGTTTCAGATAGTTACAATAACCCAAACTATTGTTGATGCAGAGGCAGGAGTAGGAAGAAATGGTTGATCTAAGCTGTTCTGCAGATTTTTTTCAACTCTGCAGAGCGCACACAGCCCCAGCAAAGGAGGAGGGTAAAAACTGATAAAAAGGTTTTATCTGTTTATCCTTTCTGCCAAGTAACCTGCTATAGAATACCCGGGGCACTGCTTTGTTTTGCTTTGAGGGAGTGCATTGAAATGGAACTTCCCTAGATATTTCTTCTGAACTGAATCTGTATTTGGAAGAGTTCAGATTGCTTTGAGTTCAGAGAAGCTAGAAGATGAGCTGAGACAAAACTTCTTGTCAATAGGAACACCAGATAACTCGGGTCTCTGATTCAGAATGTTGCAAAAAGAAATACTGACTTTATAAGCAGTTGAAAAACACTAACACTGAACCAAAAATAAGTAGATTCAGCTCTTATCCTAAATAGGTGATATTTAGATGGGATCACAGATATCTGGAGTTGCTTTCGAACAGTGAAGGTTCCCTAAGACACTAATTCCTAGTTGCAAAGTTCTTACATTATCCTTTGGAAGGGAAAGATGAAGGCAGTCCCTTAAAACTTCTCTTTTTCTGAATAATACATGAAACTAATTTGGTCTGTCCTGTACTATAGTACTGTTCCAGGGAGGCAGAGGAGATAGGTATCTAGTGTCCTTGCTCTCCTGGCCAAGGTAACTTTGAGTTCTTCAGACCTAGGCAATCCCCATTTGGAAGCTGCTTTCTATGTTCTTCCCAAAACAATGATATATTTGTCCATTATTGAACATACAAACAGACATTTGCATCTTTGCTGATTCAACACAGGCCCTACAATGAGGAGTAAGTAATTCTGCTGCTTGCTTTCTTGAAACTTCTAGAATCAACTCTGCAAGAATTACAGCATGTACAGGCATTCCCACAATGCTAGACTGCAGGCATGCTTAGCAACTTGTTTTGAAAAATTAGAAATTCTCTTGTGCTCTTCATATCACCATTTAGTTCACTAACGGATTGTTAAAGGTTTAAAAGCAATAACATTAATTACTCCTCTAGTTTATCAAGAGGAAGTAACCTAATTAGTATGTGGCTAAAGTTGAAGACCAAGGGGAATTTTGATTATTGCTGAGAGAGAGACAGAAAAGTAATTAAAGCACTGTTCTTATGAGATACCCATTTAATTAACACTGTGCTCTATCTATCTATCTATCTATCTATCTATCTATCTATCTATCTATCATTCATCTATCTATCTATCTATCTATCTATCTATCATTCATCTATCTATCTATCTATCTATCTATCATTCATCTATCTATCTATCTATCTATCTATCTATCTATCTATCTATCTATCATCTATCTAAAAAGAGAGCTGACTTCCTGGAGGCCACAAAGAATCATTCATTTGGAGACAGTGAACAAACTTTGTAGAATACTATAAAGCAAAGGGCAACAAATGGTGAAATATGGCATATGCTTCGGCCCTTTGGTACTTGCATTATGACATCACACTTACGTATCAAAGAGATGGATGGCAGGACCTGGATCAGGGTCTTGTTGATCCCATTTATTAATCTGTTTTATATTATGTAACTACCATAGTTCTGCTGTTTCCCTGATAGGATTCTTAGGCAACCTGATTGCATGATTTTGCTTGCCTTATTGCTTTAATCTTGATTATGCATTCTAAGATGCTTAGGGTTGCAATTGTGATTGAGGCAGCCTAGGTAGATTAAATAGATAAATAATGTCACAATACCTGTTTCATCATTTTGATGAAATCTCAACTTGTTGTGGGCATGCCTGTTTTGAGAAAAAAAATCAAAGCATGTTTTTGTTAATTACGTTACTCCCATTACAGTCATGCCTACTTTGTTTCTGTTTTAATCTGCTGACACTATATATTTTTAACGTATTTCCTAATCGGTTTTTTTTTCATTTATTCTATTATTTTAGTAGCTTTAGAATTTATTTATTTTTTAAACATATTTTATTAATTTTTAAACAAACAAAAACATAGTACAAAAATACAAAAATACAAAGAAGAAAATTTCTGTGCAGAACTGTGACCCTTTACACAACATATTGCTAATCAGTTCTTATACTCTATACATTTTATTTCATTAAGTTCTATTATATCTATTATGTGCGGCCTGGATGGGGAGAAACAGGCTCCGACTCAACCCCTCCAAGACCGAGTGGCTGTGGCTTCCAGCGTCCCAATATAGCCAGCTGACGCCATCGCTGGCTATTGGGGGCGAATCACTCGCCCCCACGGAGAGGGCTCGTAACTTGGGCGTCCTCCTGTACGCACGGCTGTCTTTAGAAGATCATTTGATGGCCGTGGCCAGGGGGGCTTTTTATCAGGTTCGCCTGATACGCCAGCTGTGCCCCTTTCTAGATCGGGACTCTCTACGCACAGTCACTCAGGCACTAGTCACTTCCCGCCTGGACTACTGCAACACTCTCTACATGGGGCTCCCCCTGGGGTGCACCCAGAGGCTCCAGCTGGTCCAGAACGCGGCCGCGCGGGGGATTATGGGGGCGACGAGGCGCTCCCATGTGACACCTCTCCTGCACAAGCTGCACTGGCTCCTGGTGGTCTTCCGGGTGCGCTTCAAGGTGTTGGTGACCACCTTTAAAGCGCTCCATGGCTTAGGGCCGGGGTACTTACGAGACCGCCTTCTGCCACCAATAGCCTCCCACCGGCCAGTACGCTCGCACAGAGTGGGCCTCCTCAGGGTGCCGTCCGCCAGACAATGTCAGCTGGCGACCCCCAGGGGGAGAGCCTTCTCTGTGACGGTGCCCACCCTCTGGAACAACCTCCCCCCAGAGTTACATACAATAACAGACCTCTGGATTTTTCGTCGGGCCCTGAAAACCTATTTATTTCAACTAGCTGGGCTGGCTTGAGTTAAATTTTAAATTGATTTTAAATTGGGTTGTTTTAATTTACGGCCAAAATATTTAATTATTTTAATACTGTTTTTTAAATTTTGTATGCTCTGTTTTTTACTTTGGCTGTTCACCGCCCTGAGTCCTATTTGGAGAAGGGCAGTATAGAAATGGAAACAAATAAATAAATAAATAAATAAAAATAAAATATCTGAATGTATTTTATTTTTCTGTTTTCAATCCATTTGTACCATTTCTCCCATGGTACATAATACATCAAGTCTGTCATTCCTTTCAATTCCAATGTTAATTTGTCCATTTCAGTTCAATCAAAGATTTTTTTTATTATTAAGTCATTGGAGGGCATCTTTGCATTCTTCCAACATTGTGCAAAGGCCAATCTTGCCGCGGTTGTTATATGTAGGATCATATGGAGGGGTGGGTTCTAAAATTTTTTACTACTGGTTCTGTGGGCTTGGCTTATTTTGTGTCATATCATATCGTCACCACTACCAGCTCGGTGGAACCAGGCCGAACCGGGAGGAACCCACCACTGATCATATGTCTTGTTTTCTTATCATAAGTTTTTTTTCATTATCCCCAGAAGGAACAGTTCCAGTGTATATTCCAGTTGATCTCTGGTTATTTCCTGCAACCAATTTTTTATTTTTTTCCAATATTTTTTCGATTCTGAACACAGCCACCATGAGTGATAGAAGGTACCTGCTTCCATCCACATTTCCAACAATTTGGAGTTAAATTTGGGTATATAGAATTTATTATAATGATGTCGCGCTATAATGTTTTGTTACAAATTTAAACTATTTTATAATTGAATATACTGGTGGGTCAACAGCAAGAAGAAGACAAAAGAGACTGTGGACTCTCTTCTTACTCCAAATGGTAAAACATTAACAGAAGACTAGAAAGCAGAGGAATACAACTCCTATTTGGTCTCTATCTTTATATCCAAAGGAAATGGACATTTGAATAGCGCAGTCTGTAAATGAATACATGAGGAGAAGGTTGGGGGTCAATAAGGTTATGGAAAAGGATCTTCTAGCTAATGCAAATGGCACTGGTCCTGTAATTGACTTGTATTAAAATGTAATACCAGGAAAAGAAGATTGCTAGCTCCTTATATTTCTTTCCAATGCAATGTGCTACTTGCTTATCAAGTGCCAGTTGTGAACTAAGAAGCTTCCTGCCCTGACCTTAATATGTTAATTACTAACCAGTTTCACCTCCAATACAGATCATGCCTCACCACTAGAGGCCTCTGCTACTGTGTAACTTTCTTTGTGAATTCACCATTGTCTGACTATATGTTTTATTCCTATGCTTTGAGATAATAGAATCTCAGCAAATGAACTACTGGTTAATGTTCCCTGGACTTGGGTGAGCATTCCAAGGGACCGGGAGGGGGGGGGTCATAAGGCCTTCCCCATAAAGGTACCGTGTCTCCCCAAAAATAAGATCCTGTCTTATATTTTTTTGAACCCAAAAATAAGCACTTGGCCTTATTTTCGGGGATGTCTTATTATTTTGGGGCATGTGGAGCAAGATGGGGCTCCTCTTGCCATCTTTCCTGATTTCTAGCTCTGCGTTTAAATATTTTCGGGAAGGGCTTATTTTCGGGGGGAGGCCTATTTTAGCGCATGCACTCAAAAGCCCGATTGGGCTTATTATCAGGGGATGTATTATTTTCAGGGAAACAGGTGGACGTTTCCTTACAGGTGGATGTCATAGAGTTTAATTTAATGTAATTTAATTTAATTTCCAATTTATATACCGCCCTTCTCCCTGAGGACTCAGGGCGGTGTACAGCCAAGATAAAAAACATAGAATACAAATATTAAAACATTTAAAAATATATATAAATTTTGGCCCGAAAGTTAAGAATCACAGACTAATTAAAAGAATTTAAAAATTTCTTCTTAAGCCAACCCGGCTTGCTGAAAAAGATGGGTTTTCAGGGAACGACGGAAGGCATTGAGGTCCTGGATTCTTCTTATCTCCGGGGGCAACTGATTCCAGAGGGTGGGAGCCCCCACAGAGAAGGCCCTCCCCCTGGGGGCCACCAGCCTACATTGTTTGGCTGATGGCACCCTGAGGAGGCCCTCTCTGTGGGAGCGCACGGGTCGATGGGAGGTCGTCGGTAGCAGCAGGCGGTCTCGGAGATAGCTAGGCCCTATGCCATGGAGCGCTTTAAAGGTGATAACCAACACCTTGAAGCGCACCCGGAAGACCACCGGGAGCCAGTGCAGCTCGCGCAGGAGCGGTGTTACATGGGAGCGCCATGTTGCTCCCATCACTACCCGCGCTGCTGCATTCTGGACCAGCTGGAGCCTCCAGGTGCTCTTCAAGGGGAGCCCCATGTAGAGAGCGTTGCAGTAGTCAAGGCGAGAGGTGACGAGGGCGTGAGTGACTGTGCACAAGGAATCCCGATCAAGAAAGGGCCGCAACTGGCGAATCAGGCGAACCTGATAAAAGGTCCCCCTGGTAACAGCCGTCAGATGTTCCTCCAAAGACAGCTGCCTATCCTAGTTCTGTTTTTGCCCCTATTTGTGCTCACTACAGCTGATTAAGAAGAATCTCTCCAATGCAGTAAATATCTGCAGTTAAGTAATAATTTTTTATTGATTGTAATAATCCTGGGATTTTCTCCTCTGCGTTTATTGGTGGTATCTGAATCGCAAACGCTACAGCCATCAATATGGGCCCTGATGAAATACATTTTAGGAATACTGAAAGGACTGGCTGAAATGCTGTCAGAATCTCTATTAATTATCTTTGAGGGGTCTGAGAAACTGTGGAGGATGGAAAAGACCAATTGTGATTTTTCTTTTTGGGAAAAACAATGAGGAGGGAAGGTATGAAAAATAAAAGGAATTTTTGACAAGAGAGCCTAAGACTGACACCTGGAAAGGCAGATCACTTTGTAATGATTTTGAAGACAATGCTGCTATTGCAATTACAACAACTTTGTCAGAAATAGACAAATCGTCAGTTTCTTTGACCAGGTAACTACTTTTAATGGACAAAGGGAATGTTCTATCTATCTATCTCTTTGTCTGTCGTCTGTCTATCTATCTATCTATCTATCTATCTATCTATCTATCTATCTATCATCTAGCTACACTACTCAATCCTCAATGACTCTAGTGGTTCATCAGAGAACAAGAGATCTATAAAACAGTAAAAACAATGCAGCAAAAGAAGAACAAGCCACAGCAAAACTGAGTCTTAACAGAGTTAATAGAAACAGAAGAAGACCTAGTGGTCCATCAAGTCTGCCCTTTGAGTTTACTTGTTTTCTTTTTACTTAATTTACTTAATTTATTTTTAATTATTACTTTTATACAGGTAGTCCTTGACTTACGACAACAATTGAGTTCAACATTTCTGTTGCTAAATGAGACATTTGTTAAGTGTCCCTAAAAAGTGAGTGCCCCATTTTACAACCCTTCTTGCCATGGTTGTTAAGTGAATCAGTGCAGTTCTTAAGTTAGTAATATGGTTGTTAAACGACTCTGGTTTCCCATTGATTTTGCTTGTCGGAAATTTACAAAAGGGGATCACTCACATGACCCTGGGACACTGTCACTGTCATAAATATGAGTCTGAATTTTGATCATGTGACTACGGGGATACTGCAACACTAGTAAATGTGAAAAACGGTCATAAGTCACTTTTTTCAGTGTCGTTATAACTTTGAATGGTCACTAAATGAGTGTTTGTCAGATAATGGGCATGTGTTTATCCCAAGCATGTTTAAACTTCCAAGCATGTTTCAACATGCACACACAGCCCTCAAAAGGGGCTACATCCATCCTGAGCAAACTCCTGGGCAAACAGCCAGGTCTTAAAAGTCCCGCAAATATAGTACGGTAGGAGCCATTCAGATCACAATAAACTACCTTAATTTCAGCAAGCTTTCAATAAAGTTCATCCTTTTGAAAAGCTATTAAAGTATGGCAGCTATGTTAAGGTAAATTATTACATAGTACTATGTATTATTCTGGGCACTGTATTTCCAGAACAATATTGACAACTTAGAGCAAGTTCAGAGGAAAGTAACAAGAGGATTTAGACTCTTGAGGACATATCTTCAGGGATGTTCAGTCTGGGAAAAAGAAAACTGTGGGGCAAATATGATATCAGTACCAAATAGAGGGGAATGCATGTAGCTCAGGGTTGAACTGTGGAGGCCTGGTGTTCCCTGAGTCTGAATTTGAAATAAAGTTAAACCCAATTACTAAAATGTTAAAAATGAATCTTTTTAAAAGACTGGGAAGTTAATATGTGTAGAGCTTGGTTTTACTTGTGTTTGTTTCTAAAACTCTCTCATTGAGTTTGATAGGACTTCCAAATCAGTGGGTATCAGGTGATAGTTTAAAGTTATGTTAAAGTTAAGTTTTTCTATGTCAACTCTTTTATGGAGTATCATAATTGAGCTGTGAAAATTTGGATGACCAGGAGGTGTGTTTTTGTATTACTGCCATCTTGTGCTCATTCAGATTTTTGCCGCCAAGACCCTACATTACACTACTTACACTTTTTGCAGCCATCACCCCTACATTTTTCTCAATATGGGACGCAGGATTTTCTCTAAGAAGCATATGGATTGAAAGCATATTATGTAACCTTTCCATTTTTCTTAAACTGACAATCAACATCCACCCAGGGTAATTTATCACCAATATTTTTTCATTCTGCAGCTTAAAAATCACCTCAGGAGAACTATTTTTTAGCTGAAAACTGACACCAGTGGAAATAATTTTTAAAAACCCTTTCCTTTCTATCTTTCTTTTGTTCAGATACAGCCCATCACAAGCCAGCTGGGGTCAATTTGGGGCCAATAAAACTAGGAGGAAAGAACTTCTCTTAAAGTGTGGTGTGAATCAAAAAGCTATACTGTAATCAGAAGAGATTCTTTGTGAATAGGAAATACTCCTGCCTGAAAATCAAAATCTGTCAGGTTTTGTTATTCCTACTCTCTGGGAGGCTTACAATAAACAATCAAAATCATACTGGGGAATATCCCTGTAAAGGCATGTGAAATTATATGATTCTGTAGGAGTGAGCAGCTATAATAAATGTAAATAAATAAATGGTAACCAAAGACCTAAATAAATGGTAATTTGTATAATAATTGCAAGGGGTTCAACTTCACTTGCATCAGGAAGAATGGTTCCAAGTTAGCCTTGGGGACATGAGCCTTCGCATCATGCCTTCCTTCATCCTTACATGTTGTATGAGAGAGTCTCCGGTTATGCACGTTAGGTGTTACCTGGAACAGACCAATACAGAGTGATCAGACGTGGTATTCAGCTGGTTCAGACTGGTTCACCCAAACCGGTAGTGGAAATCGGCCCCGGCTCTATGCTGTCCTATTTAGGCACATTTTTGAGGCTGGGTGCATGCATGGAAGGCGCACGCCAGTGGTGGGTTGCCCCCCGGTTCGCACCAGTTCTATAGAACCAGTAGTAAAACTGGCGGGAGGCTCCGCCCACTGACTCTGACGTCATCAAAATGCTTCTGCGCATGTGCAGAAGCCTCTGCGCTTGCACAGAAGAGCGTGTGCGTGCACAAGCGAAGCGAGCATGTGCGCGGCCCCATTGTGAACCGGTAGTAAAGGTAAGTGGAACCCACCCCTGGCGCACGTGCGAGCAAAGTGAATTCATGGAAGGATGGGCGCATGCGTGGAAGGCAGGTGCATGCACAAACTGGGCTTGCATGCGCACAAAGCGAGCATGCGCACGTGGGGTGAACCGATAGTAACGTAATGTGAAACCTACCATTGAGAGTGATCTTACATTACAAACAGTGCTTGTGAGGTTGTGGATCTCCTTTCCAAAATGTAATGATACAGATATCACATAAGAAGAGTTATATATAATTTCAGAAATATTATTCCCAAGGATTTTGAACTACAATATTTACTCATGGCCTACCCAGCCACTTTTTACAATAAATACTCCTTTTTATACTCAGAAGCTTTGATTTTTTTTCTTTTGCTTCTGCTAATCATTATTAGCAGTAAAAAATAAAAAACCATTAATATTATAAAATGTATGACTCTCCTTGGAAATTTCGCAAGCTTTAATATTCTCTTTAATTGTTATAGATACAGCTTAAGTTTCATCCCCAGAAGGGAAAACAGAAACTATCAATTTTATCTTGGTTTCAGGTGAGATGTTCCCATCTCATCTTTCTGCAGCCTGTCAAGATTAGCAAGTATTGTTATCATACAGGTAAATCTACTCTAAAACTCCATACAATATACAGTATGAATAACTAGACATGATCCAGATCCACTTCCACATGTTTGTGAACACATTTGATCTCATATATGTTTGTCAATTAATTGCTATTCTACATGCATTGCTGAAGTATATAAACAACAATAAATAGAAAGGGGCAGCAGATAATTTCTATGCTTCCATTCTTCACTGTAATGTTTTGACTTGCGAAAGCTCTGAAGTTTTGAATTAGTTTTATAATGTCCCAAAGGTGCTTTTTCAATAGGCAACTGGACTTTCTGAAATGTTTCACTTAATATAATAAACAATTGCATTGTAAGTAGAGTTCTCTGAACACGTTATAGAGATTAAGATGAGCAAATTTACACTAAACATCTATGATTTGCTTGGACTCTCATACATTATTCAACTATGCAAAACTGATCTGGATAGCTGAGAAAACTGGCACATTGTAGTGTAGACAGTGTCACACTTGGCTTGCAAGTTGAGGTTTTGATTCAAAAATCAGCTGCTATACAGAGCAAAGGTGGGGAAACAGAAATAAAAATTTCTCTGTCTTCCTGTACAGTTCCTCTTTGAGGGATTTATTTATGCTGTTGATTGAATCATCTGCCACAATGTCCTTCCTGTCAATGACTACTTTAGCTTCAACCACAACAATACAAGAGCAAAAAATAGATACAAACTCAAGGTAAACCGTTCCAAACTCAAATGCAGAAAATATTGCAGTAACAGAGTGGTCAGTGCCTGGAATGCACTACCTGACTCTGTAGTTTCTTCCCCAAAACCCCAAAACTTTAACCTTAAACTGTCTACTGTTGACCTCACCCCATTCCTAAGAGGTCTATAAGGGGCGTGCATAAGTGCACCAGCGTGCCTACCGTCCCTATCCTAATATTCCTTTTTACTTACTCTTTTCATGTATTCAAATTATGTTTATATTTGTACCTGTTGTCTTATATATGCTTGACAAATAAACTTATGATTATGATTATGATTGACTATGTGCCATAATAGTCAACAGAAAGCACATCATAGATTTTCTCTAAGATGATTTGTTCACAAAAATATCTGTTTTCAGTTTTTCAAATGGTGCATTGATCACTGTGTAACTGAGATCATTCACCTTGCTACCAGTTGTCATCTTTCCTTCCATCTTTTCCAGCATTAGAGTTTTTTTCATAGACTGTCCAAAACAGGTTAATTTGAGCCTGGTTGCATTGGAAAAACTGCCCTCACTGTACGTTGTAGAAATTTGTCAAAACAGACCTTAATTTCCTTTATAGAATCTGTTTTTTAACAGGGTAACTTCAAAAAGCACACCTAACAGAACGTGGTAGCGTATGGAAACTTGTCATATAGAACACAAAATGAAGCAAAACATGTGGTTTTATTTGAGGCTCACATTTTAGCCATAGAAATGACATAGAGCACAAGTTCAAAAGACATGGCAAAGCTTTGCACTCCTGGCAGAACTTATTCAAAAGTTTAAATGGGATTGTTCTCCTTTTCTGCCTAAGGGGTGGGGGGGGCGGAGGGAGAGGGAGAGAATATGATTGTGCAGGCAAGTTGAAAACCCTGCAGATTTATAATTATTAATCTTTATAATTATAAAGATAAGTATAATTATTAATCTTTTAAAGAGATACATTTTTATGGAAATTATAATGTAGCTTAATTTTATGAACTCTGAATTAAACTCTGGAAAACAGTTGGCATATTACTAGGAAGCCAACTTAGCATATTATTAATGTGGAAAACAAATCTGTCGTTTCTGTTAAACTGGAGAAAAGGACCAACAAAGGCATTTGCGTGAATCTATTTAGCATATTCATGCTTAGCATTGTACCTTAACATGATGTAGATAATCCACAATTAAGACCTGGTGAGTTCCTGCTGATCTTAAGTATGTAGCCCTAGATGCTTATGTCACCTGCCCCAAAGAGTCTATGAATGAATCTAGAGAAGAAAATACACTCCATATTTATATTAGATATTTAATTTATAACCGGAATCTAATTAGCTGGGTTAGATTAGGTTAAAATGCTCATTTAATTCATTGGCATCTCATTTTGGTTGGTGCCCTTGATCAGGAAGAAATTACCCTTTGGGAATGCACATGCTTCACTTTGCCAGAAAACTGCTTTGGGCAAGGAACTTTCCCTGAAATTTTAGTGAAAACAGCAGGGGTGAAAAAGTAATGACCCTCTGATGAAACTTTTTGAAGGTCAGTTGCAAGGCAAGCTCTGAATCTCAAAGACTGCTGCTGAAGCCAAGGGAGTACAAAGCTACAAACTGGCCAGCTAAAACTGAAATTACTGTTTATAAAAATGAATTCGACCTTTAAATTCGGTCACTACTTTAAGTCCCCAAGCCCTCAGAAACTGTTTCAAAGTGCCCCAGGCCAAGCCTCACTGCTGCCAGTTTCAGAACAGTGAAGAAGAGATTAAAGCCGGCAATCGACCAATGGGAGAAGCCAAAAAATGGAGCCCAATCTGTGACCCGCCTTCATCCACTTTGACAGATATGTCATCCCTTTGGAAAAAGTTGGAGCATTCTTGATGACGAAAAGAGAAGTTAGAAAATCTAACTGTCTGGCAAAAGACAGAAAGTTGTAAACTAGATCTATGGGAATTGCTCAGGAGCTCCAGGAATGGAAACAAAACTTTGATAGTACAAATCTGAGATTGGTACCAAAGCAGTGGTGGGTTGCTCCCGGTTTGCACCGGTTCACAAGAACTGATAGTAAAAATTTGTAGTAGTTCGGAGAACCGGTAATAACATTGGCTGGCCATGCCCCCGAACTGGTCTCCGGCCCGCTCGCTGCTCACTTACCCCGCTCACCTCATCAGAGGCTTTTTTTTTTTTTACTTTTAAAAGCATTTTTTCTACAACCTCTTCAGCCAAAGAGGTTGTAGAAAAAAACATGCCTTTAATAGCCTCTGGCGATCCCAGCTGACTTGCCTGATTGTCAGAGGCTTCTAAAAGCATTTTTTTCTGCAACCTCTTAAGGTTGTAGAAAAAATGCTTTTAAAAGTAAGGGGAAAAAAAGTTGGCCACACCCACCCAGTCACATTACCCCCCACCAAGCCACACCCACCAACCCATGCCCACAAAATAAGCCTCGCCCACAGAACCGGTAGTAAAAATTTTTAGAACCCACCCCTGTGCCAAAGGTTTCCCCAATCTTGCTGTGAGTGTCCAAAGTTAGTGTTTCTCATTGCAAAGTTAAAATTGACATGATATCCTCAAATTAAATAAATTGTGAATATACTGCATTCCGATCTCTTTCAAAATAAAAATAAAATAAAAGGCTAAGACTTTTCTTATATTCCATGATACTGTATTTTTCTCACAGGATCAAGGATGTGTAGAAACAGGTCTCTTTAATTCAGTTGATAGGCAGTGATAATTTTGCAGCAAATAAATAAAAAATGATATTAAAAAATATAGCAGCTTAGGTATAGGAAGCCAGAGTTGGATCCTGACTAAAAGACTGCAAAGTAGAAAGCTTAAATTAGAATCTAAAACATATAGGAGGTAGCTAAAACATATATAAATGGTTGCTGGAATTGGGTATATCTAGTTTATTGAAAAGAAGGACTAGGGGTGACATGATAGCAGTATTCCAATATCTAAGGGGCTGCCACAAAGAAGAGAGGGGGAGGGTCAGCCTGTTCTCCAAAGCACCAAAAGGCAGGACAAGAAACAATGGAAGGAAACCAGTCAATGAGAGAACCAACCTAGAACTAAGGAGAAATTTCCTGACAATTAGAACAATTAATCAGTGGAATGACTTGTCTTCAGTGTTGGTGCTCCAACACTGGAAGCTTTTAAGAAGAGATTGTACAAACATTTGTCTGAAGTGGTGTAGGGTTTCCTGCCTAGCAGGAAGACCTCCAAAGTCCCTTCCAACTCTGTTCTGTTATTCTGAATCTAGTTTCTTTTTTATGAAGGTGGCCACTTTCTTACATCATCATCACTGCATGGTGATGGGTTAATAATATCATCAATCTGTGTTTTAAGAGTGAGAAACTGTTGAGACATGAACAGAGTTAGTGCTATCAATTATAGCTGGAAAATATCTTCGTGCAAGCTTACAGAGAGAACTTGCAGTATTTTTATTCTCCCTTTGAGAGTGCCCATATCCTTCAGCAGACTGATTTGTGCTGCCCTCTAGTCGATTTCCTAGAAAGAGCAGACAGACATCGTTGTCTGGATTGAGCCATTGGATATAATTGCTTAGTACCACAAATTTAGATATTTTTAAAAGTGGCTTTGAGTCACTTGCCACAGTTGGTTTAAAACTCTGGAGAAGTCATTGAACAGAACCATAAATCTTCCATGAATACCAATTTCCAAATAACTGCTTTATGATAGACACAATGATTGAAAAGGAGATTGCCACTGCTGGAGGTAGTGTTGTACGCTACTATAATAATCGTATGAAAGCTTGACTTAGTCAATGTGTTCTTCTGGAAGAATAAACTGTTTTCCTCCCTGCCAATGTTTTGTGATAAGACATTTGTTATACAAAACATGTAACCTGTTAGGTAATTTTTTTAAAGGTTTTGGAAATAAAGAAACCTACTTGGTATTGCAACAGTTTTCCCCAGCCCAGCTGTTTGAAATCACAGAACTGGAGATTGGCAGGGAATGAAATGTAAACTGCTTCCAAGGCATGTCTAAAATACATGTTAGAATCTGAAAATGTTCATAACTCAAGCAGAAATCCTTTAATGTAGTTATTTAATTATGTTTGGAACCTGACCAGGCAAATATAGAGTGATTCATTTCCTTTCACTAAAAGGAAGGTGCTTGGAGATGATTAAATGGACAAAGCATAAAAATGAACTAGCTCTGTTCAGTTATATACATATACATTGGAATTATATGTTTAAAAAATCTCTGTCTGTTTGTCTGTCTGTCTCACCCAGAAAAGAGAATTGGGTAGAAAAATAGAAGCCCTGGTTTTGTGGGAAGCTAGGCAGAAGAATAAAGAAGAGGTTCTTTCCCAACATAGAAGTGGATAATGTTTTGGCTGAACTGGAACATAGTCAAGCAATGTTAACCATACTCCATTAATCCAAGTCTTCCCTTCCCTTCCCTTCCCTTCCCTTCCCTTTCCATTTGCCCATTAATATTTCAGTTCCTTTTAAAGGATATTCCAGAACCAACATCAAGTTATCTGCAAAAGTCCTTAACTTATACATTTCTTTTTTAATATTTACTGTCACAATGGCCGATCTCGTCTTATATCTCTATTTCAGTATTTCAAAAACCAAAATAAACAAGAGAAAACACAGTGGATTTTCCTCTCTTGTTCCTTTTTGTATCTCACAGGGATTTGTTATATTTCCATTGACAAATATTTGTGTTTTCTGTAAAGTGTAAATCGATCTTACCCATTTATAAAGTTCTCTCCAAAATTTGTATCTTCCAAAACCTTGAATAAGAAAGTCCATTTTGAATTGTCAAAGGCCTTCTCTGCACCTAAGAAAATCAGTACAGCTTCTTTTTCATTACATTGCTCTAAGTATTCCAAAATGTCCAACTCTTTTCTAACATTGTCATTTAACTGCCTTTTAGGTAAATGCCCACATTAATCCTTATTAATATTTTCTTATCAAAGTCAGATCTTGTCCCTTTTCAGGCATTAATGCTGTACTGTCCTCTTTTCAATTCTGGCATTTTTCCTCCCTATAAAATAAAATTAATTGTGTTTTGTAAAAGTTGTAGTCATTCCTCCTCAAAATATTTTCAGTAAGAACCTAACAATCCATCTGGGCCAGTCTCACTTCCTGGTTTAATTTTATCCTTTAAAGTTATAGATTCATTCATAATCTTTATTCCTGTGTAATTCTTGGTAAATTTTGTTTTTTTAGGTATTCATCTATTTTCTCTAGAGCACTATCATTTACTTTATACAAGTATTTTCCCTGGTTCATTGCCAAATTTTGTTGTGCTTTACATAATTCATTTTTATTTCAATTTTTTTTACTGATAACATAGACAGTTATTGTAAAATTTTAATTCATTGAAAAATATTTAGCTTCTCTCAAAATTTCTTTAATTCTCTTTATGTCAATTCCTTTTTCTTTATCTCATCCAAAATTGCTTGTATTTTCTCTTGACTTTTCTTTTTGAGTTCACTACTATGTTATACAAAATAACTTTTAATAAAATTAGAGGTTATTTTCCAAAAATTGTGTTTGACCTGATTTTACTCACATCCCAAACTATTTTTATATCAGTGCATTTCCCTAAGTTCATTTCAAAAAATTATTTTAATTTCATTTTTTACAATACTCTACTATTGCTTCTTTCTATAGCAACATTTCATTTAGTCTTCATCTAAAAGAACTAGAACTTCTTTTATAAACCAAACTCATAGGATTATGATGTGAAAATGTCTTTGGTAATTACTTTAGAAACCTTAGTAGCCAAGTTCTTCAGATTCCATCATGTCTATTCTTGAAAAGAGTCTATGTCTTTCAGAAAAATATGTGCGTTCTTTTGAATTGCCAGTTTTATGTCTCCATATATCAAACAGCCCTAAATCTCCATCAGATCAAAGACAACTTTTGGTAATTTGCCTTGTCTAATTTTAATATTTTTCTCTGAAGTCTTATCCAATTGTGGGGAGATCACTTCATTCCAATCCCCATTAAACACAAATTTTCAGCAGAGAATTCTATTAAACTCCTCATAAATTATTTGTAGAGCAATACTTTGTCCTTATTTGAGACATAAATTCCCAAAATCAAAGTCTTCGTCCCATGCAATTAACCTCTACCCCAACAAATCTACCAAGATCATCAGTCAGTACAGTATACAAAATAACACAATTTCTTTTTTTTTGTTCCTTTTTTTTGTCATTTAATAGATGTTGAATGTAATGTAGTAGAATGTACTCCAAAGTTGCAGGAAGGAGGGTTCTTTCCCAGGGAGCCAACGTAACTTGGAATCTTTGATATGCAAGAAAAGGGCAAAAATGCATCCTGTCCTGCAGTTTTCAGGATATATGTAATAGTCATGGAGATAGTTTCTTCAGTTTGGCAAGATTCCGGTCTATAGGCAAGCAGTGATAAAAAGTACTCTGAAATGCCATATTTTTCAGAGTATAAGATGCACTCCCAGCCACCCAAAAGTGGCTGAAAATTTAGGTGTGTCTTATACTCTGAATGTAGCTTTTTCGAAGCTTTTTTTCTGCCCTAACAAGGCGTTAGTGAGTCAAGCGATCTTCCGCACACTTTGCCTGCTCCCTCCAACTCTTAGCTTGCTTTAGCTTTTTTTCTGCTCTAACAAGGCGCTAGCGAATGCAGCAATCTTCCGTGCGCTTTGCCTTCTCCCTCCGACTCTCAGCTGTGTTTTAGAAGCTTTTTTTCAGCCCTAACAAGGCGCTAGTGAGTGAAGCGATCGCTGTGCTTTGCCTACTTTTCTTATTGCTGCTCCCTCTCAGCTGTGCTTTAGAAGCAGGGGATAAAAAGCATGTGAGCGTGCTCAAAACCAGCAAACTAATGTGTTGATGCTGACCAGACTAAGGACACTAGCCAGATGAATACCTGGTAGACAGATTTTTTTTTTCCTATTTTCTTCCCCAAAAACTAAGCTGCGTCTTATACTCCGGTGCATCTTATACACCGAAAAATATGGTAATTCTATTTCAGAAATTCTTGTCTAATTTTTGGTTCTTGGGCATGACATGTAAGCTGTATAGAATTGTTTGAATAATTTTGATAAACAAATAAAGCAATGGATTAAGATTAAAAGATTAAATCACAGAGCAACTTGGAAGGAAATTTTAAAAAGAGTTTAGAAGTGGTTGGAAAAGATTAAGCAAGTAGTCTCCTAAAGAGCGAGCAGAAGGTAATTATAAAAGTGATGAAGCAATTTGGGTTGAAACTGAAGTGACAGAGTACTGAAAGGAATATTTTAAGAAATGACAGTGCTATGTGGTATGCTAAGGTCTGGAATTGAAAAGAATGCTATTCATGTTGGTACACAGGAAAAATAATATGAAAATGTTGAAGATGGTAAAATAAAATATGCACTTGATTTACAGAGTGAACGTGTGACTTTGTAATGTATATAAATATGACATCTGTGCCTGATAATTGGAATGATGCTGTTGTTTTTTTCTACACAAAGAGTAAAGTAGCAAGACTTTGGAAAACCTACAGGGAATCAATCTGTTAAGTGTGTCAGGAAGGGTGTTATTATTCTGATTGAAGGGGGATGAGAAAGGACAATGTACAAAGTGCAGTGCAACTTTCAGATTTTTCTCTCTTCAAGCAAGTTTCTGAGAAATGCATGTATGTCAGAAAGGAGCTCTTGGTGGATTTCATGGTTTAGAAACATGTATGATGAAGTGAACAGGCTTGCATTATGAGGTGTTTTATGCAAATATAGAGTGTTAAGTTGGTGGCTGGAAGTGCTCAGAGCAAAGTGTGATGAATTAAAGCATGCATGAGAAAGACATGTTTAGCTAATGGTTTCAATAATAAGCAGGGAGTGAGACAACGGTGTGTGGTGACCCCTTGATAGTTTAATGGATTGATGGAGAAGTATATAGGGATTGCTTGTTAGTGGTGTGTAGGTGGGTGGGTGTAGTTCTGTATACATAAAATGCAGTGTGGTTGGCTGAGAGTCCAAATGATTTATGATGAATGGATAGATTGTATAAAGCATCAAGGAACATCTAAACATTAATGAAGACCAAGATAGTTGTAGTTGTATTTGACAAGACAAATATGGCAAGCAAGTTATGCATATATGGTTAAAAAAAAGCAGTCAATGCATTTCTGTACCTTTGTATAATGTTTACTAAAGAGGGAGGAAATGGATGGTGAAATTTTAAGAAGTTGTAAATCCTGATAGAAAGGTAGTAGATACAATGAAGACTCTCACAAGGAATGCTTGTCATAAGAAGTGATGTACTTAAAAGCATGCTTCTGCCCAATCTGTTATATGGAACTGAGAAGCAGGTATAACAAGATAAACATAAACATAAAATGAATGTAGTGGAAATGAGGTATTCAACAAATACGTGAAGATGCAGGATCAATAATAAATGGGTGTTAAATAAATATGGTTCAAAAGTTACCAATACCAAAGAGGTGTGTTACTCATACGACAATAATAAATGTATGCAAACCTGAAGGAAAAGTGAATGGAAGGAAAGGAAAGACTTTTGGAGAGACTCTGGCTGAGCCAAGGGGAGGAGTCAAATGAGGAATTAGTCTGGAGGCCCTTCCTGGGCACAAGAGGGGAAATCTGACCCCCTCCTTTGAATGCTGTTGAACCTTAGCTAGTTTTACCCATGTGCAAACTATCAATCTGAGTACATTCCTGTGTATAGGCTTTAGCAGCTAAGTGAACTCTTCTCACGTGGATCTGTTCTTTGTGCCTGGCAAAGACCAAATAATTCATGCGGAAGTGGAGTTAACCAAATCCTTTTTAAAAAGAGAGAAACAATATTTTGATATGGTGAAAGCAAAGTTCATTTAAAGGTATACAAAAGTATGAAGAAAAATAGAATTGGTGTATATTATATCTAGATTTCTTTTTCGTATCTAACACTCTCTTTTGCTCATTATTTCTTACTTGTTTCCAGTACTTTGGAGAACTTCCTGAGAGAGGCATGGAGTATTATTCTGGGAGGGGTGTATAAATATTTTAATGGCAGGAAGGGAATAATAAAAGCCAGGGTCAGAAGGAAGTGCAAAGGAGGAGGTAAAGACAGTGCAAACATTTATCATTCACATAAATAGTGTTTCTGTAGGAAAAATTATGGTAACTATGTCAGCAGCATGAAATGACAAAAATGGGAATCTGATGTACAGCTGCAGTCCAATGCTTTATTTAGAAATGTTCCTGCTTGTCTGAAGCTTTGATAAGGAAAGGACATTCTGAGAGTGAAAGGCAAGAATGGAGAGCAATATTGTCTGATGGACTGTGACTTAATAGAAAGTCATAGCCACCATCACAGCCATTTATTAAAAATTGCAAGCCCTAATTCAGGGCACCTATTTTGTATTAAGATTCCAGGTACATCCACCAGTTTCTAAAATGTTCCCATCTTTACTCCTAAGTGGGCTCTGGAGTCTCAGCCAAACCTTTTCCACATTATCTTCTACTCAAGAGTCTTTTAACTAGAATCTGAAGTTGAACCATTTGATTTACTTCTGAACTTCAGTGTTTTCCTCCATAACTCATTTCTAGGGTCATTCATGCCCAAATCGTTTCCTGTTTGGACTACAGTAAGATGCTATACATGAGACTGCTCTTGAAATCTACCTAGAAGCTTCAGCTAGTCTATAGAACAGCAACATGCACAGTTTGGGGCGCTCTGAAGTGTGTCCATGTTTCACAACTGCTGCATGAGCTGGAATACCTTTTATTTACCTCTGGGATTATTCAAAGTGATAGTTGTCTGCTTTAAAACCCTGAATAAAACAGGGCCATTTTGTTTGTGGGATCATGAAGGTATCTGCCCATCCCATCAGATCTGGCAGTGTGGGTGTGCTCTGAGTCCCTCTTTAAGACAATGTCATTTGGTGGGACTTAAGACACATGCCTTTTCTGTAGCAATGCCTCTCCTCTGAGATCCATGGGGCCCTTCTCTCTTAGCCCTCTGAAGGCTGAGAAAATCTCACCCCCTCCAGGGACTGAGCCAGGTTGTGAATTTCGTTCATGTGTTCATTCACAGTGTACATGTTCAATTAGTGTGAGGTTGTTAGAATCACTGGTTAGATTATAATGGACTTGAACTGGGGGGGGGAGGTCGTCTTTTTAATATATTATAGGGGGTTGATTGATGTCTTTAAATAATGAGGTGCCTTTGTGATGTGAGAAGTTAGAGAGGCTCCAAACCACTGGAGAAATGATACAGTGCAAAACTTGCAATATTCTTTGTCATCCACCTCGTGAGAATGTCATTTGCTTCTCAGTTAGGAAAAAATATGAAAGCTAAAAGAATTTTTTAAAAATCCTTGAAAAGCATTTGAGCAACAGCGCAATTCCATTTAAAAGTCATTAAAATAAAAACATTTCATCTCCATCTTTTATCCAGGGAGTCAGCTGATAAACAGTTGGTTCCGAGGAAAAAACTTGTCACACCTTTTCTGACCACACAAATGCAGCCTGTGCTAAATCACCCAAAAGCAGCTTTCTTTCTTTCTTTTTTCCAACAAAGACTCTGGAGAATTAGCTCTGTCGGGGCTGCAGTTCTCATGATGTATTGCTGCTCAGTCATGCATGCACCCTGGAAAGAGGATCACATGTTTCCCTTGACAGAAAGAAATGCTCCCTGCCCCCCACTCCAAGGTTACCTTGGTTGAAAACATACAACTGAACACAGATGCTAATGAGAAAATAAATGCATGGTGCAACCTTGTGAAATGAGATTGCCAAGGCTGTCAGGCCACCCCAGCCAATGAATTCCAAGGAGCAGAATTCACTGTAGCTTCAAGTGCGGAGCCTGCTGGAGACGAGCAGGCATCGATTATGTGTTTCCTTGTGAGTTATGTTCTGCGCTCTAGCTTAGGGAGAGGGGAGAATTCGATAGTTGCTGAACTTCAAAAAAATATTGTTCTGCTTTCAGACAGTGAAAAGATTTATATGGAGGAAGTTTAATTGAGCTCAGGAGTAGGTGAGTTTAGGCCTTGCTAATACGTACTAGCGTTCCCCCCTCAGCAGTGCCAAAGAAGAGGGTCAAATGGTGATAGCGAAAGTGTATCCTGAAGATTTAGCATCAGGGCATTTCTGAGTACACGATTGATTGATTGATTGATTGATTGATTGAAATTTATATTGTCACCTATTCATACATGACGACTCAAGGCGGCTTACACGGGTCTTTGGTGCCTTCCGGAAGAGTGTTAGAGTGGGGGCCATTCTAATCTCTAGGGGAATGATGTTCTAGAGAGAGGGAGTTTTACTTACTTACTTACTTACTTACTTACTTACTTACTTACTTACTTACTCATTAACTACTTACTTACTTACTTAAAACATTTCCAGGTAGTCCTCAACTTGCAACCCTTCATTTAATGACCAAAGTTACAACAGCACTGAAAAAAAGTGACATGACTATTTTTCCCACTTACAACTATTGCAGTATCTCATGGTCATGTGAACAAAATATGAACACCTGGAAACTGGTGTGTATTTATGATCCTTGCAGTGTTCTGGTGTCATGTGATCATCCTTTGCGAATTTCTGACAAAGCAGTTGTCCATGGGGAAGCCAGATTCACTTAACAGCCATGTTATTAACTTAAAAACTGCAGTAATTCACTTAACGGCTGTGGAAAGAAAGGTTGTAAAAGGAGGCAAAACTCACTTAACAACTTAGCAACTGAAATTTGGGGCTCAGTTGTGATTGTAAATAGAGGACTACCTGTATACTACCTGCACATCTTATATCACACTCTCAATGGGTCCCAACCAACCATTAAAAACAATTATCAGTGTATCATTAATACTTACATATATCTATTTAAACCAATAACATTAAAAATGGTCACCAAGCAAACTTTCATATGCAGTCCATTCATCTCACCCTATCCCAGTACTTGGGGGGAGGGAAGTCAGGTCTTAAGTGCATTTCAGGTAATGATCCTCTTCCTACAACTTCTTCTCCATCTTCTTGTTTTCTCTGCTAAACTGTACTTTGTACCTGCACAACTGGGTCCACCCCAGAGGTGGTATTTAGCAGGTTCTAACCAGTTTTGGAGAACTGGTAGCAGAAATTTTGAGTAGTTCGGAGAACGGGTAAATACCACCTGTGACTGGCCCTACCCCCATCTATTTTCTGCCTCCTGAGTCCCAGCTGATCAGGAGGAAATGGGGATTTTGCTATATCCTTCCCCTGGAATGGGGTGGGAATGGAGTTTTTGCATTATCCTTCCCCTGCCACGCCCACCAAGCCACACCCATAGAACCGGTAGTAAAAAAATTTGAATCCCACCACTGGTCCACCCCCAGATCACAGATTACCTCGTGGGCTTATTGGAGAAGAGGATGTACAAGCTACTTGGTGGGTTGCTGGGAGTGGAATTTAACTAGCGGGGAAGGTTGAAATGGATCTCTGCAAGTGGGAAGGTAGAAAGATCGAACTTTTATATGCATTTGAAAAATAAAATAAAAAATAAAACCGGTTAAGCGCTTCATTCTTATTTATTTATTCCTTCATTTGTTTGCTTGCTTGTATTTTATGCAGGTGGTCCGTGACGTATGAGCACAATTGAGACCAGAATTTTGGTGTTAAGGAAGGCGGTTAAGTGAGTCACACCCAGTTTTATTACCATTTTGCCAAGGTTGTTAAGCAAATCACTGTGGTTCACACAGTTAAGGGAATCAACTTCCCCCCATTGACTTTGCTTGTTGGATGCCAGTTGGGAAAGTCTTGATTGGCAATCGCTTGATCCCTGAATGCTGTACTCATTGTATTTACATGCTGATCACCAAGCACCTGAATTTGGATCACATGACCATGGGGATGTCAGTGTAAGTGCAAGGACTGCTTGTAAATTACTTTTTTCAGTGTTGATGTAACTTTGAACAGCCACTAAACAAAGGGCTGTAAGTTGAGGACTATCTGCAAAGCCCTCCTTTGTGATTGTGCTGATACTATGACTGAGGGTATCTGGCAGGCACCTTCTTTTTATTATCCCTAGTAGTATTTTACATTTCTTTACGGCACTGATTTGAATAAGCAACAGGGCTGGCCATTGATGGAAACAAGATGCAGGTTTCAGAGAAACCTTTGATTTTTGACCCGACACACCTGCTTTCTTTTTGCTGAACCTCATCCCAATGCAATAATTTTCTTCGCTAGTTTACCATAGTCTGGTAAGCAGGAGTATGTGGCAAAACTTTAAAAAACAAACTCTTTTAACTGATTGGGTTTGTGGCCATGAATGAACAAATTTGATACATGTAATCATTTCCAATACTAAGTTAGATTTTGGATGCCCCACCCCCAGCCCACTATTTGTGGAGTCTTATGTAAGACCCTCCCTTTAAAAGCATCCTACCTGATAAAATTCAAATTTTATTTTATTGAGACACACATTGCAGTGTGATCAATCCTTTTTTTTTAAAAAAAATATCCATATGATGTAGATTAAAAGGGGAGGGTCTTTAGTCACATGGTTGTGGCTCCCATTTTGAAATTTTACCCTTCCCCCGGATGTCTTTGACTGTTTTGAGTTCAAATACTTTAGCAGTATACCCCATGCTATCCCACTGGAGCCAAGAATTCAGTCTGTGTGACTTTACTCTGAGATCAGGTCGCCCCTTTATTTCCTTTCCCCAAATTTAATTTAATTTAATGAGAAAAATGCAAACATTTATATGCACATATAGAGATATCTATTCAATCTCTTGGGCTGCAGAGGTTATATCACAGAGCAGCAGTTAAGGTTTTCTCTTAAATATCATTCTTGAAAATAACATTTTCAAAAATACTTAAATATTTTTTTTGAAAAAGGCTTAGCTCTTTCATAAGAACCAAGCATCCAGAAGATGGTGTTTGTGCATGGGTGTATACTCTGTGTGTATGTATACATATACATATATGTCAGAGGTGGGTTTCAGCAGATTCTGACCAGTTCTGGAGAACCGTTAACGGAAACTGAGTAGTTCGGAGAACCAGTAGTAAAAATTCTGACTGGCCCCATCCCCATCTATTCTCTGCCTCCCAAGTCCCAGCTGATCAGGAGGAAATGGGGATTTTGCAGTAACCTTCTCCTGATTGGGGTGGGAATGGAGATTTTACAGTATCCTTCCCCTGCTACGCCCACCCTGCCATGCCACGCCCACCAAACCACACCCACAGAACCAGTAGTAAAAAAAATTGAAACCCACCACTGATATATGTATACTTATATACATATATGCATACACATACATATACATATTCAATGGTCCTTTTTAGTAATATTCTTTGCACAAATAAGATGAAATAGCTGAGAACTGAAAGCTAACTTCATGCACACAATCTTTACACACACTTTCTGCTATGTCCTATAACAATAAATTAGAGTTCCAGTAGCCTTTGTTGTGTCTCTGCCTGGCCTATCTCAAAGGGTGACAGTGCTCACTTCTGATCTATAGGAGTGTTGGAGTGGAAAGCGATCTCCCCTGCTTTCAAAACTTGACAGTTCAAACGGAAGATGCCATAGAAACAAACAGAAAACAGATGGCAGAAAAAGATCTAGTGGTTCACTGAGTCTGCCCTTTCAGTTTTTCTCTCTCTCTCTCCCACTCTCCCTCTCTCCTCTCCCTCTCTCTCCTCTCCTCTTTCTCTTTCTCTTTCTTCCTCTTTTTAAAATTATTTTTACATTTTATTAATTCGTCAATAAAAATCTGAGCATAAAGATTCTTAATTTAATTAATTGGAATTATTCTGTCGAATTACAGTGCTATTTTGAAATGATCTTCATTCCCTATTAGTATAATATCATTACCATTTGTTGATTACCAAACCAATTGATGGTTGCTTTTATAATATATTTTTGAAGGATTCATAAAGGAGCGCTTACGTATCTAGAAAACACATTGAAGAATAAATGGAATAACAATATTCCTGTTCCCTAGAAATTTCTTATGGTTAGGTTGTTTGTTTTGTACTAGTACAGTGAATACAAACTGCACATTTTATTTTGGAAGTTTGAAGGTACTTGCTTCCCTACAGAACATTCAATCTGCATTTGCCTGACCAAATTCTCCCCATGGAGAATTTATATGAGTAATGCTGTAATGACAGCAGTACAGCTTGTAATAGACAGAATCATTACAGCATCATTAGCAAGAAATTGCTCTTGCAATTAGTAATGATTTCCAGATTCACAGTCAAATATTCATGTTCTCCTCATTAAATTAATCTGCTTTTGTCAAGAAAATGACAAAAAGTGTGGTGGGACGGAAAAAGAAACATTTCTACAATCAGCACCCTTTCCTCAGCTGATGTACTTTGAACACTTTGGGCTGAAGGAGTTGTCTTCCTGGATAAATCACAGTCAATGAGCTATATGGGCTGTCAGAATATCCAGGTTTGAGATGGAACAAAAAAAACCCGATTCTGTCCTATTTGACCTGATTCTGCATGTAGTCTAAATGGAATCACACTCCTCAGAAAATATTACAGTAGGAGAGAAATGATAACCAAAGACAGGGCAGGAATTATTCTGCCTGTACTAAAAGCGATAGTAGCTCAGCAGCGGATCAGAAACTGTGGGATGGGGGGGGCATTATCTTCCATGGGGTCAGCGATGTAGAGTAGTTGATAACAACTAATTTGTATAGAGCGGTATACAAATCAAATAAAACTGAAAAACTGAAACAAACATCAGGCAAATCAGAGCTGCCATATGGCATAAAAATACAACAAGATGTCATTTTTAATTGGTTTGTCATTTTAAACTGGGGCCAAATTAATATATATTCTTTTAATTGTTTTTAATGTTTGTATTGTATGTTTTTATCAGTACACCGCCCTGAGTCCCTTGGGAGAAGGTGCGGTATATAAATTCGAAATAAAATAAAAAAAATAAAATAAATACCAGTTTGAAACATTTGAAAGGTATACATGCGTCTGTTTGATAATACAAGACAAACCCAGGAGCTTTCAGAAGCATAAATGCTGCTCAAACATTACCCCTTGATAAAATCAATCCAAGTAAAAGCACCGGAAGGGAAACTGGTCTGTTTCTAAATCCTACATATCTCAAGAGGTCGAGAGGTTAAATATAATATACTTTGCGAGTTTAATTCCTTCTTTATTTTTCTTCCATTAAAAATCAAACTGGAAAAAATGGAAGAGTTCTATCTTTTTTTTAAAAAAAAATAATTTATTGGAAACTATAGGAAGAGGATTTTAATCTATAATTCTAAAAACAATTTCCTGATATAATCAGGGAAAAAGAAAAGAAAGGATATACTCATAATTCAAAGGTGCTTTTTCAAAAAGGCAATTGAACTTCCGTGTTTTTTTTTTCTTTGAAAATGTTTCACTTCTCATCCAAGAAGTTTACAACTGAAGAAACTTCTTGGATGAGAAATAAAATATTTTCAAAAGGAAAAAAAAAAACCCAAGAAATCCAACTGCCTTTTGGAAAAGCACCTTTGGGACAACCATGATCTGGATGATTGAGAATCTCCATAGATAGGTACTCTCTTAAGCAATTTTCCACAGTCTACCAAAATCCATTGTGTTATCCAGTTCATAAGGAAGTGAATCCAGAATTTACAAGAGTACACTTAATTTAAGCTAATCAGTTCCTCCCCCCCCCCCACATCCTAAAGACCACAGCTACTCAGTCTTATCAGGACTGAGGAAAGACAGTTCTCCTCTATCGAGACCTGGACACTCTCCAGGCATTGGGAAAACATTTCAATCGCATTATTTGGGTGGCCTGCAACAGTGATGTATAACTATCAACAGTATCCTGAAGTTTACTTGACCCTATGCCTATGGATGACCTCACCAAGCAGTTTCAAGTGCTTGATAACTAGGAGCAGGAAGAGAAGCAAGCATCTAGAATGCCACAGCCCTGAGGTCTAAGGCTAGATCTCTCCTCTTCTACCAATAGTGACTGGAACAACTCTGTTATTCTAAATTCTCTTGGTAATTAGCAATGAATCACTATCACTTGGATCAGGGGATGAGCTTCAAGTATGGTGATCTTTTCTTGGTCACTCAGGGTTATAAAAGCTTCATTGGTGGCTAGAGGTGAGAATCAGTTGCCAAGGTCGAGGGATGACCTGCTTTGTGGTTATTTTGGTTCTTATTGTGACATTTTTCCAGCTGTCTTCATTATCATTTCTGATGAATGTGTATATCTGCACGAACAACACACATATGTTAATATAACTTCTAAATGCTACAATATATCCTTAGACTAGAAAGCTTGTATTATCAAACCTTTAAAAAAGGCACTAGTGTCCTGAAATCATTCTGCCATTGGACAGAATCAGTTTTTACGTATTCATATATTTTTAAAATGCAAAATCATATTGAGTAGCTTTGTTGGAAAAGGAAGTCTTAAAATAAATGCATAAATAAATAAATTCAATATATACTTATTTGTGTGTTTATTGCATGGATTTGTACACCATTCACAAGGAATGTACAGCAGTATTTCAGCAGTATTTCTCTCTTTGTAGCATAATCCCATAGCTCAGTCCCTCCTAACGTACTACCCTCCATATATGTTTATTTATTTTCCCTTTTATTTTGTAATCATATCCCATATGTTTATTAAATAGCAGAGTCCAGAAAGGGAGAGAAAATAATGCACAGACTGTCTATATTGATAATAATATTCCACACAGGAATATTGCATTCTTCAGCAAAGAAAATACTGTTTTCTCAGGTTATCACACTTGGACTAGCTGTGAAATATGAGCAATGAATTAGTAATCAGTTATATTAGGAAAAATACACAAAGGAATTTATGCGGAAACTGCCTCAGCTCCTCTCTAGTTCATGATGGATATAGTATGGAGTTATTTTTGAAACCTTTGATGTAGAAATATGCTACCAGTTTGAATAGGTGAGTGCTATTTTATACTATTTTGGCAATCTACTGATATTATTTTAGCTTGTTTTAACCTGTAATAGAGAGGTGTTTAGATAAAAAAAAGAAAAAGAAAGCAAGACATTATTTTTTTAAAAAAAAATTAGAGATGTTCCTGGCACACCAAAATCTCCAGGAGATACAAATTCCCCAACGGGTGATGGTGCACTTTACTCTAAATGTGACTGGAATTATAACAAATTGTTAGATAAAAGAGAATCACATTAAGAAATTTTTCAATACAGAGCAATAGACCATCCAAGCTATTAAGCATTACAGATAATCCTTATTTAGCAACTACCTTATACAGTGACTATTTGAAGGCACAATGAAATAACTCTCTGGCCTGTCCCTGTCTTTTCAACCTTCACAGGTCGGTAAAGCAAAGGAAAGTGGAAGTAAGATCACCAGCACAGTTGTGTTTTTACTTAATGACTGCTTCACTTAATGACCGAGTTGCAGGTCTCAATTGTGATCACCAAATGATGGCGACATGAATTGAATAATCTGAGTAAAATTATAAGAGCAAATTGGAACCATTAATTTCAACGAACCAATATAAAATCAAAGAAAAGAACAGTTTCAGAATTTGTACATGGAAAAAACATCTAATGTCTTTCTTATATGAAGGAACTTTTTGGTCTATTTTGAAACAGTTTTAATCACCACAATTTAAAAAACATGTTGAGACTCTAGAAAGAGCACAGAAAAGAGCAACAAAGATGATTAGGGGACTGCAGGCTAAAACATAAAAGAACCATTGCTGGATTTGGGTGTGTCTACTTTAATGAAAAGGACAACTAGGGGTGACATGATAGCAGTGTCCTAATACCTCAGGGGCTGCCACAGAGAAGAGGGGTCAAACTATTCTCCAAAACACCCGAGGGCAGGATAAGAAGCAATGGGTGGAAATTAATCAAGGGGAGAAGCAACCTAGAACTAAGGAGAAATTTCCTGACAGAACAATTAATCAGTGGAACGACTTGCCTCCAGAAGTTGTGAATGTTCCAACACTGGAAGTTTTTAAGAAGAGATAGGTTTCCTGCCTGAGCAGGGGGTTGGATTAGAAGACCTCCAAGTCCCTTCCAACTCTGTTATTCTATTATTCTGTTCTAAAGTTTTCCTATTAGCTTTTCCGTCTTTCTTCTCAGAGGGGAAAAAGATCATATTCAGGCAAAGTGATTCATGAACACAAACTCTTCCAGGCACTTTAGTTTCTGTGCTAGTTTCCTGTCCAGCCACTCAATATAATTGGCATTGATTGATGGATATAGAAGAGTTGTACTTTAAAGATTTCAGGTCTAGATATCTTCATCTAGGCAATAAACCAATATTTAAGTCCCCTATATAGAAATATCATGGATTAAATCTGAAAGAAAGAGGCAGTTGCTTTACATAAATCTTAATGGGACCTTGGTAAAAGCTGATATTTGTAAAGTATTGTTACAGATCCGAGAGACATATGGAAAAGTCCCACCTCAAATATATTCTCCATCTTACTCACAGTCCAAGATGGACTTATGCAGGTTTTATACAACAGTTCAAATTTAAGACCTGAGAATTCACTACAGTATGTAGATGATAGCAATATACCAAATATTTTATGTTCGGCTTTCTAGAACTTTAAGAAGATTTGAGTGAAAATAAGGGAAAAAATAAGAAATAGGAACTTTTATATGAAGGACATATTGAAATAATAAGAATATATAAACTATATGCAGGGAAAGAATTATTATTTGGCAATGGGATGGAGCTAAAACTGATTTAATGTCATAACCTTAAAATCCACCTAGCAAAAAATTCTTTCCCCAATTTGTTACAAGAGTAGCTCTAGAATTCAGAAAGGCTCCACAGCCTTTTTCACAAAATACAAATGATATGTAGTTGCAGATCTTCATTCTGTCTAGAAGCAAATGTGGCCTGCTCAGAAAGAAGGTGAAAGACAGCCAAGGTGAAAAGAACTAAGGAACAGAACTATAGAGGTTGATGGGGAAAACACTCAACAGTTTGCTTTCTTGTAAATGAGTGTTTGGTGACTAATGACACACCAAATATGGCAGCCACTCTGTGACCAGAGAACCATTCCATGCAAGTCATTTTTAACAGCATCCATTACAGGTTCCTGAAATTTCCAATGTGCCAGCCTGCCCCCAAAGTGTTTTTGTTTTTAAAAATTATATTTCAAAACTTCATATTCTTTCCAATATTGATTTGCACTACAGAGATAGAGTTGTTATTTGTGAATCATGAAACATAATATTTATCTATTAAAATGATTGGGACAATTTTTTTGGTTCTAATCAAGACATATTGAGCCACAGCTATAGCACACGATTAAGTTAATATAATTCCTTTTGTTAGTTTTACTGCAACTGGATGGAGGCTTTTGATTTTCTGACTTCAGAGGTTTTAGCATTTGCTGTGTATGTGCTTTTCATTCTGTTCATGGTTTGTTTTTTTTAAAGTTCTACTAAAGAGCAGCAAACATCACTGCCAGCTTTGAAGCTGAATTCTGGCATTCTTTTGGAAGATGTGGTGGACTGATATTTCATTCCAATGAATAGAAGTAAGATAGTACATTATTTAGATGTTGATGGCCAATTCATGTTTGTGCTTTTGATACTTAAAAGGGTTTCTAATTTGGAATTATCTGCCAGTTTTGCCTTTGACTGCAAAATTATTAGGCTGTAAAAATGCTATGAATGTTACATGCATGTCTTTCCTTTAGAACCAGCCAAAATAATTCAGTTTGAACAATCCAAAATTTCTACGCTCATAGGTTTTTACCAACAAAAGTGCTTGAATTGAAAGGTTTTTTTAAAGTACATGGGTAGTTAAAGAACTGGGTGAATAATTCTTCAGCCATCAGAACATTAGGATTTTCTATAGTTTTGAAGGAAACCCTCAGATAATTCATTACATTGAACTGAGCCAAGAGTTGGATTAGATGACTTTTACAATTCCTTCCAACTCTATGATTCTGTGAGTTAATTGGAGTTGAGTTAGGCCAATTCATCCATCCTGAACTACAATATTTGCTTCTTGAGCCATGAATGTCAGGGTCACAAACAGAAAGTTCAGTTGGATGCTTACTGTACTTAGAAACTGAGCATTCAATCCTCTTTCTTGCCCTTTGGTATTCTAGGAAGAAAAATCTGGTCCAGTTCCAAGCTGGGAGAAAGACACTGGAAAAAAAATGGAGGCTGATTGCAAGGAAAGAAGGTTTATTTGGTTTCCAGAAACTTCAGTGACATTTGCAGTGTTTTTGGGGTGGCTGAAAAAATGGCTGAGTGAGTGGATGGATTTTTATAGGGTTCTGGGGTTTTGTGATTGAGATGCTCCAGAGAGTTGTGCAAAGTAATGAGCCTTGTGTCTTTTACTATTCTAATAGTGGTGGGTAAATCCCATGATGTCCTAAAAGCCATGTCCTGCCCTTAGAATTTGGGTGGGGGAATGTAAATTCTTAATCCCATCATCTGGAACTGTGACTGAAAGTGTTTTGTTTATGAATAGATTGGTCCAGTCTTTCTGAATCAGTGGTGGGTTGCCCCCAGTTTGCGCTGGTTCTATAGAACTGGTAGTAAAACCGGCGGGAGGCTCCGTCCACCGACCACAATGTCATCTAAATGCTTCTGCACATGTGCAGAAGCTTCTGCGCTTTTGCGTGGCCCCGCTGCAAAACGGTAGTAAAGGTAAGTAGAACCCACCCCTGTTCTGAATGGATACAAAATCTACATTCTTAAAGGTCAGCCTCTTCAGGCTTCTTATTTGAAGTTGTTTTCCTATGGTAGGAAGACTGGGGCTGCTTTCTATCTTTGGTAAAAAAAATTCCCCAGGACTTTGGGGAAGTCCTGCCTCTTTTTAATATTAAGAATAAATAATATTTTAGTTGGGGGGGGGGCTTCCTACAGTATCATAGTGCTTTCAAAGGTATAATATTTCCAACTAGCCAATTCTCTTTTTTAAAAAAAATCTCAACCCAAAACACAACAGTATACCAGCCTCCATTCAATCCATTGGATAGGGGAACCTGCTTTAGAGACATGGTGTAAATCAATTGGCCTCAGCTAACTATTATTGATTTCTCCCTGAGGATCGTTTTGCTTTGTGCTGACAAGTTTTATACTAAGAGACAAGAAATCAACTCATCTTACAGCTCAGTGCCTATTGGGTTGTAATACAAAAGGGCAGGAAAGGACAAACATACCGTATTTTTTGGAGTATAAGATGCACTTTTTTCCCCTCCTAAAAGAGGCTGAAAATTTGGGTGCGTCTTATACTCCAAATGTTGCTTTTTTGAAGCTTTTTTTCAGCCCTAACGAGGCACTAGTGAGTGAAGCGACTACCTCTGACTCTCAAGCTGTGCTTTAGAAGCTTTTTTTCAGTGAAGCGGTCTTCTGTGCTTTGCCTGCTCCCTCCAACTCTCAGCTGTGAAGTTTTTTTTCAGCCCTAACGAGGCGCTAGGGAGTGAAGTGATCTCAGTGGTTTGCCTGCTTTTCTCATTGCTTCTCTCTCCAAAGATCAGTTGTGCTTTCGAAGCTGTTTTTTATCCCGAAGCAGGGAATAAAAACCAGCAAACTAATATGCTGAAGCTGACCAGACTAAGGACGCTAGCCAAATGAATACCTGGTAGGCAGATCCCCCCCTCTAATTTCCTCCCCAAAAACGAAGCTGTGTCTTATACTCTGGTGCGTCTTATACTCTGAAAAATACGTTATATACAATTGGTCACTAGAATGAATTTCCACTGGAATGAATTTCCATGAATTCCCACAAAAAAAAAAAAAAAAAGGTCTGATGGAATGAAATTTTGCCATGCCTCCTTGAAAGAGAAAAGCTCAATGTCCTTTTGGATGGTGTGGGAGAGGGAGAGGGAGATGACTACAGTGATTAACTGACAAGATTGAGAGATTTAGAGATATCTTGTTTACACTGAGCAGAACCCCAGAGTCTCCTGTGATGAAAGGCTATGTGGAAATATGTTAAATACATTAGTGCATGAAAAGTTGCTACAATTCTGACAGCAAATGTACAGGTAGAAGAGTTTGAGTTTGGGCTGAGGGAAGCCAGATCCAAAATCACCCTTGACCTGTTGGGAGGATAAAAAAGAGGTGGAAAAATTTATTTATTGATTTTATTTTAGCCAGGCTATATTTTAGAATTTGTATAGCCACCCACTTGCTCGCAGCAACTCTAGGCATTGTGCAAATATCTGTCTTGAGCTCCAGGAAGGACAGTGAGATACATACATGAGAAATAAGCAAATTAATGAAAATAAGTTAATACATTTGTGATATTTCTAGTTGGACTTGCCAGGGCACCTCTGCCCTTGGCTACGATTATCAGTGCTGTACAGTGCTTTAGAGCTGAGTCTTTCTGGAAAGAGCAATTAACAAAATTTTGGAAAAGAACCTTTAAAGAGTTACATAAAGGTGCTTTGTTTGTGTTCCTGCGTGCTTTAAAATGCCTGTCCGGTCTAACCTGATCTAATTGCTCTATGACAGTGATGGCAAATCTTTTCGGCACCGAGTGCCCAAACTGGAACACGGGTGCACAGTGGAGCGCCAGAAACCTGAAGATCAGCTGGCTGATGCACAAGCGTGCACTGGCCACCTGGTCTTCGGGTTTCTGACACTCCGGCGCGTGCAAAGACCACCTGGCATGCCAGAAACCCGAAGAGCAGCTGGCGACGGCACACGTGCCCACAGAGAGAGCTCTGTGTGCCACCTCTGGCACGTGTGCCATGCGTTCACCATCACAGCTCTATGAAATGGAAAATTGAGTTCTACTCCTAAACTTTCCACAAATGATTCCATGCAATGGAATTCCTATGGATGGTGAAACGCTTGGGCTTTTGGATACAGTCCCAAAAGTGCTTTTTCCAAAAGGCAACTAGACTTTCTTGGTTTTCCTCTTTGAAAATGTTTCCCTTCTCATCCAAGAAGCTTCTTCAGTTCTTGGATAACGTTTACAAAGAAAAAAAAAGCAAGAAAGTCCAGTTGGAAAAAGTCCAGTGCTTTTGGAAAAAGCACCTTTGGGATAACCGTGACCTGGATAATTGAGAATCTCTACAGACCTTTCTGATACAGGTTTGAAACTGGACACTGGAGCATTTATGGGTAAGGTAGCATGGGTACAGTTTTGGATGTATTAAGACACATGGATGAAAAGTTTATTTACCTGTTCCAAGAAATTTTCATTGAATTTGCAGTTTCTCCTCCTGGTTCTTTGCTTTGTAGTTGTTTATTGGAATAGTGTTACCAACATCTTCAGGCAAAGAGTAATTTTTAAGAGCCCAATGAGCCATTTGACAAGTTGCTCTGTTAGTGTGAAATATTTCTGACATACATTGACATTCTAGATGTTTCTTTCTGCATGTACAGCAGGGCAGCTTGCAAAGAAAGAAATGGATTCTTATTCTATTTTTCCTAGGCCAGATTGAAATCAGAAAAAAAAATAGGGTGCATATTAGGTTCACTAACTTTTGCTGGATATTTATGGCTAGGTAAATCTCTGCCATTAGTCACAACTCAACTCATTCACCTTCATGCTGAAATCCATTTATTTTAATGGCAAGTGTGGTGTATAGTCATTCAATTATTATCTACAGAGAATACAGATAAATAAGGTTTCAGTAAATAACTCTGGGCATATTGCAATCAAAGTTAAGTTCTTTTAAGTTTATTGATTTCATTGAAAAACAGTTAAAATTGCATTAACTCCCAGTGAAAGGCACAAGTATTAAATGTCCCAAACCAATAGACTGCATAAACAAGTTAGTTATTTTATTATATAGTTAGTTAGATACCAAGCTGTAATACAATATACTCTTAACTATAGACAAGCTTAACATATGCTTAAAGATACGAATTTAATGTAAAATAGACAACGTAGTACAAAAATTTGCTGACTTAAAATAAGCTCCTTCCCAAGTACAAAATTGCTGGTCTGCAACTACATAACCCATTCCTGTACCACATCTGAAATAAACTAGCTTAAATTAGTTTAAACTAAAATGATTAACCACTGCATGGAAAGAATTCCATAGCACAACAGGATTTTTCTCTGTAGGATCCATAGGTATTGTATTTCCTTAGAAGCTGATTGGTCTGTTTCTTGTAGGTATGATAAAGGTGGAAATTACTTGACATACATCAGTTTTGCTATTCTTGACTTTTGTTTCTGTTTCATTCCACCATGAAGAAATTTTGCTTCTGTTCATTTCTTGATTGGAGAAGAAATGTCAAAGGACAAAAAAAAAAATCATTTTTCACCATGAAATTGCTAAAAAAAAGCAAGCAAGAGAAAGACCCTGTAATAAGAGGAAAACACAGAAACAAACAGGCAGTTAATTGTAAGCAATCTATTCGGAAATGAAATGGCAGGATATTAGGGTGAGAGATAGAGTAAAGTTAAAATAAAGGTAAATCAATTACTAAATAATTTGAAGCATCATTTGTAAGTTCTTAAAAACAGTCACTTTCCAAAGCAATCAGTCACTGCTGAATCTCAACAAAACTCAGAGGCAGGGAGGTGTATGACTATTCCTGAATCCAATGTAACTGAAGATCCCTGAGTCAAAAAACACCCCCTACGTGGTGATGGAATCAATGTTTAGATCTGACCAGCTTAATTTGATCCAAATAACAGTGATCAATATTTACATTTTAACTGTGAGTTGGAGTTCATTTTTTTCCAGACCTAATAGCCTCTTTGGCAGTGGTGGGTTGCCCCTGGTTCGGACCGGTTCGCAAGAACTGGTAGTAAAACTAGTGCAAAGCTCCACCTGCTGACCCGGACATCATCATAGGTGATCTGCACATGCGCAGAAGCCACTGTGCATGTGCAGAAGAGCGTGCGGGCACGATGCAAACCGGTAGTAAAGGTAAGTAGAACTCACCCCTGATCTTTGGCCTAGAAAGACACTGCTAATTAAAATGGACAAATCACTAGATGTTGCTAATTAAGATTGTGAAGACTAATTTTTTTAATCCTCAGAAATGATTTCCTTTAGAAAATTTTCCTTTAGAAAATTTTAGTAGTAAAATTCCTACTTGGATTTTCTCCTCCCAAGCTGAATTCAACCTACTAACCAGGTATGACAGTTTATAAACTTCCTGGTTTTGTTTTTTCTTGAGGCCATAAAAACAAGGCACTCAACAGTACCATCACATGACTAATAGTGTGCCCCACTTGTTCATTCATTCCTCTTTACATGCTAAATTAGGCCAATGAAAACACGTCCCTCAGAATGTTTTAATATATAAATGATATGCACAAATAAAGCTCACTCACTACAGCAGTGCTCTATGTATCATATTTTAATGAAATCTATGTAATAATTTTCTGATTAATATGGGAAGTAGTCATTATTTTTAAGTATAGGACAAGTTGCCGCAGCCAACTCACCATGGCAAACTTGCAGTGGGACAACTTGTTGCAGCCACCTCGCCGTGGGACAACAACGTGAGATAACTGTATTCCCTTAATATTATTAGTAATATAATTAATACTATTATTATTAATATTACAGTTATGTCACATTAATTTGTCCTGCAGCAAGTTGGCGGTGGCAATTGGAGGTGGTGAGTTATCCCATTCCTATTATTTTTATTTTATCAAGTGGATCAGTGAGAACAATATGTATTAAAGGTCTTTTCTTGACCCATTTTATTCTGGGTATGTCTGAATATGTACCTACACTGCTTTACTAAACAACTTGTATCTGCAGACTGAATATGGTCAGGTGACCTCACAATAGATCATGCTATTTATTGAAATTACCTGAACAACAAAATCAGATGCCTTGATTAATGTTTCATGTTTCTTTTCCCTTCAGCTACATCATATCTAATGTGGTCATTAATGAAAGCTGGCTTGGCTTCTTGGACAATGTGTGATATATTACTGAATATGATATTACAGCAACATGAAACTAGTGGGGAAAATCTTTCAAAACTCTGAAGTGGAATGAGATCAATAAATTAATGATGCTTAACTAATATTGTTTTTTAATCATGTCTAGGAGCAATTATTGCAGTATTCAAGGTAAAACTAATCTACACCAGATGTAGGTGATCCTGGTGCATAAGCTATGTTACATCAAAGTATAGTATTTTTGATAGAAGGATGGGTTTGGAGCCTAGAATTTTTCTATGCCCTTTGATCCCAAAGGAGAAAGTAATTATAAATCAATTGAATATGTGTAAATTGTTAAAACTTCTGTCTGCTTTATTATGATAGTTCAGTGTTTTTATTCTATAGATTTTTTAAAGTGACAGATAATTTCAAAACCATTTATTTTTCCTTCCTATTAGAACCCTACATGCATTCTCAAACAGAGACACGGTGGCTCAGTGGCTAAGACGCTGAGCTTGTCAATCGAAAAGTCGGCAATTAGCGGTTCAAATCCCTAGTGCCGCATAAGGGGGTACACTCCTGTTACTTGTCCCAGCTTCTGCCAACCTAGCAGTTCAAAAGCACTTAAAAAATGCAAGTAGAAAAATAGGGACCACCTTTGGTGGGAAGGTAACAACGTTCCGTGTGCCTTTGGCATTTAGTCATGCCGGCCATATGACCATGGAGACGTCTTCGGACAGTGTTGGCTCTTTGACTTTGAAACGGAGATGAGCACCGCCCCCCAGAGTTGGGAATGACTAGAACATATGTGTGAGTGAAACCTTTACCTTTACCTATGCATTCTCACCTAATTTGTAAAACTGTTAAAGTAAATTACCCAGGAATCAGTACAAAAATGGAAATAGCCCTTCTTTTATTCTTTGGAATATGATTTTCCTTGCTCTTACAGCAAATTATCCTAATATAAATTATTTTTAAACATATTGCTGTTTGTATATAACTTTCAGTGGTATGCATTATTTGGCCTTTTTAAAAAAATCAAGAAAATATGTATCCAATTAGACTTTTGAAAATCAAGTCCCAACTTTGGAATAATCAAATTTAGAATTCTCTCACATCACCAACCATTGTTCTCTGCCTTCTTGGAGCTTCCCAATTATCCCTGCTTAGGAATTAAATACTATTATGCATATTATGTCCACTATCTTAAAGGAAAACTGAATAGATTGAAGAATAGTGTAATTGTTAATTTTTATTTTGGGTTATTGGTTGAATGGGAACCAATGTAGATTATGTAGATTCACCAATCAGTCAGAATAGAGCTGGAAGGGACCTTGGAGGTCTTCTAGTCCAGCCCCCTGCTCAAGCAGGGACCCTATACCATTTCAAACAAGTGACTGTCCAATAATGTTCCTTTTTAAAGATCTAAAGGAGTGTCTTTTCCCATATGTCTCTGGACCTTAGAATATTTTAACAAGGTTCTCCTTCAGCTTCTCTCACCAAAGGAGATGAGATTTTGCTTTGCAAGTGTCTCTTCTGGGGTGGTACCCTATTTATGCAATGCATTCCTCAAATTTCCACTGGCATCCATATCACCATAATTTTGTCACTGGGTTCCTCCCGGTTCGGTCCAGTTCGGCCGAGCCGGTAGCGGTGACGATATGACGTCACCGAACTGGTTCTCCCCCCCCCGCCCTCCCAACCCCCCCCCACCTTATTCTTACCTTTTATTTGGTCCCACCCCCAATCTATTGCTGCCTCCTGAGTCCCAGCTGATGACTAGAGGGAAAAAAAACTGTTTAAACACTTGCCGCGGGGCTTCAGAGGGCCGTCCTACAGCTGATCAGTGTTAAAAGCAAACAAATGAGTTGTGTCGTAAGTACGAGGACTGGTCGTAAGTGCGAGGACCTTCCAGGAATGACTCTGACCAGCTAGCCATGCCCACCTAGTCACATGACCTCCAAGCCACACCCACGAAATAAGCCACCCCCACAGAACCGGTAGTAAAAAATTTTAGAACCCACCCCGGGGTACATCATATTGGCATGGTCAAATGTGAAACCAACACTGAATAATTCCTGTGCTTTGGTATAATTAAAGAATAGATACTGGCCACCCCCTCATGTCAGAGGTCATGTTAGCCAACCAAGTAGTGATGAACTTCTCAGCATTCCCTCGTGCCATTGCTAGGGTATGTTGATCTGGCCTTGACTCTCAGGAGCCTTATCACTGTTATGTCTGGCACATTGGAGGAAAACATTCTACATTCCATAAGTCCCTCCCTCCCCGCATAAGTATGGCAACTAAGAAACGAAGCAAGGAAAATATAGCTTCAGCTAGAGTCCTTTCGAGAGTTGACATAGCTCTCAGACAAGAGGTTCCATAATTCTTTACTTCCTACCATCTGAGGAGATATGCATACAGAGAGAATCACACATTCTCCCATGACATTTTTGTGGTTTACCGCTTCAAAGAAAGCAGTGTATGACTGCTTTCATTCTCACTGGAACTCAGCAAGTATACATACATGTCCATTTTTATCACTTTCAGTTCGCTTATATAATTAATTGTAGATTTACTTGTCAGTCAGTTCATGGCAAAAATACAGCAGGAATATTTTTTTTTGTTTTGGTGATATAATTTAATAATTATTTAGCTTATTTGTTGGGCTAATGTATATTTTTCTAAAGTATGTTTCTGGTCAATTTTGGGGATACCTTTAAAATTTGGAATAACATCTTTGAAAAGGGAACCTGATTTTGAGAGCTACATTTCTTTCTCTCTGTTATAGTTCATTTGAAGCTGGAGCAAAGCTAGTGTTTTCTTTCCAATGGAAAGTTTGTAGGTGGCTCATTTTCTCATGGATGGGAATTTTTAATTCGCCTTATTTCCCAGCTCCTTGACTCTCTCCCTCTCCCTACTGCCAATATTTTATTACTTCACCTTGGGAGTTTAATGACCTTCCACCTCATTGCTTCTCACAACAACATGGAGGAGACCTGAACTAGAAATCAATTTTGGATGAATTGTGTGTGTGTTTTTAATGACTCCCAGGATTTACAGAGACTCAGGAAGCAAAGCACTGACAGAGTGTTTTTCTCATTCTCTACCACTCACCCTGGGGCCAGTCTGTTTGGTGCATGCTGATCTCTACATCTTCTCAAGGTTTCCAGGCCAGTAGAAGTGAAAACGGTGGCAGGCTGGCTTGAAATCACTTCAAAGAACCTGAGCAGTGGAAGCAGGGGTGGTTGGAAGCAAGCAAGAGTGTTATAAGTCAGGCTACCTTGAGCACTCTGGGACATTGCATATGGATATAATTCAGGACATTTGACTAATCCAGTGTTTTCCAAACGTTTTCCTTCATTATCCCAAACCTCTTATCAGAAAGTCCCTTTTACCTTATTTAAGTAAAACACTATAAATCAATTTAAAATGTCCCTATGGTGATTGGGTAATGGGTTCATGTGTCATTACTCTAAGAAAAATAACCTTTTGCCCAATTTTGGATAATTTACCCAGGTTTGGGAAGTACTAGACTAATCAAACCGAGACCATCTGTTGCAGTTGCATCTCTGCTGATCTGAATTCCCTGGAGTCAGAAGCAGGCTGTTGAGCTGTTGATTCACATGGGCTCCCCCTCTGTTAGCTGATTTATTTAGAGCCTGTTCTCTCAGCTTGAGGGACAGTGTTTTCCCATTATTCTATGAAAGGACATGTTAAGTAAAGCAGTAGTAATCTCACATTAAAATACTGCAGTAATAATAACAACAGCCAAGCAATTATTATGTAATGTAGAACCATTTGCTTATTACAGGGTTCTAAACTATGTTCATTTTCCAAAAAAAAAAAAATATTTCAGTAGGAAATAGAAAGAGTTGCAGTTATGTTTGCTCCTCAAATGAGGGACACAATCCAGATAAACACCCAGCAGTCCCGTTAGCTTTATTATTCTCTATTTAAAATCAACAGGTCATACAAACCTAATATAAATGTATTTGGATAAAGTCCTAAAAATGTATCTGGAAATAAATATGATCAATAGAGCTTTTTCTCCTCCACTGGACTAGCCATCATACATTTTCTCCAATATATCACTTGTTGAAATAGTTCCATGTCTGTAGTGGAACACCTAAAAAAAACCTGGTTTCATACATTATGCCAAACAATGATGTGATTTGGTTGTTGCTGGCTTAGCATGTGTGAATGCAATTTCAGTATCTTATAAATCATGATCTATGGCTTAGCGTGAAAAGTAGACCAAGCCAATTGGCCCCTAAACTAAATTAGCAAGGTTGTTATTGAGAGTAATTAAACAGGCAACTCCTAATTTCATTTTGGTTCTTTTTTTAATGAGTATTTTGATAAACAGTGAAGGGTGTGTGTAATCTCTTTTATTTTAATGGTCAGAATATGTGTACATTATCTGTTTTGATTCTGATTATTGCAAGTCTACCTAAACAATGGCAGTTGATCTTCAAAGTGTACGACTATTCATCTGAAACCTATCCATTTATCTTACTAACTGAAAACTACCCTGTCTTCATCAGCCATGTAAGGTTTTAGTGGTACATGAAAGTTGCATAGAAAAGTGTTGAAAAAATTGAATAGCCTATATTTTGGAGAGGTCTGAAGTTTATTATCCTGTAGTATAGATCTAGAAAAATCATCTTCTTAAAAGAAAAATCCTCACATTCCAGAATGGTGCCTAAAGCTTCGCTTTCTTTCTATATTTAATCCTGACTCCGTTCCCTCTAGAAAAATGATTGGGATTTCGGGCAAACATGAAACCTTAGGGTGTGCAATCATCTCTTCTTTTTTTTTAAATGATCTACCCAGGGTTGTAAATTAAGGCACTTGTAAACCAGGAGTACTGATGGAAGCTTGATCAAAGGCACTGCTTCTATTTCAGATCAGAGACAGATCACAAAAACTAGTAGCTTTAATAGCTTCCTCACCTATAACTTTCTTCCTTGTCCTACTAAGCTAAGAAGTGGAAAACAACACATTCTGTTTCTCTTGATGGATTTATATGGGGTGTGGAAAACAAAACTGAACTTATTTTAAACTCTGACCCAAAATCCTGAGTAGTAAAGGTTTCCCACCTACAAAATAAATAGACTGCATAAATGATGTTACCTAGCTGAGTAATGAAACATCTGCAAGAAAGCCATCAAGCTCAGAGATGGATCCTACAGGTTAAGTAGACGTCGGCCATATAACTGTTTTGAAATGTTGGTTGTCAGTGCCTCATTTGTCAGAGAGATTTGTCCTTGTGTCTGTCTATTGTTTGCTAAGTGGAGCACTACCTCTAAGGAATGAGGTGATGCTGCCACATTGCTTGGCCTTCCAGCATCAGACAGCCTCTCTGTCGTATACTTGGGCAATGGAAGATGTTCCTGTACCTGCAAACTACTTGTCCGGCTACTGTATGCCAGAGGTGGTAGACTGAGTAATGCCAAGAACCTAAGTGAGAATAAAAACAATACACTTTTGAAAAGGAAAGAAATGGAAAGTAAAGATAAAGGGGTAAGTAAATAAGAAAGAAATAGAATTAAAAAGAGAAGAAAGAGAAAAGAAATAGAAAGATGTGATTGGGTGGTTTTCAAATTTCTTTACAGAAATTATATATGCATTTATATTTTATCTTACTCTCTTTTAGTTTATTTCATGGCTTCCTTCCTTCCATATTAGACATTTCTAAATCCCTGGAAAGACAACCAAATTGTCTTCTCCCTAATCAAACAAATCAAATTTGCCATCTCTGCAAATTTTGTCATCTTTCAGAGTCAATCATTTCTCATTGTTACAAATCCTGAAGCACTGAAAATTGTGGAAGAAAAAAAATATGAAGAAACAGAAACCATATATGTATTGATTTATTAAACAGATACTACATATAATTAGGGGGACTTGGTGGCTCAGTGGCTAAGACACTGAGCTTGTCGATTAGAAAGGTCGGCAGGTGGTTCGAATCCCTAGCGTCGTGTAACAGTGTGAGCTCCCGTTACTTGCCCCAGCTTCTGCCAACCTAGCAGTTCGAAAGCATGTAAAAATGCAAGTAGAAAAATAGGGACCACTTTGGTGGGAAGGTAACAACGTTCCGTGCACCTTCGCTGTTTAGTCATGCCGGTCACAAGACCATGGAAGTGTCATCAGACAGACTGGCTCTTTGGTTTAGAAACAGAGATGAGCACCACCCCTGAGAGTCGGGAAAGACTAGCACATATGTGTGAGGGGAACCTTTACCTTTACCTTACATATATTTATTTTTTACCCTACCTTTTTACTCAGAGAGAACTCAGTTGCTTTTTTATTGAGTATTTATAGATAGGAATATTCATTCCTGTAGGCTATTTTTCCTCTAGATTTAGTGCACAGAATTTGGAATAAATGGAGTATGATAGAAGCCTGTTTGAGAGATGTCAAATTTTCCCATTCTGATACCCTTATGGATATATTAAACTTCTACATTAAACTCGTAATTTTTAACTTAAGGGCCAAATTTATATATTTATTTTAAATTGTTTTTAAATTTTGTGAGTATATGTTTGTTTTAATATGGCTGTACAGTGTACACCGCCCTGAGTCCTTCGGGAGAAGGGCGGTATAGAAGTTTAATTAATAAATAAATAAATAAATAAATAAATAAATAAATAAATAAATAAATAAATTTCTAACAAACAAGGCCTACAGCTATGCCAGCTTGGAATTGGTGAACCCATCTGAAGATCCCAGGCTAATTAATGTTGCAGGATAGTAATTCATCATTTTTAATTATGAATTAATATTTTCTCTTTCTGCTACATCAAAAATTGCAATTAGGAGAGCTTTTAGAATGTCTCTGAAAATTTCACACAAGACTTTGGGGGTGCTGCATGGAATTGTAGGATGCGATTCGAAAGAGGAATGATTGGCATATGCTGTTATATAGCACATCCTCATTCTAATCTTTGCAAAGTAACTTTATGCATAAGGAGAAATTGACTTTTTAAATGCAATGTTGCAGGATTTTGTAAATCAAATTATTTGCAGCACATAGAGGATCAGAAAGTAAAATCCCAATTTTTTAAAAAAAATCAGTTCAAATTGTAAACTGATTATGAAAATGTGGGCTTAATACTGACAACCATTTATCCTCAAAATATCCGTTTCATATTCTGCATAGTTTATAATGATAGAAATATGTTTATACTGGGCTTTGGACAATCAAGGATATAGGATAAGGAATTTAACTGAAAACTGCACCATTTGTATGATTTTTTGTCAGGGACAGAAGATTTAGTAAACTCCAATTTTCAGCATCAGTAATTTAAAATTATTTATTAGAACTGGATAGAAGTATAAATATTTATAGATCATTAACAACTTTTGAAAATATATTATCTGGCACCAAGAAAGCACCAGAAAAAGAATTGATATTAAAAATGTATAAGATCATTTCAGGATTAAGCTCCCCTTATTATATGTACATAAAAAAGGATGAAGAATTCAATTTGAACTTATCATACAAAACCTTCCCCAAATTTGCATAAGTTGTTTAAAAAAAATCTTTTAAGATCCTCATATTTATTGAAATGATGTATTATATTCCTGTGCGTTTCCATTTGGAGATTGCCAAAAATGCATTTATATACAACATCTTTGGAGGGAAAGCCTCCCTCAATTACTTCATGTGACAAAAATATAAGCAATAGAACTGACCAAAAAAATGCCTGTGCTGAACATTTAAAATAAAAGTCATCTTATTGTATACGCTCCCATTTATGCAATGATAATTGGCATACATCCATTTAAAAATAGGCAAAACCAAGGATGTCCACTGTGTTTGTATGCAAATTAAAATAAATCAAAATGAGGTTGCAACCTTAAGATCAAAGCCTTCTGTTTTTCATGTGTGTAGTAAGTGTAATGCATGTAAAAAAAATTAGTTGGAGTTCAATCAGAGTCACAATTTTTTTTATGCCTGGCCCAATCTTAACAAAGCCAACCAGATTTTTAATTGCTTTTAAAGTAGAAAGGGCCTCGTGCACAACAAACAAGAATGGCATCACCACAATAAACAATAATTGCTGAACAAATTGGAAGACTGCAACCAGGAGTCCTTGAACTCCAAGATTGGGAAGACACATTTGTTCTCAGATATGTACCACTATTGTTGCAAGACATAAACACAGGAATAGAATAGAATAGAATAGAATAGAATAGAATAGAATAGAATAGAATAGAATAGAATAGAATAGAATAGAATAGAATAGAATAGAATAGAATAGATTTCTTTATTGGCCAAGTGTGATTGGACACACAAGGAATTTGTCTTGGTGCATATCCTCTCAGTTTACATAAAAGAAAATATGCATTTGTCAAGAATCATAATGTACAACACTTAATGATAGTCATAGGTACAAATAAGCAATCAAATCATATTATGAAACAGTCCATATAAACCATAATGATACAAGCAACAAGGTTACAGTCATAAGTGGGAGGAGATGGATGATAGGAACAATGAGAAGATTAATAGTAATGCAGACTTAGTAACTAGTTTGACAGTGTTGAGGGAATTTTTTGTTTAGCAGAGTGATGGCATTTGGGAAAAAACTGTTCTTGTGTCTGGTTGCTCCATAGCGTCGTTTTGAGGGTAGAAGTTGAAACAATCTATGTCCAGGATGCGAGGGGTCTGTAGATATTTTCACAGCCCTCTTTTTGACTCATGCAGTATACAGGTCCTCAGTGGAAGGCAGGTTGGTAGTAATTGTTTTTTCTGCAGTTCTAATTATCCTCTGAAGTCTGTGTCTGTCTTGTTGGGTTGCAGAACCAAACCAGTTATACAGGTGCAGATGACAGACTCAATAATTCCTCTGTAGAACTGTATCAGCAGCTCTAGATAACAGCAAGTCTAGATAACAGCAATAAGGATAACTTGTGGGAGGCACACAATTATTACATATTTATTATATTGTAATGATTTCATGTTAAATGCTGCAGACAGAAAGAGATGCCTAGCTGATAATTGCAGGTCAATACTTCATTTATTTTGTACGTGGACAAAATACACAATTGTCTTCTGTCCTGGGAACACTGAACCAGTAAAAACAATCTCTGCCAGGCTTCTCGATGTTAATATATCAAAAACAATCCTAAGAAAAAAGTTCACTAAGGTACACATTGCAGGAAGGCATAACATAATAAAACAGGCTGTCATAAAATACAGGCAATTGTAGAAGGTTTTTTTAATCAGCAAAAGTCTAAAGAGCTTAGATCTTAATGAGCTAATTTGCATACCACACCGGCACAAAGCCGCATTATAACCGAGTGCAATGGGTGAACATTGTGATTTGTAACCATGGTTCAGGATTTAGCTTACTGTACAAACCAAACTGCCATGGTTTGATCAACAAAGCATATTTAAATATGACTTAGTGTGATGCATGCTACTAATTTATTTCCAGGGGAGCTAATGCCAAATATATGCAAGAATCTAGCCTTAGTGGAATTTTAGACTTCATGACTTTGAACAGTCTTCATCTAATTCAGCATAAATGAGACAGTCCACAGGAATTAACCCTGGGAGACGCTATTGCTTGTTATTGTTTTTATATTGGGGTTTTATCTTTGTAAGCCTGAAAGTCACTGAGTCACATATGTTTTCTTTTGCCTATTTTTATATGATTAGGTACAAGTACATGTTACCTGTTTGAACTAGTCTTATAAGGAAAGAAATTACAGGCAAGCAGAAAGATTAGAAAAGATATAGAAGAGACGAAGACAAAAACATTTAATTGCATGTCACAAACTTTGCATTTATCACAAATTCAAACTGTGAACGCAGAAGGTCAAGGGGATGAGACTTGAATTCCTTAAAGTTAGCAGAATTTTTAAATTCTGGGAGTAACTAAGTGCTAAAAACTAGGGTAGCCTTTCCAAAACTAGAGTTGTGTAGATAAATCAGGGCTGCAACATCCAGTAGCCAATTTGGTGTGGGATTCTGGGAGATGTGGTTCCTATGTTTCTAGGGAGACTAAATTGGGGCAGGATCAGTGGTGGGATTCAGCCAGTTCTCACCACTTCAGGAGAACCGGTTGTTAACTTTCTGAGCAGTTTGGTGAACTGGTTGTTGGAAGAAATCATTAGGGCAGAGAACCGGTTGTTAAATTATTTGAAACCCACCACTGGGCAGGATGCTTTAGAACAGCGGTCCCCAACCTTTCTGACTTGGCAGTCAGGCGGGATGGGGAGAGGGAAAGAATCAGTATGAGAGGTAGGTGTGTGCGCCTGTGCCTGCACTCACACAAATAGAGTTTCATGTGTGAGTGCCCACCACTTATGCAAATGGAGCTGTGCACATACATACACACTCACTCACCACTTGCACGACTCTATTCTGAACAGGCCACAGGCCACTAGTGGGTCACAACCTGTGGGTTGGGGCCCCCTGCTTTAGAATATATACTACATGCTTAGGTAGCATTGATTGTTCTCTTCATAGTGTAAGATTGGGTGTGTTTAGCCGATACCTTGTTGTATTTTCTGCTTGCTGGACTTTCAGAATAAGTAAGGCTAATAGTGTAACAATGAAATGTACACATATACAAATATTAAGTTTTCAATTACTTTTCCAACTGCAGAGTCTGTAATTAAGTTATTGATATGTATAAGAGCAAATAGTTTGTTCAGCCAAATGTAATTGAAGCCCAGTGAAGCATATATTTAACCTTTCTCTTCGGAGGTTGAAATAAAATTTACCATTTGTGAACTAGAAGTTTTTAATCTCAAGATATATGGATATGAGAAGAAAAATGAAACACCCTCCCCGCCCCCCAAAAAATTGGAGGAATGTACAGTATATGACAACTAGTGCAATACATTGTGAAAAGAAAGGGAAATTGTTTGGAAGAATCAATTGTACCAGAAAATGTGCAATATTTTGAAGGCATTTAAAAGAATAGATTGGTTCATTTTTGGTGAGCACAGAGAGCCTCTGGAAACAACATTGATAAAGGATTTTTTAAAAAACAAAATGATTAGATTGCTATGGCCTTTAGGAACACCCCTAGAAACTTTCGTCTAAAGTGTGGTACTTCCTGAAGTTTCCTGATCTTCTTGCCTGTCTTCTTAAGAAATACAGTATATAGAAATAATTGTCTGACTTTGAATTAGATTGTTCTCTTCCCCAAGTTAAGGTTGCAGGGGTCTGCAACCTTAAAGACTCAAAGAGCCATTTGGACCTGTTTCCCACAGAAAAGAAAACACCGGGAGCCACAAAACCTGAGTGGGAGTGGCCAACTCAATGTCACTCACTTCCACCAGTCACATGACCCCCTAGTCACGCCTACCCAGCTGGTCATTAGGGCAGAGAACCGGTTGTTAAAAAACACTGGAAACCACAAAACCCTTTTGACATCTCTTTCTCTCTCCCTCTTCCTCCCCCTCTCTGTATCTCTCTGTGTCTCTCTCTCTCTCCCCCTCTCTCTGTATCTCTCTGTCTCTGCCCCAGCCGCTTCTCCATCCCCCGCCGTCACCCTTACCTTCTCAGGCTAGATGAGGAGTGACTGGAAGGGGAGGGCAGGGACGGGGCCAGCCAGTGGTGGGATCACCCGACAAGGAGCCACAGCAGAGGGCCCAAAGAGCCGCATGCAGCTCCGGAACCGCAGGTTGCTGACACCTGGTATATACTATTACTCAAGTATCCTCTAAACATGGGCTGGAGGGCAGCAGTTCCACTACCACAAGAGAAACTGGGTCATACTTCAGAAGAAAAATTGATTCCTTTTTTCTTGAATTTATGTAGCTATTGTCCAGGTCTTATGTGATGCTGGAATCTATCAGAAGTGATGTTGGACAAGAACAATGAATGATTATTCCAGCTTCTTCTGTAGAGCAGAAAGTGAATGTTTATATGGTTCACCAGGACTTGCATTTGAGAAATAGATTTTTATTCCCCCGAGTGACATACTTTTTCAACAATTCAAAATGGTTTTTCACCATTTACAGTAATGACAGTAGTTTGCAGTAAGGACAGATATCGGAAATGACAATCCCAATGCTTTTCCATACAAAGCAGAACATCATGCTTTGTATGGAAAAAGTTCTAGATTCAGGTGCTGGCATCTGATTGAAGAACCACTGCCAGTCAATAGTGACAACACTGAGCCAGATGAAGCAAGAGTCTCATGAAAGATAGGGTCTCTTTTATTCTTAGGTACTATAATGTCCAGGAACATTGACTCAAGGGACAGATAGATATTGGCTTTAGTTGGTAGGATTCATACAGTCCGGGGTGGGTTCTACTTACCCTTACTACCGGTTCGCAACGGGGCTGCGTGCTCTTCTGCGCAAGTGCAGAAACATGTTGATGACATCGGGGTTGGTGGGCGGAGCCTCCCACCGGTTTTACTTCTATAGAATTGGTGCGAACCGGGAGCAACCCACCACTTATACAGTCACTATATCTTTATCATCTCACTATGTCATCTATCTGTCATCTGTCATCTATTTATGCATATACACCAAAGTATTATGCCTGATTAAAAAAATAAGTGCCAAGATCAGATTTTAAACAGAGGAAACTACTACCGGTCCTCCTAAATCTAAAGGGCATCTGTCAGTGCTGCAGTTTTTCAAAATAAATAAAACTTTTCCATAGCCAAGTAGGAAATGTAATTTCAGAATTGAAATAGTGATGCATTATATGGCTCTGGGCCAAGAGCTTAAATCAAAAACACCACGAATGGCAAAAATGCAGAACACAGATTCTCATTCTAACTTTGGAAGAAGCCAAAATTAATTTTGTTAAGAAGGTTCTTTAAAACCACAAATAAAATCCCTCCAAAAGTAATATTTGCCTTTCCAGAAAGAGTGAATGAAAGCTAATGGCTGCTAAGTGCTTCAGCTAATCCGCTACTGTACCTTGAGGCATTTGAATTTTGTCTATTGGCACATAAATAATAATGCAGAATAAATTAGATCCAGTAAAGCATTTCCTGAATACATTTCTGTAACTGTTTGTGATTATTTATTCACTGTTTGGTGCAGTACAAAGAGCCTGCCAAAGCCAGGCTCACAGGGTGTGACTAGAATGGCAAGAAAGGGAAGGAAAAAAGGCAACCCAAGAATTATCGGAAACAGCCACATCTGCACTAGCCTAATTAAGTGGTTGGTATTTAGAAGCATGTTAATCTTTAAAGAAAATCAGATTGGAGAGAAAACTTATTTGAGGCTGCAGTGCTAAAGAACTTAGTGAAGAAGTTAGCTGACAATCCTTTTTGCTGTGGGCTTCTCTAAAGAACTTCAGAAATGATCATAAGACACCTCAAGCAAGAACAATCCATCATCCTCAACAACTCACTGGTGTTAAAAATATATGGATCCTAATACATTGTTCCTGAGAGAAAAGGATATTTTACCATCCAGTAAACAATTACCAAGGAATTACACACTGAATTTAGTTGGTTAATTTTGGATGGAGTTTATATTTGGATGGCACTATTCTTGATCATTATATCAAAGGACCACAGCCATTCAGCGGCATAATTTGTTTGTTTTAATTCTTGTCTCCAGAAAAAGCAGAAGACATTTTTATGAGTAATCACGTTAATCTTAATAGTATTGTTAAGCAATCTGTAAAAATAAATGGTAAATTTAGATGATTTCTAAACATTTTCCAATAGTAGTCCCAAAGATACTTTTTCAAGAGGCAACTGGACTGAACTGAAGTAGCATCTTGTTTGAGAAGAGAAATGTCTTCAAGAAAAAACAAAGAAAATCCAGTTGCTTCTTGAAAAAGCACATTTGGGACAACAATGACCTGGATGACTAAGAATCTCCATAGACATTTTTCCAATAGTACAAGTAATTTAGGAGTTTCAGAGACTGTTTACATATATAAAGCAATTTTGAGATGATTTTGTGGTAGATATAAAATAATTGGGATGTGGTGGCTCAGTGGCTACGATGCTGAGCTTGTCGATCAAAAGGTCGGCAGTTCATCAGTTCAAATCCTTAGTGCCGCAAAACGGGGTAAGCTCCTGTTACTTGTCCCAGCTTCTGCCAACCTAGCAGTTTGAAAGCACGTAAAAAATGCAAGTAGAAAAATAGGGACCACCTTTGGTGGGAAGGTAACAGTGTTCCGTGCGCTTTTGGTGTTTAGTCATGCCGGCCACATGACCACGGAGACGTCTTCGGACAGTGCTGGCTCTTTGGTTTTGAAACGGAGGTGAGCACCACCCCCTAGAGTTGGGAACGACTAGCACATATGTGCGAGGGGAACCTTTACCTTTACCTTTTATAAAATAATTGTTAAAGAATGGCTTTCAGAAAAGTTTAAACAGTCCAGAAATTTAATAAGCAACAGAAAGAAACTCAAAATAACCTCATTTTGCTTTTGTTTAGTGTATGTATGGAAAACATGGGACAAGATTACAAGTCTCCACTACAATATTCTACAATAATTAAGATGTATTCTTTGAAACCCTGTGATATCTGTTTCTTGACCAGGTCTACTGCAAAGGATTGACAACACGTCAAATCCAATTTCAAGTGAAAAGATATATTAATTGAACATACCGCCAGCCAGAGGCATGCAATGCATCACCTATTTTGAATAATTTGTCTGGATAACAGCAAAGTGATTCTACAGTAAATATCTACTTGTGCCCAGTTTTCCCCAAAACAATGTACCTGCATTTTCCAAATTAGGACTATTCTAAACAGTTGACTCTCGAAGGATTACAAATAACCTCTATTTCAGAATCTTCTGCAACTTTTAGTGCTAGAGAAACAGCTGAATAATGGAGAGAGGAGAATCAAATTCCTGCCAGGATTAGAATAGAATAGAATAGAATAGAATAGAATAGAATAGAATAGAATAGAATAGAATAGAATAGAATAGAATAGAATAGAATAACAGAGTTGGAAGGGACCTTGGAGGTCTTCTAGTCCAACCCCCTGCCCAGGCAGGAAACCCTACACCACTTCAGACAAATGGTTATCCAACATCTTCTTAAAAATTTCCAGTGTTGGGGCATTCACAACTTCTGCAGGCAAGTTGGTCCACTTATTAATTGTTCTAACTGTCAGGAAATTTCTCCTTAGTTCTAAATTGCTTCTCTCCTTGATTAGTTTCCACCATTACTTCTCGTTCTACCCTCAGGTGCTTTGAAGAATAGTTTGACTCCCTCTTCTTTGTGGCAGCCTCTGAGATACTGGAACACTGCTATCATGTCTCCCCTATTCCTTCTCTTCATTAGACTAGACATACCCAGTTCCTGCAACCGTTCTTCAAATGTTTTAACATCCAGTCCCCTATCAAAGACTCAAGATATCAAAGAGTCAAAAGTGAAACTTTTGAATAGTGCCATATATTTAAATCAATATTAATCTGATAAAAACTACTTCTATATGCCTATTTTTACAAAGTAAAAAAAGGTAAAGGTTCACTGTCAGTCATGTCTGACTCTAAGGCACAATGCTCATCTCTGTTGAGCCAGCGTTGTCTGAAGACCATTTCTGTGGTCATGTGGTCAGTATGGCTATATGCCAAGGGTGCACGAAATGATGTTACCTTCCCACCAAAGTGGTACCTATTATTCTACTTGCATTTGCATGTTTTCAAACTGCAAGATGGACAGTTTTTCTAGGAATGATTATATAAAGAATTTAAAAATACCTTTAGCCACCAGATTAAATCGATGTATAATATATCAAAACTTCTCGTAGTTTGGTAATTATAACTAAGAGCTAAAATGGCAGCATCATTTTGTGTCCAGCTCCAGCAACATTTCATTCCTGAAATGTCATCCAGTTGTTTGACATGACAGGCCAATGGTTCCAGCCTCAAATTAAATATAAAATGCAATGCCACAAAATGACAGGTGCAGAAATAATTGCATTTGTAATAATTCTAGTTTTTAGGTTGACCTGTCATATTTTAATCCAGTTGATTTAAAAAAAAATTCCAGAATATGTTCCAATAATTTAAGCTACATTACATCAAAAGATTTTTATGTGTTCACTGTAAAATTCAGCTTCTCTCTGAAGCAATTTGTCCTTTTACAAAACCAAATTGTACAGGAAAAAATCACTGACCATAATTTAGTTTGAAGTCACTGTGTCAGAATTGCTGTCAGTAAGTTTATCATCCACATTTAGCAACAACAACAAAAAGTGCACATTCTCTGGAATTTTTACCCACCTTCAATATTACAGTGATAAAAGTATCATAAAAAGACCATTATGTACCTCTAATACCATGTGAGCAGAATATTCAACATTGTGATTTATACTTCTACGGTATATGAGGAAGGTATTACAGCTAAGAGGTTTTCCATTATACAGATTTCATACTGTCATTTATTTCTTGCAGTGATGATGACTTGATCATGTAAAATTTCTAAAGTTGTTCACTATAAACTGTTGGAAAAGAACATTAAAAAGTCTTGAGTTAGAACTACCAGGTATTCACGTATACTCCAGCTACATTTTAAGATCAAGTGTGAAAATGAAAAAAATATATCCTAGCAAATTACATTCATTATATGCTTTACACCTGGAATCCTTAATTGTGAAAATATTACTATGCTGTTAGTAGCATTTTAGTCTGAAAGTCAATAATTTTCCAGTTTGTTTCCCCTTTCTCCCAGCAATCTTGTTTTATGCAATGAATAATTTAATTAATATTAAATTAATTACACTGCGGGGGATATGAATATGATTACGTTCCAATTTAGTAGATATGTATAGTTCCAACTCAAGACTTCTCAACTTTCTTTTCCAAATACTGTGTTCTTTTTCTCTTTTTTTCCAAAAATAAGCCACCAAACCAAGTTGGTATAACCTTTAAAATTTTGGTCTAAAAGAGGGGAGACCCAGGTTTTATCCCGCTCTCTGCCACAAAAGCAAAGCAGGTGACTTCAGCCCTCCACTCCACTCCCCCAGCTCAATCATTTTCACAGGTTTCTTAATAGACGAGAAAAAAGGAAAATGCCTTATGTTTTCTGTATTATACTTCTGATTAAAAGGCAGACTGAATGTCTAATAAATGTATGTATTTATTTCTTAAATCTGTGTGCTACCAGACTCCCAACAACTCTGGGCAGCTGACAAGTAAAAATGCTTTTTAAAAGATACCATGAGGAAAAAGATGGCAGAAATTGGACAGCAACAGAAGAAGGAAAAAAGCCTCCTTGCCTTAGACCAACAGCCCAGGTGGGCTTCACTCACTCCTGCTAAAGGCTTGGGAGAAGAGCCAGACCTTCAAGTCACTTTGAAATGGCAGTTGGATGGAGTCCATAATACAATACTTATTTGTTTTATTATAAGTTACCAATAGAAGAGAATATTTGTAACTTAGGGTTGAACCGTGAGATCCTCGGTATTACCTGAGCCTATTTGTTTTCTTGCAGACATTTCAGGACCAAATTAGGTAACATCATCAATGCATTGATGCCTTTATATGCCTTATTTATTTACTCAATCACTTTATTTATTTATTTATTTCAATGTTTATAAAGGTTATCCAGAAAATTATTAAATAGGCACTTTAATTCCAAATGGATTAATTCTATTTTCGAGACAATCTGTAATTCTTTAACTCCTCTACATCTTTACTATAAATGTAATGTTCAGCCTCTTGACGTGATTTTCTCAACAGCGGCTGTTCATTTTTGAGAGACATGAGAGACATTTTACAACCATGGAATACGTCTAAAGATTGATTTTTGCCCCTCTCCATTTCTGGAATCAAAATTGAGAGTTAAGATTGTCCTATATATGTGTTGCAAAATAAGACTAACATCTTTAATACTGTCTGTTACTGGCTTTTCCATAGCAATTGTTTCTTCCCCACTGACTGAGGAAGGGGGACATAGCTTGTCATCTAGCTTTCAGAGTCATGAACATTGATAATTAATTAAAATACAGGTAGTCCTCGATTTACAACCATTTGTTAAGTGACAAATGAATCTATTTAGTTCTACTGTGCACATTGTTGGCTCTGTGATAACATAGCTCCTAAGCTACCCATGTAAAATATACTGCTCAAAAAAATAAAGGGAACACAAGCAGAAGACATCTGAGATCTGAATGAATGAAATAGCCTTATTAAATACTTTCTTCTTTACATACAGTAGTTTATACACTGCTCAAACAACTAAAGGGAACACAAAACTACTGTATGTAACAAACAAAGTATTTAATAAGGCTATTTCATTCATTCAGATCTCGGATGTCTTCTGCTTGTGTTCCCTTTATTTTTTTGAGCAGTGTATATTGGTGTACTAAAGCACATTAATACCAATTTACCAGACCTGCAACTTTTTATGTCCTCATGAAATTACAAGTTTACCATTTACATGTAATTAAATCAGTGAAGAGATTTAAAACTGGTCTTAACATTATATAGACTGCCTTATTAAACATGCTTAAATATGCTCTGGCTTGTACTCTGAGCTAGAGCCTGAGGGAGTTCCCCAAATGCCCAAATCCTGCTGAAAGTAATAGGACAATGTCCTAATTGCACACTGTCCTAATTTGGGGAGAACTAAGTGGGGATAGAAAGATCATGAGTTCAGAAGATTGTAAATTATATTATTTACATTTAAAGTATGGGATACATGCCTTAAGCCTTCTCTTTCACTGCAAACTGCCTTTTTGGATTGCTTTTTAAAATGGATTCATTTCTGTTTTTTTAAAAAAATATTTTCATTGAAATTTTGATTACAGTAGTAAAATGAATGCAAATTAAATTTAGGGAAAGAGAAATAGAAAGAAAGAGAAATAAAAAGAAAAAGTAGAAAGTGCAAGGAAGGAAAAAAGAAAAGAAAAAGAAGAAAGTAAGAGAAAGAAAAAAAGAAATAATTCAAGAAGTGATACTGATTTTTACCACAGCAAATACGAACAAATTTAAGAATTCTTCACCTCCATAAGTTACAAACAAGTATCTATTTTCCCATATCCCATCCATTATCTATATGCAAATCTACAAAGATTAGCATACTTTGCAACTCTGAAAAATTAAGAAGACAAATCTACAAATCATCAACATTTCCATCTTAGTGTGAGCAAAAAATTGATAAAGGATTACCAGAGCTTGCTTTAACCTTGGTCAAACCAACCAACTATATATTCCTTCTCTTTACTTCTAGCAATCTTCATATTTAATTCATTCAGATGTTTTTATAGGAAAAATAGATCAATTTCCAAAATAGAGGACAATTCATAAGTTTAACTTCTTAGTTTATTCCATCACTTCAATGTTATTTTCTTCTTGAAAAATGTGGTAGCTACTGTATATGTGTAGTTCTAAAGTTTAAAAACCAAGAAGATGGGATTATACACACATAGGTAAGAGTAATTATGTTGATAGATGAAGTTAAAACCCAATACCCATAACTTGATCATTCAGAAAAATCACATTCATCTGAAGAATGGCAATTAATATAGTTTGTTAAAAACAATATGAAAAAAGAAATTGTGATTTCAGACGGGTTGAGTTCAGAGGTGGTATTCAGCAGGTTCTGGCCAGTTCTGGAAATTTTGAGTAGTTCAGAGAACCGATAAATATCACCTCTGACTGGCCCCGCCCCAATCTATTCTCTGTCTCCCGAGTCCCAGTTGATTGGGAGGAAATGGGGATTTTGCAGTAACCTTCCCCTGGAGTGGAGAGGGAATTGGGATTTTATAGTATCCTTCCCCTGCCATGCCCACCAAGCCATGCCCACAGAAATGGTAATAAAAAAAAATGAATCCCACCACTGGTTGAGATGTGTCACATGGTATACAGATGAGTGAGACATCATGTAGCTACATAAAGTGGTAGTATACATGAGCTGTATAACTTGTTCACTTGATTTCAGTACAGTTTTCAAAATGTAGGCTTTACCATTATATGATATCCAAGCTTGAACACTTAGCCTAGTAAAATTGATTCAACAGAAGAATAATTTCATATCTCAACTGATTTTCCACCCCATAAAAATGATATAGTAGCAACTACCCATGACCAATCAAAATTATAACATAGAACAAACTCTCCTCTAAGATATATAAACCTGCATAAAAGCTTCTCGTGAACAGTTGCTGACATTTTAAGCTAGTATTTAAAGTCATTGAATCTGAAGAACAATAAATAATTGCTTTTCACTAAATAGCAAAAATAGAAGCAGATGAAAACAAACATTCCTATTGTGGAGTCCATTGAGAAATCTCCAGGCATGTTTACTTTGCTATTTCTGTTTAACCTACATTTTGGCAGATGGGAATTGTATTGTGCAATAATCCTTTTTATATGGAAAGAGTTGATGGAAGATTATTTGTGATTCATTTAAAAAACAAACAAACACAAGTTTTAGAATCAGCCATAAATCCTCTTTTGCCTGAGACAAATGAAAGGCCGAGAAATAACACCGCAATTAATCTTGAGTCTCCTCAAGTTCTGTGCAATTATTTTGACAGTTAATTCAATGTATTTAACATAAGCTTCCAACCCAAGTAGTTCAAAGGAAATCTTGTTCTGAGCCACTACACAAAAGAAATGAAATCGCTAGGCTGCTTCGCTGTTTTTGGAAAAAATTACCTATGCACGGGGTGAGAGAAAATGAACTTTATGAGCAGTGCAGGTAGACTGATGCTCGGGGACAAAGGACTCAAACACCACCAGCCTTTTTTGTTCTTGCTTTGAGGCTGATAAGAATCCTTACTTGCAAATCAGCTTTGGGGAAGAGCTAAAGGTTATGCTCAAGCTGATTCCTGACCTTTCAAATCTGCTGTGAAAGACAAAGGATACAGTACACTTGGTAGTATTTTCCGCTAAGTGGGTGACCTCTGTTTATCTCCTGTGAAAGAAGGGCTACCATAGCAGTTCTGCCTAATGCCATACCGAAAAGGTCTCATGCATTTGTGAGGGAAAGTCCCATTTTTCATTATCAGACTCTGTCTTCGTGGCTTGCAATTTGTCTATTTTAAAGAAATTCTTTCCCTTAGGCTTTTTTTCAGGATGAGAAATTTGGGCAGCCAGGCTGACTGGTTGCTGTTTGATCATGTTGTTGCAAGAGGATCTTTTAAAAGCCGAATAAGTATGGAATGCTTGAAATTAACACCGTGCGAAATCATTCTTTTGCATTTTTTTTACCCCAGTGCCTTCATTCAATTGGATGAAGCAAATTGGATTTTCCATTTTCTTTCAAGGGCAAAGGTAATGTAAAAGGAGTTTCTCAGGAATTTTCATTATTTTGTTTCATTTTTGAATAAAGAACTTATGGGTGGCCACATTGATTTGTCAATGCCGATGGTGCTCCAATTGTTTTGGGATTGCACCCAAAGCAATCTTTTATTATTAGCTTTCTTTTGCCAGTTATTCTATTATTATGGTTGGTTGTACAGTCAGCCAGATGTTTAGACTGAATTGGGCATTTTTATCCACCTATCAAGTCCCTCCCAAGGACCTAGGATAGGCAGATGTTGAAGTTTGATGGTATTAAAGGTATCATCACAGGATGTAAGGCGTTCCAAGTAAAACTACCTTTTGCAATTGACTGGTGGTGGTTTTGTCAATGCTGATGGTGTTTTAGTGGTGTTACAATGTTTTGGGATTGCAGATATTACATTGCATCCTTGTTTGGTCATGCCATTGTTTATAGTCAGTCTGTGCAATCTTCTTGCAGCAGCTCTAGATGGTCCACTTTTTTTTCAGCTTGTTTTGCCAATGCAGCATGTGTTTTTGTTTTTTTTATTGCTGTCCTCTCAGTTCTGGCTCTCTATAAATTTGTTCTTAAGGCTTAGTTTTGTGCAGCTAGAATTAGCCCTTCTGCCTCTTTCTTTCCTATTCTTAACCATTGCCAGGTCTTCTTGTTATCTGTAAGCCTTCCTGGAATCTTCTCTCTGTCTCTCAGATGTTCTTCCAATGCCCTTTTTTCTTCACCTGTATTTTTCTTCTGGGTCTGTATAAATTTGTTCTTAAGGCTTGGTTTTGTGCAGCTATGCACTTCCACTATGTACTTGCAACAGTCCACACCCATCCTTGGTAAATAGAATCTATCAACATTGCTGCATGGATGAAGGGCATGATTTATTGTCCTTATTTTTCTGGTCTTCCTATCCAGGGCTTTTAGTTCTGCTTGAGTCTAGTTCACTATTCCAGCTGTGTATCTAATGATTGGAATTTCCCAGGTGTTAATGGCCTTGATCGTATTTCCTTCACTTATTTTGGACTTTTAAGATTTTCTTCACATATGCTAACTTTCTGACTTTTAACTTCCTTCTTAACAGACCTTTAATCTTGTCTTATATTTCCATTTAATACTTCCAAAGCCAAGGTAAAAAGTAGAGGTGATAGAGAATCTCCCTTCTGTATCTCACATTATTCAGTTTAATCACATTAACAATAATATGTCCTTTTGGGATATATAAATTGACTTAATCCCTTGCTAAAAGTTATCTCCTAAATTCGTATTTTTCACAACTTGAAACATAAAATCCCAATTCAAATTATCAAAAGCTTTCTCTGCATCCAAAAAGATGCATGCAACTTGTTTTTCATTGTGATGTTGAAAATATTCTATTATGTCCAATATAGTTCTCACATTGTCCCTTAATTGCTTTCTAGGTAAAAGTCCAGATTGATCATCATGAATAAAGTTCTGTTAAAAAAAAAAAGTCTCTTGACCAATATTATTGTACAAAATTTATAGTCATTTTTTGACAACAAAATTAGTTCATAATATTAGAAGAATTTTTTCAGTACGGAATAAAAGTCAGATTTTAGCAGAAATATTATTACTTATTAATAAGGGGAAAGGAAAAAACATTACCGTGTTTCCCCGAAAATAAGACCCTGTCTTATATTTTTTTGAACCCTGAAATAAGTGCTTGGCCTTATTGCCATGCACTCAAAAGCCTGATTGGGTTTATTATCAGGGGATTCTTATTTTGGAGAAAACAGGGTACATAGATGTCCAAATGTTTCAATGGTCAGCCTTTGTGTGTCACTTGCAGGGCCGATGCAGCATGTAACATGTTCACACTGGTGCAATAGGACCGGGTGTTTTGTTTTCTGTCTTCACTGTGAGTTGTATTGCATTGGGGGGGTGCATTGAGGGAGCTCATTGTACATATGTTGTGCACTGACAATAAAGATTTGAAATTGAACTATCATAAAATCATAAATTTGGGAGAATTCTTTCATCTTGTTACATCCAATCTCCTGCTGAGTGCAGAAATATAAATTAAAACTGCCTCGACAGATGGATGCCCAAACTCTGCTTGATCACCTCCAATTAAGAGAATTTTTCTACCTTCCTAGCTAATTGTTTCTCTACTGTTAAGTTGCCCTTACCCTTTGCTTTTTTCCTAACATTGAACCATGATATTCCTTCTGGTAACAAGTGCATTGTTCCTTGTTCTGCCTTCTGTGGTCTTTCTTCTTTATGACATCTCTTCAGGAAAAAAGTTATTATCTCTTCCCACCTCTTCCCTTCTTCAAGTCTTTTCATAAATCCCCAGATTATCCGCATTGTTCTTCGTTGCACTAGGAGAGAACAAAGCCTTACCTTGAGCGCTTGCAAAATGTTGGGCAGCAAAATCATTTGTCCCACCCAGACCTGCCATTCTTCTTTTTTTCGTCTGCCAGCACTTCAGAGGATATAGTGGGATGCGGAATTGGCACCGGCTGATACTCTTCCTCTTTGGGGATTTCATAATGGATGATTCAAAGATACTGAAGCTAGCTGTTTCCTGATCTCCCTTGTCAAATGTAGACTGGTTTGATTAAAAGCTCAATTAAATTGTTCTCTTATATTTGCATAAACTCTCGCTCATAAACACTGATCCGTCATTTCATTATAGATTTTTTACAATGCGGTTTAATTATTGTTTTCAATTCATTTGCAGACAATGTTAATGTAATTTAGAAGTGCTCATGAAGCCTATGATGAAATGAAAAGCTCTGCTGCTCTGTTTTGTCCTGCAGAAAATGCCAGACTTTTCTGTGTCTAAGCTAAGTGATATTGGGAATAAAATTGTGAAAGATTATTGGCTGACACCCTCAAATTCCCAGTTCTAAACCGAACGGAAGAGATTCTTTGTGATTATCTTATTGTTAATATAGTAAGGCTGGGTTTAGTAGACAACATAAAAATCCTAAAAACAAGGACAGTAAAAGAAGACTTTGACAATCTCTAACTGTAGAAAATATTAAAAAGGCCGCCACTTTAAAAAAAAATTCTCTCATTGCTTGACTAACTTCAGTAAAGTCAGCAGAGGAACAATTATGCTCTTTTATAAAGTTTGCATTGCTACAAACATGGAAACTGATGTTTTCCCATACAAATTGTTGTTGTTGCAATACTCAAGGTGATTTATATATGAAAATATTGGTTTTGGTTAATACCTATAGAGCGTTCCATGGCTTAGGACCGGGGTACCTACGAGACCGCCTTCTGCCACCAGTAGCCTCTCATGCTCCCATAGAGTATGCTCCCATAGAGAGGGTCTTATCAGGGTGCCGTCGGCCAAACAATGTCAACTGACGGCCCCCAGAGGGAGAGCCTTCTCTGTGGGGAAACATGCCATCTGGAATGAGCTCCCCCCGGAGATACAGAGGATCCCGGATTTGTGCACTTTCCGCTGTACCCTCAAAACATTCTTATTCCAGCAGGCTGGCCTGGCCTAACCTCCCTTTTAAATTGTTTTAAATTTGTTTTATAAATTGGGGTGTTTTAAATTTGTTCGTGGGCCAAAGTGTTTAATGTATTTTAAATGGTTTTTTAACATTCGTATTATGTGTATTTTATCTCTTGGCTGTTCACCGCCCTGAGTCCTTCGGGAGGAGGGCGGTATATAAATTTAATAAAATAAACATAAAATAAATAAATAAAATATAGAATTATTCTGCTTATACTTTTATGATCTTTCTAAATTATTTTGAACTTTTAAAATCTACTTTCTGGCCTTTTCCTATTCTTTACAACCCCCTTTGCTCATTACTCCATATTACAAAGTTAGTCTTGCCCATATATTTGACCTCTGGCCATAGATATTTGTACAGGCCATGGAACCCCTTTTTTGTGAGTTATTCATGAAGTATTTATTTATATACCTTTAGTCATGGTGGGCACCTTTTTTTCCAATATGGAGTTGTCTTAGATCTGCTATAACTGAACTAGTCTTACACCGAAGGCTTGAAGTTAGCTCCATGCAGACAACTTCTCCAACATTTCTTTTAACAGTTGTTATTCAATTTGAAGAAAAATAATTGGCATTTAAATTTCTCTTCAAAGATAAGAGAATTTCAGAGTGATGTTCTTGCAATTCTTTGGCCACAAGACAACTAATTGTCACTCCAGCAACACCTCTGGCTTCCTACTCTTCATTGGATTCCTAAGGACCTCCCATGGAGCTTTATCAGGTTTGGAAGGGTTAAGTGATGGAATTATATTGAATTGAAAGCAGAACAGTAGCACCAGGTCCACATCCTTGAAATATTAATAGACAATAACATAAACTCAGAAACACCACCAAAAGTTATCAAGCGCTTTGAGAGGACAGAAAAAGCAGAAGTTTGTTTCTTATAATTGCAGGACAGATATTCACAGAGCATTTGTTGAAATAGAAAATAGAAAAAAATGTTCCATTGGAGTCCTCTATTCTAGTACTTATAATGGTTAGGGATGGGATATTCTTAAACTCAGTCGGGCAGCCTGCATGTCCTTCTCTGCCACCCAGGAGGCATCTGTAGAGGGGTACCCTTTCCACTGCACCAGGTATTATACTTTTTCCCATGGACTCTAGAATCTAGCACCTGGTCGATTTCATATTGATACCCACTGATGGGTCCTGGTGGATGTGGAAGGGGCAGGATGTGGGAGACCTCCACCGACTTTAGTAAACTGCTGTGGAATACCAGGTGAACCCATCCCAACAAGTGAGACAGTTTCAGTTCCACCGTGACTGGGTTTATTACCTTTACTATGGGAAAAGGGCCCAGAAACTTTGGACCCAGTTTTTTTGCAGAGTACTCTCAACTATAAAGCCCTTCATGGCATGGGCCCGGGGTATTTGCAGGATCACCTCCTACCGGCCTCCCACCGCCCAGTGCGCTCACATAGGGCTGCCTTCCTCCAGGTCCCCTCGGCTAGACAGTGTCAGCTGGCGGTCTCCAGGATGAGGGCGTTCTCTGTGGTCGCACCAACCCTCTGGAATGGGTTGCCATCGAGCTCCGTACAGCCCCCGACCTCCGCACCTTCTGCGCCGACCTAAAGACATGGCTCTTTCACCAACTTCCCTGATCTGCTGTGGATTTTAACTTGGGGATTGGGGATTTTAATTTGGTTTTAATATTTTTAAATTCTTATTTATTGTCGGGTTGTTTTATTGTTGTGAGCCGCCCCGAGTCCTACGGGAGAAGTGCGGCATATAAATCTGACAAAATAAATAAATAAATAAACTTGAGGTATTTGGTTGACACATACACCTTCCCTCCCACCTGGAAAGGCTTGTGAGGGGCCTGTTTTTTATCTGCTTGGGCTTTATAGGTTTTGGCTGCTTTTGTTAGTGCTGTTTTCATGGCACTCCATACTCCCTGTATTGTGTCCATCCACTCGTTGGGCCGGCAAGGGGAAGGAGGTTCCTGGGGGTATTCGGGAATAGGCACAAATTCTAACCCATTGACCACCTGGAATGGGGTGAAGCCAGTGCACTGCATTGTTATATGCCACCTCCGCAAATGGCAGTTCAGCCCAGTTGGTTTGCTCGTAGGTGATATAACATCTGAGGTACCGTTCTATCATGGCACTGGTCTGTGCAGCTGCCCCATTGGTACGCAGGTGGAAGGCTGAACTAAGACCCTGAGATGAACCTGGATAAACTCCTGCCAGAAGTTTGCAGTAAATTGTACCCCACAGTCCAATATTATCCACTGGGGCACCCCGTGGAGACAATAGACATGCCTGATGCACAATTTAGCCAGCCTCCATGTGGACGGTAATCCAGGGCATGGCACGAAGTGGGCTTGCTTGGAGAAGAGATCAATAACGGTCCATATAACAGTATGGCCATTACTCTCCGGCAGCTCAACAGCAAAATCCATTGCTATGTCTTTCCATGGCTGGGTTGGGTCTACTACCACCTGTAACAGACCAGGAGGCTTCCCTGAACAATACTTTGAGGTTGCACAGACTGGGCAGCTTTTCATGTAGGTTCCTACATCTGTTTTCATTCAAGGCCACCAGAACTGACGATTGGCAAGATGTAGTGTCTTGAGAAACCCAAAATGGCCAGCTTGCTTGACGTCATGTCATTCCATGCCAGTAAGAATCAGAATTTAATCCATCATTTATGAAACCCCATGACTTCCATGAATTGGTCCAATCCAGAGGTGGTATTCAGCAGGTTCTGACCAATTCTAGAGAACCAGTAGTGGAAATTTTGAGAAGTTCAGAGAACCGGTAAGTACCATCTCTGACTGGCCCCACCCCCATCTATTCTCTGCCTCCCAAGTCCCAGCTGATCAGGAAGAAATGGGGATTTTGCAGTAACCTTTCCCTGGAGTGGGGTGGGAATGGAGACTTTACAGTATCCTTCCCTGCCATGCCTACCAAGCCACACTCACCAAGCCACGCCCACCAAGTATGCCACACCCACCAAGCTATGCCACACTCACCAAGCCACGCCCACAGAACCGGTAGTAAAAAAATCCCACCATTGGTCCAATCCCTTTTAGAAGCCAGCTGAACTGGTAGCCAGCATCATATCTCATGGTAGCAAATTCCAAAGTTTAATGTATATAGTTCAGTAGATACAAAAAATGTAAACGCACAGAAATTAGCACACCATTGTGATATACACATCAAGATTATATCTCAACTCTGCTTTGCTCCTAGCACAATTTATGCATTCGCAGTACTTCAGATGCTTGTTTGCTTATTTACTTATCAAATTTATATAGTGGATCAACTCACCCAAAGTGACTCTGTTTATATTATGTTGGCTCATATTTGATGGCCCCATATTTGGAGCAGGTTTTGAAAAGAATTCCACTATTGCAGCTTCTTGACTGAATTAAGAATCAGAATTTAATCGATCATTTAGGAATTAATGGGGAATGCTTGCAATTGCCAATCATACATGCCAGGAACTACTAATGGAAAATGCTTGCTTCAGCAACTTGTTGGCATTAGATTGTCAGAACAATTATTTTCTTCTGTATTCCCTCCTTTTCTTAATGATAGCTCGGGCAAGAAACCAACCCCAAACTGTCAGTCACATTATGAAAAAGTACAGGTTGCAGAGAAAGGCTGTAACTATTCCAACCTTCATTGGAAGCTGAGTTTTCAAATCAGAGATGGGAACTATTTGTTTCTGGAACACTGGACATGTACTATGCATAATTATTCTACCCGAGACCTTTATGGCTCCAACCCCAAACTAATGATGTTCCATTGCAAATATGGACATTCTCCCAGGTCTTGCAACAGGGTGATAGGTGAGCCCCTATAACATTTTGCTTATTAAAATTTTGTCTATTGCTGCATACACATGACATGGTTATACATATAAAAGCATGGTTCGTTTTACTATTTATAATGCAAAATTTGAGAGGATTAATAAAGGATACAAGAGTGCTGAATGGTTCTGAATGTTGGATGGGCCATTCTTTGGGAACATTAAATGCATCTACAGAATAAATGGAAAAGGGATACAGAGAAAAAGGATGTGGATGCTGCTCCAGACAAAATGAAAAGAAAAATCCCCTGAAGTACAGGGAATTACACTGATGTGAAACATGAAAAGGAATGTCTGTGAGTGAAGAAAAAAAAGTAAGATATTGAATGCTACAAAAAATGAGAATGAAGACAAAAAGAGGATGGTATGGTATATGGCATATACAAAGAACAAGACGCTTCTAAAACGTGTAGTCAAAGAGAGCAAGGAATGGTTATCATTAAAAGAGCCAGAAAAAATGCATGCTTTAATAGAAATAAAATTGTGGGGTTTTTTTTAAAGTGGGAGAAAAGGGCTAAACAAGGAGCCTCCAGAAAAATGAATGGAAATTAAAATAAATGTTGTGAAATGAAACTGAAGAAAGGGAATGCTAGAGTTTTAATGTCTGTATGGGATGAGTAGTAATATGCCAAAGAGGGCAATTGGAATAATGCTTTAAATAGATAACTAATCCAAGAAAAAAGTAATGAAAAGGAACTCACAAATGTTAAGAAAACTATAGAAAAATGCTAAGGCTACACATGTAGGTAGTATAATTGCAGAAATGTTAAAATGTGGAAGCATTTATTTAACGCTTGCATGAAAACTGACAATTAAAATAGAAAGATGCTGCTGTTCATCTTTCATACAAAGTTAAAAATAGCAAAAAGTGAATGCAAAAGTTCCAGGGAGATGAATTTGCGTCAGCAAAATGTGTGGAATTATGCCAGGGAAGGAGAAGGCTGACAAGTTTTTCTCATGGTTACCTCCCGTAATCTTTTAATCAGAACTCTGCCAAACACCTTCCCAGGGGGAAATGTTTCAAGACAGAGGTTTGCTCTTTAACACATTTGTGGAGAAAATCCTTAATGTGAAAAAGTTCATTGTACTTTGTTGATCTAAAGAAAGCTTGCGTTTGATTTATAAAAAGCTTTGTGTGAATATAGAAGGGAAGGTGATAAAAGTAGTTTATGAATGTGATAAAAGTGGTTTATGATGGAAGTAAAGCATGTGTGAGAATAAATTGAACCATTCAACATTGAATAAGAAAATAATGTGTGAAGTCCTATGGTTGCTAATGTATTTATGGATTGATATAAAAGAATGATTGTTATGATGTTAGTGATGTCTTTGTTGGGGTGTCTTTTGGTATGCAGACAAGGTCATGTTTTGGCTGAGAACCCTGAAAATTTATAGTAAATTTTAGATAGGTTGGATGCTGAGCAAAATAGAACTGAAAATTAATGACCAAGAAAATGAAATAAACCATTGCAGGTTACTCATAAATGCCAAAAAGAAGGGAGGGGACAAATAGGTGAATTTGGGCATTTCTCTGGAATGTACTATTTACTAAAGATGAGAAAACAAATGGAGAAATTGTACAGTATGCAATACTGGCAGAAAGATGGCAGATATCATGTGATCTGCTGTGAGGAATGAATGCTTGTTAAAAGAAGTAAAAAATTGCTCTGTGTAAAAGCGTGCTTCTAGCCACTTTGCAATATGGATGTTAGCGTGAGTATGTCAAGAAAAACAGTGGTGGAATTCAATTTTTTTTACTACCGGTTCTGTGGGCGTGGCTTGGTGGGTGTCGCTTGGTGGGCGTGGCAGGGGAAAGATACTGCAAAATCTCCATTCCCACTCCACTCCAAGGGAAGGATACTGCAAAATCTCCATTCCCTCCCCACTCCTGGGGGAAGGATATTGCAAAAACTCCATTCCCACCCTACTCTGGGACCAGCCAGAGGTGGTATTTGCCAGTTCTCTGAACTACTGAAAATTTCTGCTACTAGTTCTCCAGAACCTGTCAGAAACTGTGTCAGCTTTGTTGACAGTTGGGAGTTTTTCTGGAATGCTGACAACCTGCTGAATAGCACCCATGAAGAAAAATGTAAAAAGGAATTGAATGCATTAGGAATGGGGCACTCAGGAATCGTGTGTGATTGAAACAAAGAGAGGGTCTGAAATGTGTGCGTGACGAAAAGCTCTCAATCCAATCCAATCCAATCCAATCCAATCCAATCCAATCCAATCCAATTCAATTCAATTCAATTCAATTCAATTCAATTCAATAGCTAGCTGCTATCTTGATTTTTCTGACACCCACCTGCATGTTGCTGGATGGAAGAAAGATACGGGGGTTGAGAGAAAGGGCAATGCTGAAAAATATGTGGTAGGATGCAATTAATGAGATCTTCCAAAAGTGAGAGATAGGAAGTTTAAAGAACAAAAAGCAAAGAATGTACTGATGTGGTAGAAGACGCGGTGGACAATGTCCCTGAGCAGCGTATTAAACAGAATATGTGTGACTGCTTGGATGGGAATGCAACAATTAACAAGCTCCAGCATGGGTTTGTCACAAACAAATCATGCCAGATTAACTTTATCTGCTTGTTTGACAAGAGTTCCTAGCTTAGTAGAACCATATATGGATATAGCATAGCTTCACCTCAGTAAAGTTTTCAACAAGGTGGCTCATGAGATTCTGCTTAATACAAATGTGGACCAGATGACAGAAGTATAAGATGGATTCATAGCCAGATAAATGACTGTATCTAGGGAGTGTTCACAAATTCATAAAGACCTGAAGGAATGGAAGATTGAGCAGGCCATGCTTGGCAATAATAACCACCCCCCCGCCCCCCCAAAAAAGCTGAGTAATCATAATTTACAAAAAGAACACGTGATGCAACTGCTAAAAAGTCAATTGCTTTTTAGGGCTGCATTAATAGCAGTAGAGAGCCCAAATTATGGGAAGTAATTGCTCCACTCTATTGTGCCTTTGGAGGACACATTGTGTCTGGTTTGGGAGCCTGCTATCTAAAAATGACATTAATAAACTAGCATGAGTTCAAAGTGAGTGGGACTGGAAAATCCTTTAAGAAACAATTAAATGAACTGGGTATATTTAGCTTGCAGAAGAGAAGAGCGAGAGGAAATACAACAGAAGTCTTCAGATATCAATAGATGAAGGAGCAGACTTGTCCTCTGTCATCCCAGAGGGCAGAAGAAGGATGAATGGGTCGAAACTACAGGGAAGCAGATTAGATTTTAGGAAGAATCTCCTGAGGATAAGGATTGTCAATGAATGAAATAAATTGCTTCATGAAATGGTTAGTTCCCTTCACTGGATATCTTCAGAAGGAGGCTGGGTAGCCATCTGTTGAAAAGGTTTTAGAGGTCTCTGCACTTACAACAGGAGCTGTAAAATATGTCTCCATTTTTATGCCACCAGGGATTATTTTAATAAATCTAGTTTAGTATTTAGGACTATATCCCTACAATTTAAGAGAGAAACTTAAAAGCCAATCTGAAAGAAAAAATAGTACTATATTTTGACAGAAGAAGGCTAAAACCAGATTTTATTCGTTTCTCAAGTGCAGGATGCTGAATAATTATAAAAAGGCAGATTCTAAGGGAAAGTTAAGAAGAAGAAGAAAAAGCCTTCATTCTAGTAAGAGTATTATTAGAATATATAATAATACTCTTACTAGAATGGAGATATTTTTGATCATGGAACCAATTCCTCAGAAAGGCTTCCCATTTGCCTCAGATGCTTTACTTTGATTTCCTGTGCTAAGTAACATATCAATTTGATGATTACAGTGTTCCTTTCTGTTTCTTGGGGTTCATAGAACCATGAATGCCAAAGTGAGATGTGCAGAAGATAGAATATTTTTTATCCACGGAGGAAATTGTAAATTTGGAATGGCACACATTCTATCTATCTATCTATCTATCTATCTATCTATCTATCTATCTATCTATCATCCATCCATCTATCTATCTATCTATCTATCTATCTATCTATCTAATTTATATACCATCCATTTAGCTGTTTGGGGTGACTCTGTTGGTTCTCCTTTCATGTCTTCTTACACAAGTAGGAGTCCTACACAAGTAGGAGTCCTGAGTACAGGAGTCCTGTACTACAGAGCCTGTAGTACAGTGGACTAAAGCACTGTTATTAACATCTGCTGCTTGCAATTACTGCAAGTTCAAATCTCATCAGGCTCAAGGTTGACTCAGCCTTCCATCCTTTCTAAGGTAGGTGAAATGAGGACCCAGATTGTGGGGGCAATAAGCTGACTTTGTATAAATATACAAAAATATGAAGGCTATTGCTTAACGCATTATAAGCCGCCCTGAGTCTCCGGAGAAGGGCGGCATATAAATTAAAGCAAAAAAAAAAACCAAAAACATGAGAAAAATAGAGTTTCCAGTATCTGAAGTACAGAAAAAGAAAAGACAGTAGATGAGACTTCAGTCCCTTGAATTTTGTTAACTTGTAGGTTTCTTGCATTTAATATTAAGCCAGAGGCTGGTTTATCAATCGTGACCCAATATATTTGTTAACCATAGTTTATTAATTTAAAAAAACTACTGAGTTGGCACTACACAACACCCCACGAAGAAAACCAAATTTGGTTTTGGTGTATGTCCAGTCACTAATTGGGCTTGCCTCACAATTACAATTATAATTGTGGAATATGATACTCTCATCACATATCTGCATGCTACAGATGACTACAGATACTGATCTCCCACATAAATATGTGTAGCCTGCAATAGATTGGCAAGTAGATGCAAGGGAGATAATTATCATCTGCAGCAGCTGCTTTCGACAGCTTCCCTGGACTTGGAGTACATATTTGTTTCATTTAGGTGACTATCTTTTTTGGGGTTGATTCCTGGTGAGTGCCTGGACATGTCCTTGCAGTTTTCTTGGCAAGATTCCAGAAATGGTTTGCCATTCTTCCTTCCTAATGGTGAGAGAGAATGACTGGTCCAAATTGCCCATTTCATGCCTAAGGTGGGACTAGAACTCACAGTCTCCCAGTTTCCAGCCTGATGCCTTAAACACGACCCCAAATTGGCTGTCTCAAGTAACCACCATCAATTCAGATGATGGCCACGCCATAATTAGATGTAAGTAGTTTCTTGCTAGCAGAGGTTCCTTCAGCAACCTGTGGTGATGTACAGTGACAACACGTACACAATTATGTAATTAAATAATTGCCACAATTATAGACTTGGACCCTAATTGCATTTGTATGTTCCTCACGTTTCTTTTTTCACCAACATTGCCTTCTCTTCCACATTCACATTCACTGTTCTCTATTAGATAATTGCTTCAGAATAAAAGGCACCAGGGAGAGATTTTAAAAAATTGTTACAGAATAGACACTGTAAAAGTAGTATTCATATTGTTAGTAAAATGCTAGTTGGAATTTACATTTCCCCCCTTTTGCGTATGCCTTAAATTTTAATTGCCATTATAAACCATGGATTATTGTTATATCCAAGTCTCAGACTGCATTAATGCCCCTTAGAGCATATGTTTAAACCAAAGGGATTCATAGCTAAGCAAAACCTAAATACAGTATTTTTGTGTCTTTCATTACTGCTCTGAAATCTTACCCAAGCTATTTGTATTTTCTAAACAAAGATCAAAGAGTGGAGCAGAATCTGTAATTACCTGGACAATAATGAAAACTTTAGAAAAAGATGAACATGGTTTTGATGATTGAAAAATATTAGGTAATAGAAAAAAGAAGGATATTTTTTTTGTAACTTTAGAATAAAAAATAATTATGCAATTGTATTTATTGCAGAAGAACCTGGAAATTTCCTTTTATTTCTTTTTATCTTTTCTTTTTGCACCTTTCTTTCTTTCATTCATTCCTATTTCTTTTCTTTTCTTTCTTCACTTTGTATTAGTTTTTGTTTGTTTATATCTTTTTAAAACTTTTAATAAAATTAATACATGGCTATGACAAAGACTAATTCATCAGTCATTTTGTGTAATTGACAATAATTAATTGTAATAAATTAATTACTAATAAGAATGTCTGACTTTCTTTGAACTCGAAACAGATTTAGACTAACTTACTCAGGCATAAACTGCTTTCATTAGACATTTAGAATACTGTCCTGTTTAATGCTTTTACTGTGTTAAATTCAGCAGAAGCCAAAATGTCTTATCTTTGGCTGGCATATAACTTTTAATTTTACATGTCATAAGGCAGAAAATGTACTACGTAAGAGACTCTTGTATGGATATATCAGTGAAAATAAATGCTGCAATTCCAAACACAGGAAATTTTTGGTTCACTGTCATTTGTTAGACGCAATTGCTTGATGAATGAAACAGACTTAATTGTCCTACCCTTCCAATGGTTGCACAAAATTGGAAAACCCTCTCGTGGCATGCCTCCACTTTATTTTTCTGTGCTACAAAGTGTCATCAAGTTTTGCAATATGTTACCTCTCCCATGAATATTTATTTTCAAAGCTCAAGGGGCTTCAGGATGTACTTCTTCATTAAAGGAGCTCATCAAATTCCAGTTGCGGCTACTTCTAAAAATTCTGCACATGATTCAGCCAGAATGATTAATGTTTTCATTGAAGTTTAGCATATGTTTAAATTCCTCTTACACTAAAAGTGCTCAAATGTATCTGGATTCTACTCTCACTTTTTGTTTGTTTTATTTAAATTTGGGTAATGTATTCCACCATTTATAAACTAATATTTTTTTCCAATTTCAAACTACAGTATGTGGGCTGCTGAAGGCAAATTTGGCCTTTAAATCCTCTGATTTAAATCCTTTAAAACACTGATTTGTGGGTACAACTTCTATTCCTAAATCCAGCTCACTCTTCATATTTCATATAAACTGTGGTGAAATCCAAATTTTTTTACTACCGGTTCTGTCAGCATGGCTTGGTGGGCATGGTGTGGCTTGGTGGGCGTGGCTTGGTGGGCGTGGCAAGGGAAGGATACTGCAAAATCTTCATTCCCATCCACTCCAGGGGAAGGATATTGCAAAATCCCCATTCCCTCCCCACTCCTGGGGGAAGGATATTGCAAAATCTCCATTCCCACCCCTCTCTGGGGCCAGCCAGAGGTAGTATTTGCCAGTTCTCTGAACTACTCAAAATTTCTGCTACCAGTTCTCCGAACTACTCAAAATTTCCACTACCGGTTCTCCAGAACCTGTCAGAACCTGCTGGATTTTATCCCTGATATAAAACACTTTTAGGAGTTTATCCCTAACCATGTTATCCAGAGGCCAAGGTGAGCCCTGCCTCAACCACATCATCCATATCTGCCAAAAGATTTCAGTACTTCAGGGTAGCCATAATTGTTCAGATGACTTCATAAATTTGAATCCTGGCTGTCTTTCACACTTACAAAAAGGGCTCTTCAGACTAATGTGAATCATATCCGCAAAAAGATAGAGATTGGAGTAATTTCTCTGTAATTTATATTATAGGAACATAATGGCTGGGTTTATGGAACATGCTTTATTTGGTTATTCAGGTAAGCCATTTTCTTAGTTCACAGTTTGCTCTGAAAGACTCAAATCAAGAGGAACATAAGCAAGCTTTGCGTACTTTGTGATGCAGTTGTTATGTCTTTAACACACTTGATTAAGTGTATTGTGCAAACCTAGCCATAAACTATTCATTTAAATATATACACTCTTCTCTGTTGATCTGAAATCTTGTTAAGCCCAAGGGATAGCTTGAAATATTTTCCTTATTACTAGTCATTATCTGCACCAGTGACCTGAAGTAGAAGAAAATCCATATCTGTCTTACCATTGCCCTGATTTTCTTTGTATTGCTGAGGGGACACAGTTTTCTATGCTAATGTATGAAAACATGGGTGAACAATAGCATTTTCAAGCACTTCATGTAACTCTTTTTAAATGGTTGTAATTTATCTGGGGAAAGATATCTCTCTCTCTTTCTCTCTCTCTCTCTCTGTCCCTCCTTCCCTCCCTCTGATTTTAAGGAAGAAACATTTAATCCATGTAGATCTAGATGTCAGGCTTCTAAACTGAAGTCAAATGGCTTTAGATAGGAGACACTGCAAATGTACTCACAAGGCACATATCAGAATAACATAATAACAGAGTTGGAAGGGCCCTTGGAGATCTTCTAGTCCAACTTCCTGTTCAAGGAAGAAATCTTACACCATTCTAGACAAATGGTTGTCCAGTCCCTTCTTAAGAGCATCCGGTGTTAGAGTGTCCACAACTTCTGAAGGCAAGTTGTTCCATTGGTTGATTGTTCTTACTGTCTGGAAATTTCTCCTAAGCTGTAGGTTACATCTCTCTTTGTTCAGTTTTCATCCATTGCCCCTTGTCTTGCCTTCTGATGCTTTGGAAAATAGGTTGACCCCGTCTTCTTTATGGCAGCCCCTCAAATATTGGAACACTGCTATCATGTCACCACTAGTCCTTTTTTTCACTAGACTAGACATACCCAATTCCTGCAACCATTCTTCATATGCTTTAGCCTTCCCCCCACCCCTCAATTATCTTTGTCACTCTTCTATACACTCTTTCATATATGGAGCATCCTAACCATTTCTGATTAACCATTTCTGATCTGTGGGCATTTTATTCCTAGCAGTACACAATTATGTAATTACACAATTACTAATATATGGAAAACCAAAGAAACTGCAGATTGCTGGGGAGACTCTGGTAGAAAAGAATCTTCTTACATACTTATTGGCATCTTTTAGTTTACAAGAACAGCACATTTTCTCTTGATTTGGCAAAAGTTTTCTTCTCCTTTGACAGATCTTTTTAAAACAAATTCCTTCTTATGAAATTGAATTGTTTTTGTAAATGCCAGATTTCTCTCCATGCCACAAAATGAAACAGTCTGATGGGTTTTTGTTGTTGTTGTTGTTTTTGCTCTTTCTGGAATCATTCAAGTATTTTTACATGAAGGAATTTGCCAGAATGACTGTGGAACTTCAAAATGCTCAAAAAAAGAGAGATGAATTAACAATTAAATAACACTGGCTATATGTCTACAGAGTTGTTACTTAAAATTGGATTTATTCAAGGGAATGTCAAAATGTTCAATGTATGATGGAAGTTGGAGTTGAATAAGCAACTTCCCACCTGGAAAGAAATGTAGACTTGACATTGGTATGAGCTTGAGTCCAGAGCTTGAAGCAAGCATCCTAAAGAAATTCAGAATAATCCTGCCTTGATTTTTTTTAAAAAATTATAAGATGGAACAGAGAAACCTTCATGATTGTCCCAAAGTGCTTTTTCCAAAAGGCAACTGGACTTTTCTTGGGGGGGGAGTTCTTGAAAAAGTTTCAATTCTCATCCAAGAAGCTTAGAACTGAAGAAACTTCTTGGATGAGTAGCGAAACGTTTTCAAACAAAAAACCAACAATTTCCAGTTCTCTTTCGGAAAAAGCACCTTGGGACAATCATGACTTAGATGATTGAGGAAAGTGGTGGGTTGCTCCTGGTTTGGTCCGGTTTGACCGAGCTGGTAGTGGTCATGATGTGACGTCAGCAAATCGGTTCTCTATAACTGTGAGCTGGGCCCTCCCGCCTGCCCCCGCGTTATATCTATCTTTATTTGACTTTTTTAGCCCAGCTGATAGCCGTGGCAGAGTGCGCAAAGCGCATGTGCGAAGAGAACCGGTGGTAACACCGGTTGGAACCCACCACTGATTGAGAATCTCCATAGATCTTCAGGATTCTATTATTATACCACATTATAACAGCATTCCAGGAACCCCTTTAGTATACTGCCCAGAGTTACCATATGGCAAGATGGGTGGCTAATAAATTTTACAAATAAATAAATCAATAAAATAAAATAAAATAAATAAACCCCATGCTGGTTGCTCCTTGACGTGATCTAACTCATTGTGCTGATACTATTCCTTGTTTACACAGATAGCAATATATATGATCCATCAGTGTAAACCTCTCAGTGGCCTGGTTAGAATTTTCAACAAAATGAGCATGAAACAAAGAAAGTTGTTTCTGTCTCTCTTTCTTCTCTCCCTTATCCCCACAAGATACTAGTTTTTTTTAAATGATCTAAATATTGTTTGGAAGCAAGCAACGCTGTGTATGTCTGTGCATCTCTTTGTGTGTTTTAAATGCTTACCTTGTACTTTCAAACACTGTGATGAAAAGCATGCCTTGCACAAAACAAGATTTATTATGCCTTGCTCTCCACATTATAGCTGCTCTGCTAACCATAATACACAGGCAATGAAAAGCAATCATGTAGATAACGCTAAGAAGGAGGCGGGGGATTCCCTCTTCCATTTTAAGTATTTTCAATCACTTGATCCTGATGACATTCTTTCTATAAAATAATATTTCTGGTTGGATCTCTTGTTTTTGAACAGCTTATTAAAATACAGGCACAGCACGAGCCACCCATGTGCCCTGTATTGAGGGGTAACTAGTCTTCCTTATATAAGAATGGCCAATTTCCATTATGTCATCAATATGTGATGGGATATTGATTTGCAAACGAATGCACTTAATCTCAAATGCCTGCCTTACCTTTGCGAAAAGACTCAGAGTGCATGATGGACGCTGTGGCTAGAGTGGCAAAGATTTGCAGTGATCATGGCAGACATAACAAACTGCTTTTAAATACAGATAGTCCTTGACTTATAATCATTTATTTAGTGACTGTTTGAAGTTGCAACAGTACTGGGAAAAAGTGACTTATGAACGGTCCTTGCATTTACAACCATTGCCACATCACCATGGTCACCTGATCAAAATTGGACACTTGGCAACCAGCATATACTTATGATGGTTGCAGCATCCCAGGGTTGCAAATTGGGCAGCCTATAAATTTAATTTTAAAAAATCAATAAAAATATTTTTTTAATATTTTTTAATATTTTTAATATTCAAAGTTTAATTTGTTTTAAATTGATTGGGGTTTTTTAATTTGTCTGAGCCGAACTATTTAATTCGATTTTATTTCTGCTTTTTAAATTTTGTATGTATGTATTTTATTGTTGGTTGTTCACCGCCCTGAGTCCTTCGGGAATAGGGCGGTATATAAATCAAATAAAAGTAAAGTAAGTAAGGTAAGTGCGATCACCATTTGCAACCTTCCCTATTGGCTCTTGACAAGCAAGATCAGTGGGAGAAGATGGACCTCGTGATTCACTTAACAACTGCAGTGATTTACTTAACACCATGGGTAAAAAAAAAAATTTAAATGGTGCACATGCTCAACAATCACCTAGCTTAGCTATGGAAATCCTGGCCCCAATTCTGATTGTAAGTTGAGGGCTACCTGTATGCCATGATGTTGTATGATTTGCCAGATCAACATGCTTGAGATTCTAGTTCTCTCATGAGTCCAAAATTTCTTCTTTAAATTTGATTTCCCCCCCACACACACACACAAATTAGTGCCAAAAATATGAACAGTTAGGACCCTTGTGATTGCTGAATTCCAAATTGTGGCTATGGAATACAGTTTAGTAGAAGTCCACCTAAAAGTGGAAAGGAGCCAAGCAGTCCAAGTCATGGACACATGGGAGACTTGCAGCAGAAGTACATCAGGGTTGCTCAAAGTTTAGATTTTAAAATAGCAGAGCTCTAGAAGTCCAGAGGATTCGCCCATGGACAACAATCACACCAATGTTTAAAAGTCCACTTGAGTCAGCTGAGTCAGCATCCTTGGAGACCTTCCAAATGAGAACACAGTCCTAATGGTGGGAGAAGATGGGCCCCTTAATAATCAAATACTATCAGTTGGAATAAATATTTATACTTATATATGGATGAGCCATGGGGGTGCAGTGGTTAGAAACAGGGGTAGATTCTACTTACCTTTACTACCGGTTCGCAACGGGATCACATGCACATGCAAGCGAGTGAGCGCACCTTGCTTCTGCGCATGCACAGATCACTGATGATGGCATCCAGGGCGGTGGGCGGAGCCTCCCGCCGGTTTTACTACCGGTTCTTGAACCAGGGGCAGCCAACCACTGGTTAGAATCAGGGGTCGGTTCTAACATTTTTTTACTACTGGTTCTGTGGGCGTGGCTTATTTTGTGGGCATGGCTTGGTGTGGGGGGGTAATGTGACTGGGTGGGCGTGGCCAACTTTTTTTTTTTTTTTTACTTTTAAAAGCATTTTTTCTACAACCTTAAAAGGTTGCAGAAAAAAATGCCTTGAAAAGCCTCTGCCGATCAGGCAACTCAGCTGGGATTGTCAGAGGCTTTTCAAAGCATTTTTTAACCACCTCTTCAGCCGAAGTGTTGCAGAAAACAATGCTTTGAAAAGCCTCTGACGTTCCCAGCTGAGCCGCGGGATCATCAGAGGCTTTTTTAAAAAAAAATTTAAAAGCATTTTTTCGGCCGAAGAGGTTGTAGAAAAAATGCTTTTAAAAGAAAAAAAAAACCTGATGAGGTGGGTGGGGTAAGCGAGCGGCGACCGCGCTGGGGACCGGTTCGGGGGCGTGGCCAGCCAATTTTATTACCGGTTCTCAGAACTACTACAAATTTTTACTACCGGTTCTTGCAAACTGGTGCGAACCAGGAGCAGCCCACCACTGGTTAGAATACAGTATTGCAAGCAAACTCTGCCCACAGCCGGGAGTTCGATCCTGACTGGCTCAAGGTTGACTCAGTCTTCCAGCCTTCCGAGGTCGGTAAAATGTGGACCCAGAGTGTTGGGGGCAATGTGCTGACTCTGTAAACTGCTTAGAGAGGGCTGTAAAGCATTATGAAGTGGTATATAAGTAAGTGCTATTGTTAGTGCTGTTTTATCCATACCCAGGGTAATCTTTTTATGGTCTTGTAAATGACTCACTGAAAAATGTGCACATTATTATTGTCTTACATTTTAAGAGGCACCCTGGGTTTCCTTTCAGAAAACTCTTGCTTCATGGAGTCTGGCATAAGAGAATGACTTCCATTTTCTGAATTCATTGCATAACAGCAGATACAATGAAATTTTGCTCCTTTGCCACAGCCTGTCACAGAACCTGACGATCCACTCTTCAAGTTTTGAATGGGTCGGAGAACATTTCTTCCTTCACTTCCTCTTCCCTTTCACTCAATCAAGTGGGGGAAAAGGTGCCCCGACGAATTGTTGGAATTGCAAATTACAGAGGCAGCAGAGAGGACCAGGAGACTTTTGAAGGCTTTCTGTACATTTCTTCATCTTTAATCTTCTCTGATTTAGCTCTTCTCAAATGTATTAATACATTTGTGCAATGTCAGACACGTGTTCACAAATGAAGAAAAGCCTGGAGCACATTTTATTCCTTTTTTTCCTCTCTCTCAGCAGAATAAAGGCATGCTGCTTTAGTAACAGAAAACCTGAAAATAGATTGTGGGAGGAGGAGGAAGAGGAGGAAGAGGGGGTGAGTAAGAAGTAAGAAGAGGAGGGGAGAGGGGAGAGGGGAGGGGGAAGGAGGAGGAGAGGGGGGAGGAGGAAGAGTTCCTATACTTGGTGGGGATTGTCCTACTAAATATACTCAGCACTACAAGGCATCTTGTAGGGAGTAAGTGACCAATTTGCCAGTGTGGATAATTTTTGAGTACTCTGGCTGGGCAGCAAGTTTAATGGCTAAAGCAGGAAACTAAGCTAGAAATGCCCTTAATTGATTTCCATAGAGAGGGAGCATTTCAGCACTTTGGATATTAAAATAAAAGGACAAGTCATTAAAAATAATTATGCTACAGTTAAAAGAAAAAAAAATCTAAGCAGCCACTTACTATTTTATTCTTATGAAGTGAGACCCTCCATATAAAAAATTATTACTCTTTAGAGGCTAAATAGCTTTGTAAGAGTTTTATTTTTTATTTTATCACATATTCAGAGGCATATCAAGAAAAACACAGAAAAGAAATATAAAGGAGCAAAAAAGAAATAGAAAAGAATTCTTATTCCACTTTATGCAAACGAATAAGAATTTTCAAAGGAATATTAGATTAGTACTGTGTATAAAGCTCTTCTACGATTAATTTAGTACTTGAACATCATTGTTAAAATCAAATCAATAATTAGCAAAAGATAGACAATATAATAAGAATCGTGAACCAGAATAAAAAATTAAGAGGAGTTTTTATCTAAGTAGAGAAAATCTGCCCTTATTAAACACTTTAATTTAATTTAATTTAATTTAATTTAATTTCGAATTTATATACCGCCCTTCTCCCTGAGGACTCAGGGCGGTGTACAGCCAAGATAAAAAACATAGAATACAAATATTAAAACATTTAAAAATATATATAAAATTTGGCCCAAAAAATTAAAAATCACAGACTAATTAAAAGGATTTAAAAGTTTTAAAATTTCTTCTTAAGCCAACCCGGCTTGCTGGAAAAGATAGGTTTTCAGGGAACGACGGAAGGCATTGAGGTCCTGGATTCTTCTTATCTCCGGGGGCAACTGATTCCAGAGGGTGGGAGCCCCCACAGAGAAAGCCCTCCCCCTGGGGGCCACCAGCCTACATTGTTTGGCTGATGGCACCCTGAGGAGGCCCTCTCTGTGGGAGCGCACGGGTCGATGGGAGGTCATCGGTAGCAGTAGGCGGTCTCGGAGATAGCTAGGCCCTATGCCATGGAGCGCTTTAAAGGTGATAACCAACACCTTGAAGCGCACCCGGAAGACCACCGGGAGCCAGTGCAGCTCGCGCAGGAGTGGTGTTACATGAGAGCGCCATGTTGCTCCCATCACTACCCGCGCTGCTGCATTCTGGACCAGCTGGAGCCTCCGGGTGCTCTTCAAGGGGAGCCCCATGTAGAGAGCGTTACAGTAGTCAAGGCGAGAGGTGACGAGGGCATGAGTGACTGTGCACAGGGAATCCCGATCAAGAAAGGGCCGCAACTGGCGAATCAGGCGAACCTGATAAAAGGTCCCCCTGGTAACAGCCGTCAGATGTTCCTCCAAAGACAGCTGCCTATCCAGGAGGACTCCCAGATTGCGAGCCCTTTCAGTGGGGGCCAAAGACTCGCCCCCAATAGTCAGTGATGGAGTCAACTGACTATATCGGGATGCCGGGAGCCACAGCCACTCAGTCTTGGAAGGGTTGAGCCTGAGCCTGTTCCTCCCCATCCAGATCCGCACAGCCTACAGGCACTGGGACATCACTTCAAGGGCATCGTTGGGGTGGCCTGGGGTGGAGATGTACAGCTGGGTGTCATCAGCGTACTGGTGGTATCTCACCCCAAAGCCACGGATGATCTCGCCCAGCGGCTTCACATAAATGTTGAACAGAAGGGGCGAGAGGACCGATCCCTGCGGCACTCCACAAATGAGAGGCCTCGAGGTCGACCTCTGCCCCCCTGCCAACACAAACTGCGACCGGTCGGAGAGAAAGGAGGAGAACCACCGTAACACGGTGCCTCCCACCCCCAACTCTTCCAGCCGGTGCAGCATGATACCATGGTCGATGGTATCAAAAGCCGCTGAGAGATCTAATAGGACCAGAACAGAGGAATAACCCCTGTCCCGAGCCCTCCAGAGATCATCAACCAGCGCGACCAATGCCGTTTCCGTGCTGTGCCCAGACCTGAAACCTGACTGGAACGGATCCAGATAGGATGTTTCCTCCAGGAATTGTGGAAACTGTTGCGCGACCACACTCTCAACAACCTTCGCAATGAAGCGAAGGTTGGAGACAGGACGATAGTTAGCCAATATTGCTGGGTCCAGGGACGGCTTCTTGAGGAGAGGCCTCACCACCGCCTCTTTCAGGGCAGCGGGGAAGTGACCCTCACTCAAGGAAGCATTAATAACGCCCTGGAGCCAGCCTCGTGTAACCTCCCGGGAAGCCAGTACCAACCAGGAGGGACACGGGTCCAGTAAACATGTGGCCGCACTAAGTCTCCCCAAAATCCTGTCCACATCATCGGGAGTCACAGCGTCAAACTCCTCCCAGATAACATTCTCAAGACTGTTCCTCGTCACCCTGCCCTGATCTACCCAGTCAGAGTCCAAATCCCCCCGGATCTGAGCGATTTTGTCATACAGGTATTGTCCGAAATCCTCCGCCCTGCCTTCTAAGGGATCCTCCCGCACTCCCAGATGGAGCAGGGCGCGGGTCACCCTAAACAGGGCGGCCGGACGATTCCCTGATGACGCAATAGAGGCGGAAAAGTAGTTAGACTTTGCCGTCTTTATCGCCACTAGGTAGGTCTTAATATGCGACCTTACCAGTGTTCGATCAGATTCAGCGAGACTGGCCCTCCAACCGCTCTCCAGGCGTCTTTTCCGGCGCTTCATTTCCCTCAGCTCCTCAGTAAACCAAGGAGCCACCCGGGATCGGCATCGGGTCAGAGGCCGCAAAGGCACAACTCGGTCCAAGGCCCCACCAGCCGCCCGATCCCAGGCGGCTACCAGGTCCTCGGCCGAGTCATGTGCTAGATCCTCAGGAAATGGCCCAAGCTCCGTCTGGAACCTATCAGGATCCATCAGGCGCCTGGGGCGGATCCATCTAATTGGATCCGCCTCCCTGCGGCGAGGGGTCGCGGTTCGAAGATCTAGGCGAAGGAGTGAGTGGTCAGTCCATGACAAGGGTTCCATGTCTATATCCCCTATAACAAGACCACTCAACCACTGGCCAGAGACAAAAATCAGATCCAGAGTGTGACCTCCCCTGTGAGTAGGGCCATGAACTAACTGGGTCAGGTCCATGGCCGTCATGGAAGCCATGAACTCCCGAGCCACCTCAGACGTTTCACCGACAGATGGCAAGTTGAAATCACCCATGACTAAAAGCCTGGGTGTATCTACTGCCACCGTGGCTATCACGTCGAGTAGCTCAGGAAGGGCTGTTGCCACGCAGCAGGGAGCCAGGTACGTAAGCAACAAGCCCATCTGAACCCCACGGCCCCACCTCACAAGGAGGGACTCACATCCGGCTATCTGAGGCACAGTGGTCTCCCTCGGATCCAGATCCTCGTTAATAATAACCGCCACCCCCCCGCCCCTCCCCTGGGCCCTCGGCTGATGGAATGCTCTGAAGCCTGGTGGGCACATTTCAACCAGAGGGACGCCACCCTCCGGGCCCAACCAGGTCTCCGTAATACCCGCCAGGTCCGCTCCTCCCTCCTGTATAAGATCGTGAATGAGGGGGGCCTTATTAACCACGGACCTGGCATTGCATAACATCAGCCGAAGGCCCAGATCCTGAGTATCTAAGCCACCTAGTCTCCAAGAGGAGCCATGGGGACCGGGGCAAGCAATTGCTCTCAAACAGCGAGTGCGAGCCCCCAACACATGATATGGTCCCCTGCTCCCGCCATATCTGCCCCTCCCATCTACCGTGCTGATGGTACAAACCTCATAGGTATCGTCCCCCATCCCTTTCCCAGTCCCTCGACCAACACCTCCCAAATCGTTACCCTGTGCCGGGCTCGGCTCTGACCCTGGTGGATTTCCCCCCCCATCCCCCAGAGTCTTCTTCCCAATTTCTCTAGAAAGATCATTACAAACCCCCCTCCCAGAACCCCTTAAAATCTTTAAAAATTTCCCTAAAAAACCCCACAAATTCTTCCTTGCTCCATGCCATCTCTCTGGACTCCAAAGTCCGTCATCGAGATAGGCCCTCGATAATGTGGAGGGCCAAACCTGCGAGTGGGGAGAATCTCGCAGGGCGAGGAGTTCCGACACCGAATACATTTGTTACTGGGAGTAGTTATGGCTTATAACCAGGGGATCAATCATGATGATTTAAGAGTCCAACGGAAAAGTATATAAGTCTTAGGTAGTATACATTGGAAAACGCCACTGCCTTCATGGTAGTGGGAGGAGTCCAAGAATAGTCCAGAAACGATGGAAATAATAGCCGAGGCTGACTCCCTCAATACTCATACCTAAGGTAAACTTCTCCTTTCGGTTAGGGAGGACAGATAGAGCAATGCCAATCCATAGGCCCAGAAGTATAAGTCGGTTTACAGAGTTAGTGCAGTGGGCATATCAGGAGATGATCCAATGGAAAGTAGATGGAAAATGATGGTGGTATCCAGCTGAGACTGAAAATGGCCTGGATAGCGTGGGACCATCATACGGGCGAAATCCGGCAGAAAAGGGGGGGAGCAATACAGAGCGTTTAGGGGGGAAACATCCCCATAGTCCTCTTCCGGTCCTCCACATCGCCCCCCAGGTCTTTCCCGGTCACAACGCTCACCCGGTTCAGCCTCCACCAGTTCACTGTGGGGCCTCTGGGCGTCAGTGAGCTGGTCACAAACGGCCACACACCTCACAGCCGCCCAGGTCAGTCCAAGATGATCACGCCGGAATTAGTTCCTGCCATCTCCCTCGCAGCCTTCAGGCTGCCGCCGCCGCCTCCACCGCCAGCCCGCAGCCGCCATCACAGCCTCCTCCCTGGCTGGCGCCACAACAGCTGCCAGCCTCTCCGCCATCCTCCTCGTCTTCCCCAAGCCCCGCCAACACCTCCTGGGCACCCAGGACTCCGACGAGGCTCCGACGAGGAGTCCGCCGAGAGCGCTGCGCTGCCGCCGTCTCCACCGCTGCTCAGGCGACTGCCAGCTGACCGCAAAGGCCGCCGCCACAGCCATCCGGGCCGACAACGCCCCCAAACGCCTCCTCCGCAACACCCGACTCCCTCTGGCCAGGAAGCGCTCCGGAGAGCTAAAAAGCTCTCAAAAGGTTGACAATAGCCTCCGCTAGCCTGGTAGGGGCCATAGTTGTTTCGTCTGGCCCCCAAAGACCCCCCGTGGTCCAAACAGCACCCCCTCGGTGGTAGCGGCTCAGCAGGAAGCCGCCATCTTGAGCATGCGCAGAAGAAGATCCTCTTGAAGCAAAATATAATATTTTAAAGTTTTATGTTAAGAAAAACCTAATTTTTCAATGTGGCACAGTCCATAAATGGTTTCCAGGTTAAATTAAATTCAGGATCAGACCTTTTCAAATTGAGACACGCTCCCATAGTTTAGGAAGGAATTATGTTTCAAGTAAGTAATTTCAAGTAAGAAGCATAGGATATCCTAGCAACAATTATCATATACAGAGTCAATAATGCATATTGTATAAGCCTCTGTTGAGATTTAGTGATGTTCAACAGAAAACCAGCAAGATGGAAAAGTCAATATCTGAAATTAGTTTCAATCTATGGAACTCCAGGAAATGAAGTGGCATATGAGATGCCTAGAGTGTCACCGGAGGAAGATGAAGAGTGGCTCTAATGGAGCACAAATAAAGAGGCTTTATTAAGAATACCTTGTGGCATAAAGGCAGTGAAAAATGTTCATTTTTCCATTTGTATTGGGTCTGCCCAATGCTCCCCTTTTGGATGATGATGTCCCTCCTTGGTATTCAAAGGAACCTTTGCAGATCTGCAAAGGAGATTATTCAAATTATCTATTGGCTTTGGGTCCACTTAAGAGTTAAACACCTGTTGTGCTGGTCCTATGATGTAATGGCATGTGGGGCATTGGGAGTAAAACAGAAATAAATTAAAACCAAGGATTAAAACCTAAGGACATGTGAGGAAGACGAGGGCGGAATATGGGGAGGTGGGAACTGTTGTTACTTGATCAACCACCTCCATTGTGTTATCCCCCAGGCCAACTGGCAGAGGAAAGTCTTTAGGCTCTTAAAAAAGGATAGGAGGGTTATATATATTCTCTATTCATGTGGAAAAATTCAAATTGGATTTCATCTTCTAAATTGTGAGCATAAAAACCCATTCCAAATTATCAAAAGCTTTCTCCAGATCAAGAAATATCACAGTAGCTTTCCAGGAGGGGTTCTACTTACCTTTACTACCAGTTCTCAACGGGATCACAACCATGCACTTGCTTCGCTTGTGTGCACGCCTTGCTTCTGCGCATGCGCAGATGATCGATGACGACATACGGGACGGTGAGCGGGGCCTCCCACCAGTTTTACTACCAGTTCTTGCGAACCAGTCCAAACCAGGGGCAACCCACCACTGCCGCTTTCTTATTTTTCTGATTACTATTATATTTTCAATAGCATTCAAGGTATATCTAATATTGTCCCTCATATATCTCTTTGTGACACACCTGATCTGATCAGAGTGAATTAGAGCAGCTAGAAAGCCATGTAACTTCTTTGCAAGTACAGCTATAAAAAAGATTATAATCTACATTCAGTGAAAGGATATGCCTTTATGATTCTGGACAAGTTGGAACATTTTCCTCTTTATAAATCAAAGCCAATAAAAGCCTTTTGCCACAAAGAAGGAAAGATTTGATATTGTTATATCTCATCTATTAGCTGGGCCAATGGTTTTATCAGCATTTCTTTTAAAGTCTTATAATTTATTGCAGAAAACCCATTAAGGTCTGGGATTCGTTCCATTTTACTTTTGTATTGTTTTTATGCTTATTTAGAGCCTCCTTTTATTGATTTGTGAATTTCATATTCTGTGTTGCATTTGAATATTCTGTAATCTTCTCCAGACTTGGTGTCTGTTTTCTGTATTGTTAAGAATAATATTTAACAACTTGAATCATTATGTTTTCTGGAGACAAGACATTTCTAGTTTCATCCCAAACTGAAATAATGCTCCCTCCCTCCATCTGTTGATAAGCTAACAACTTGTCTGATCTATTACTTTTTTCATTTTTTTCTATTTCATGAAATTAATCTTCCTGATATATATTCATCTTCATTCACTTGCTCCATTAAAACTGGAAGTGGTGTGAGTTTGAAACAAGCTCTTTAATTCAAATTGACACTTCAATTTAATATTAACTTAATTTTATTAAAATAATAAGCAATTCAATCTCCAGCTTTTTGAACTAAAGGTCCCCCAGTGCAGTCTTATAATTATTAATGGATTATGATCTGCATAAATAAGAGCTGCAACTTCCATATTTGTAAGCATAGTTAACAATGAGTTAGATATCCAACACATGCATATTGTAGAGCAAGTATTGTCAGCCGAAGAAAGGTATATTATTTTTCCAAAGGACATTTAAATCTTCATCTAAGGAGGAAAGTAATAATATACAGTGTAGAACTACATATTTGAAAGTTTTCAGAATTTCTTTCATATAATCCACATTTGGTTGGGGGCTGTTTGGCAGATTTGTTTTAACACTGTAAGTTGTCCAAAGTCATTTATGAGATGGGCAGCCATATAAATTCTGTAAATAAATTGATCAGGTTTTATGCACATTTGGAGAGTCAAGCAAGGTTTGTCAGTTTGTCTGGGTCAGAGTTGCAAATGCTTATACAAGCAAAAGGCAATGACATGTCAGAAATCAAATGCTTGTCTTCAACAAGGAAACTTGGGTCAGGGCTGTCTTTTAAATCAGGCTGCAGCCAGCTGTCCTTAATTAAAGCAGGTACACCTTTGTTTGGGAAGGAGTTTCACTAAGTGTCTTTGCTATGCTGTTCAATCTACTTACTGAATCCAAGGTCTTGTACATTTTACTTATTCTCTAGATGAGCAATGAACCATGACATAGGGCATTACTTAGGTAACTTAGGGTGGAAATGTAGAACTGGGTCTCATCAGCATAATGTTGGATGACCTTAGTTTAGATCATGCTGTGGAATGACTTTACCCAGTGACTTTGTGTAGATGTTAACTAGGAGAGCTTCATGATTTGATGGGACCCACAGAGAAGGACCTTGGGCTAGATATTTTCCTCCAATCAACACCAGCTGGGTGACTTTGGAGTGGACCTATCTCAGCCTAAATCATCTCACAGGATTGTTGCTGGGGAGAAAATAAGAGGGGGGAGGAGTATTAGGTATGTTTGCCACCTTAAATTATTTATAAAAAAATAATAAAGGCAGTATAAATAAATCTAAAAAAACATTCTTGGCTTGGAGGAAGGTGAAGAATCAGTGTATAACTGTCAATCCCACCCCAGAGCTGTTCCAGGATACCATGATTAATGGTATTAAAAGTGCTGAGGAATCAGTGAGAACCAGGATGGATGAACCACTTCCATCCTCTTCCTGCCAGAGGTCATCCATAAGCACAATCAATGCCATTTCATTTTCCTATCCAGGTCTGAAAGCCAACTGAAAAGGTCCAGGTAATTTGTTTCCTTCAAGATTTTCTGAAGTTGCAGTGCAAATATCTTCTCAACAACTTTCCCTAAAAAAAGAAAGCTGGAGATGGGACAAAAATTATCCAGAATCGTTGGCTTCAGCAATGACTTCTTACGGAGGAGATAAAATACCACGTCTTTAAGCATTATAGAACCAACCTCCCTCTCAAAAATGAATTCATGAGTTAATCAAATATATCACTTTTGATAGCAAGATGGGTGGTATATAAAATTAATAATAAAAAATTAATAATAAAAATATTATGGAAAGCCTTAGCCTTTTCCTGATTAGGAGAGATATGGGTCCAATGTACAAATGGCTGACCTAATAGTTCCAAGAACCTGATGTATACACCCCAGGTCTCTGTAACCATCCTGGAATCTGCTTCAAGACTGTAGTCCAACTTAAACCAAATTCAAGTGATCTTCTCCAACATATGTCTTGCCCAATCCCTTATAAGGGACCTGGAATAAACACATGCAACTCAATCTTTCCTAGAAAGAGTCAGGTCATTCTAAGCAGGCCCACTGGACAGTTATTTGCAGATGGCAATAAAGGTGGACAACTTTTGATGTTTCCATGTTAACCATGGTTCTCATTCATGTTTGGTCAGGTTCATTCCTTGTCATTCTCCAATGGTGGTACAGGTGTCTGCTTCATCTCCCTCAGCATCGCAGTAAACCCAGGATATGCAAAAGAAGAACTATATGGGAACAAGGCAATCCAAAGTTCCAGCCATCCTCTTATTCCAAGCAGTGGCCAAGATTTTGGTCAGGTCACGAACCAGACTTTCATGAAGACCCCTAAGTTCCCTTTGAAACCCAGTGGAGTCCAATACCATTCCCTTTTTCCAGAGTCAATGGCAAGTTTATGAAGTTTATGCTCCATTTTTTCTGTCTACCAAGGCTGAAATTCTTTTTACCTAAAAGGCATTCTAAAATGCTAGAATTATCTTTTAAAATATATGTCTTCTGAACATTTATTTGCATTTTCCTTTTTTTAATTTCAAAGTTATCTTTTTCTTTCTCTAAATACAGTACCACATTCAGTCCGTTAATGTTTGATAAGAATATTTTGGTTTGATCCAAGATGTCAGTTATCAATGTAATTTATGAAAATAGAGCTGCTGTTTGATCTAGTTTTGATCATCTGTCTGTTCTGGATCTTTTGGGGCTTGTTCTGTTGCTGACAATGATTCAAGCACTTTAATAGTGTCCTCTGCTTTGCCACCATCCATAAAAACCTTGAGATGAAATGGAATGGTCCATGGGACTTTGATCTTTCTTTCATGGAGACAGGATGTCAAAAATCTCACATCTCTTTGCTTTCAAAATATATCCAGAGGGGCCTCTGACAAAATCTCTATTCTTCTATCTCCAAGCTGAACAGAATACATGCTTTTTTAATTGCAGTACTGAATTCTTTGCCTTTAAATATCAAAACCTGACAAATAGGTTCTGTAGTAAGTTTCTTCTACTTGCTGTCCAAGAGCTCATACTGTAGTCAGTCCAAGCAGAATATTTTTGAGGTTTTTTCTCTGAATCTAATTGAATTTTCAAATTGTAAAGGCTACCCAACTCATTCTCAACTGATTCTTGGCTGCATACAACAACAACAACAACAAAAAACAGTAATGAAATAACCCTATCTCATTAAAATAACCCTACAAAATATAAAAGGGTAACCCAAAGGGGATAATTGAAGAATTAAGAGGGGCTCCAATGCCTAAGGAAAAAGCCAAATTTTAACAGCTTTTCTACAGGCAAGGAGCCTGGGGTATCATCATGTATCAAGGAAGGCATCCCTCTGGGAAACAGGGATAGCCTTTAAAAAGGTACACTACCTTGGTCCTACAAGATGACAGTGGTTAAATGAAGAACACTGTAACATGCTCTATCTGTGGAAGCATATGGTGTGAAAGATGTTCTAGAGAGAAGGTGGTACTTGGATAACCCAGTCTTATACCATGTATAAGTTTTAAAAGTGAATTATCTATTCTCAGCCAGTCCCCTCACATCCTGGACAGAATTATCTACAGACCCCTCACATCCTGGACATAAATTGTTTCAACTTCTACCTCAAAACGATGCTACAGAGCACTGCACACCAGAACAACTAGACATAAGGACAGTTTTTTCCCAAATTCCATCACTGCTGAACAACTAATTCCCACAACACAGTCAAACTATTTACTAAGACTGTATTACTATTATTCTCTCATCCTTCCTATTACTTATCTCCTCCCACTTATGACTATAACCTTGTTGCTGTTATCTCTATGATTTATATTGTTTTATTTGTTTCCTAGTATGATTTAATTGCTTATTTAGTAACCTATGACTATCACTGAGCATTGTATCTTACGATTCTTGATGAATGTATTTTTTTTCTTTTTAGATATACTGAGAGCATATGTACCAAAGACAAATGGACTTCCTCTGTTCACATGGAAATAAATCTCTAATTTTTGATAGATCAACAAACGAATCAACTTCTCTTTCTCCATTCTGCCATCTCTTACTCATTTTTAACCAGTGGCAAATTGAATATGTTGGCAAATGATTTTATCCTTGGGGGGGAAAGCCTTTTCTCTAAACAAGGTCAGAATAGGGTATTAACTTGTTAAAAGCAAGGTAACCTTTAAAGATTCTACTTCAGCATTTAATGCTCACTCCTTCACATCAAATATTTTTTTGGGGAAAATAATCTTTTTATAATATAGTTGGATAGTTTCAAAGAGTTCTGCAGTATTGATTTTAATTAATGGAACATATTCATTATGAACTTAGGTATGTCTTAACTTATATGAAAGGCAAGAAATAAATTCACTAGTCTGCATTTAGCTGATCTGTCAGCATTTAATTAATTGGAGACCAACAGAGCAGATTATTTTAGTCCACCCCTCAAAAATTTAGAGACAGAACATTAATTTGTGCCATAAATGCTCTAATGCATTAGCATCATGCTGTTAGAATGTAGAAATGTGTGGCCACAGGGAACATAACAGAATGCAATTTGATGTTTCCTCCCTTTAGGTTTATTCCGGCCACATTTTATTATATTGTCATGCAACCCTTTTCTTTCTTTTTTCTTTCTTTCTTTCTTTTTTTTTTTTTTTTTTTTTTTGTAGTGGAAGAATAACCTAAGATAAGAGTGATGTGATTTTGTACCTCAGCTTTCCTAATCTTGAATACCACAGAGGCTTTGGAAATAAATATTTGCTTAGGAGGTGGGGATGGGGGTGGGGGAACGGTAAAAATAAGACAAAAATAAAAGAAAATTCCACAAAAAGTGGTTTCAAAGCATCTCTATGAGGTAATCCTCGATTTATAGCCATTCTTTAGTGACCATTCAAAGTTACAATAGTGCTACTGAAAAAAAAGTGACTTATGACTTTTTTCACACTTATGATCATTGCAGCTTATCTGGTTTTGGGAGTTTTGAATTACTGAAGGAAAGCCTGGGCTTTTCAGATTCGGGATTTCCCAGATGTGCCAGTTTGCCTATTCTAGTAAAGAGAACTTTGGAAAATGCCTGCTTCCGTGTCTTTACTGGGAGTTGGGGGTTTTCTGGAACGCTGACAATGTATTTATAATGGTTGTAGTGTCCTGAGCTCATGTGATCCCCTTTTATGACCTTCTGACAAGCAAAATAAATGGGGAAGCCAGATTCACTTAACAGTTGTGCTACCAAATTAATAATTGCAGTGATTCACTTAATTGCAGCATAGCAAAAACCATAAAATGGGGGCAAAACTGACTTAACAACTGTCTTGCTTAGCAGCAGAAATGTTGGGTTCAGTTATGGTTATAAATCAAGGACTGCCTGTACTTCTTTACACAGTAGGTAGGAATGTTTGCAGTCCATATTTTCAAAGAACCTGAATGACTTCATGGAGAATGGAGATAGTATCAACCAGATCTGCTGACATGTTGAATTGGAGATCTTCTGCTGTCAAAGGGCTACAACTTGCCAATAGCCAACTTGCTGTGGGACAATTCATTGCTGTATTAATCATTTCATTCAGGTACTTTTATTATTGGTGACCACGTTTTCATCGAAATTATTGTAACTCCTGTATTTCTGGATTGACTTTCTTTCTTTTATTATTATTGGCCACAGTTCTATCAAAAATTAATTTAACTTTTGTATTTGTTGAATTGTCCCGCAGCAAGTTGTCCTACGGCGAGTTGGCCATAGCGGGTTAGCTGTGGCAAGTAGTCCCATTCCACCATGAAGCACTGTTAACCCTATTCCATTGGGTCATTAAAGAGAATCTGATAATACTGGTCAGGAAGTGAGAAAAATAACATTTCTCTCTGACATGCTTAGATCCAACATTTTTACCATCTGTTGTTTATCAACTAGACCTAAACTTGTTAATTCCACCTGAGTCTCTAGCAGCCAAATAAATAATACTTCTATTGGTAGGACAAGTGCTTTAAACCACAGCCTACACAATAGTTTTCCCATCTGGACAATTTTTCCTTTGAACTGTAAGACGTCTTGAACAGACAAGCCACTAGTAGACAAGATTCATTTTAAGTAGTAGCAACAGAAGCTGGCAGTATGTTTGTTCCTCAGTGGTACAAAGAGTTGACACTGACAATCAATTTATCTTGAGTTGATTTTCAGAATAACAATCTGGCTTTGGTACCAGATTAGTTGTGCAAAGGTCTGATTAAAGCCCACAACAAGATCACATTTTAGTACCTACACAATGTGAGTCTTCACCACTTCATCACCCGGGTCATCCTCCTTTGACAGGAGACAGAGCTTTTTTATGGTTGCCTGGCAACCTATCGTGCAAGAAAATCACTTGCTGGATTTCTATTCTTGCTGTACTATTGCTGGGCTGTTTCCTTTTGGTGCTAGGATGAGATTTCTCCTGGGGGGTTGAGCTTCTCTAGAAACAAGCAGTGAGGGAGAAGACTTAATCAACCACATATTGAACATCTGTTATAATCCCTTGCTCTCTACACGGCAGTGCTAAGTCACTAAGTTAGGGAGAGGAGTAACAGGTGGAGTGGGGAAGCAGATGCTGATTAAGATGTGAAAAGATTTGAAAATAAACTCTCTCCAGACAAGCTGACCCCTGATGCCTATATCCAAATGGTTTTCCTGGCTGTTTTCTGAATGTAGTTTCCTATTGCCTTCTTCTGGGTTTTTTCTTTGTCAACTGATTCTACCATCTGGTGCAGGGGTTCCCAAATTTGGCCGCTTTAAGACTTGTGGACTTCAACTCTCAGAATTCTCCAGCCAGCTATGCTGGCTGGAGAATTCTAGGAGTTGAAGGCCACAAGTCTTAAAGTGGTCAAGTTTGAAGACCTCTGATCTGGTGGTTTTTTCATTCAACTGCTAACTGAACCTTGAATTGAATCCAAAAGCAGACTGCCAACCAATGCAGGAGCATGAGAAAAACACTTGGAATGTATGGTTTAAAACTTGGTTTATGATTAATGATTCATTGGATCTCCATCATGTTCCCTCATGATGCACATTTCTGAGTTCAAATTTGGCCAGTCTCTAATTTGTCCATCTGTATTTAAACTGTGTATACCTGCTACTTTTGCTAACAGATCTGCCATTAACTCAAACCTATTTTGTTTCACAAAAGAAGGCAAATATACATGTCCCAGGATAATGTTGCAGGAGCCAATCTAGGTCTGTCATCGGGACCAGAGGTGTAGTCTTCCAAGTTTTCAGATTCATGCGGGAGCCCATCCTCAGGTAATTTCTTTCTCGTCAAAATGTGTGCTTTGGGCTATTCTAGGTGTAGTATTTATGTAGTACCTGGTTATGTGTGGCTTTTTAGTTGTTGATTGGGGTGCCTATTTTGTTCTCTCTCTCCCTCTCCCTCTCCCTCCCCCTCCCTCTGTGTGTGTGTGTGTGTGTGTGTGTGTGTGTGTGTGTGTGTGTGTTCCAGTGGTGAGTTTCTACCAGTTCGGGCAAACCGGTTGTGGCAGCGGCAGGAAGCTCTGCCCACCCACCCGGACATCATCATGGATGCTCTGCGCATGCGCAGAAGGTTCTGCGCATGCGCAGAAGTGCCGTGCGCACACTCACAGTTCCAAACCGGTAGCAAGGTAAGTGGAACCAACTACTGGTGTGTTCCTACTGTATATATTGCCAGATCATTCTTAATAATGAGTTCAGTGGTGAAATCCAAATTTTTATACTACCGGTTCTGTGGGCGTGGCTTGGTGAGCGTGGTGTGGCATGGTGGGCATGGTGTGGCTTGGTGGGCATGGCAGGGGAAGGATACTGCAAAATCTCCATTCCCACCCCATTCCAGGGGAAGGATACTGCAAAATCTCCATTCCCTCCCCACTCCTGTGGGAAGGATATTGAAAAATCTCCATTCCCACCCCTCTCTGGGGCCAGCCAGAGGTAGTATTTGCTGGTTCTCCGAACTACTCAAAATTTCTGCTACTGGTTCTCCAGAATCTGTCAGAACTTGCTGGATTTCACCCCTGAATGAGTTCCTGAAAATAGTTGGAAAAAGCAATATGATATTCCACATTCATTTCTTCTTTAACAATTTATTACATAAATAACACTAATGAAGCTTGCAAAATACCAAAGCAAAGATTGACTACTTTGGCTATGTTGTCAAACAGATTCATCTTCTGTGGGTTTTCTAAATAGATGTTTCGAAAATGCTAAAATACAACCAACTATTTTCTAGATACTAAATAGCAAGTACAAACAATTGAATTATACAATTCATGGGTAACCAGTTTAATTGCAAAATATGTCAAAATACGATCTTGTTGGCAGCAAGTAATACTGACTTAACCAAGTCACTTAAGAATATCTAACTGCCTGCATAGCTTTGTTTTGTTTTTTAAAAAAGTGGGTGTTTTTGTTTTTGTTTTTGCAACCTCATGTTCTTTTTCCATCCAAAAAAAATCTCAACAGAGATTACAAATGAAATCTTTGATGTCACTTCTGACATGCATTTTTCAAATCCCATACTGGCCTCCTACCCAGCTTCTTTTTTTGTGGGGTGAAGCAATCAAGACAATCAGAGGGTGCCAGGTTGAGCGGAAAATGGAGGAGAACAATGCTAAAATTTGTTGGACATCTGAAAGTGAAAACATGCCTTTTGGTAAATACAGTGTGTGCTTAATATTACAGAAAGGGAGTCTTTTGGATCCTGTGATTGATTAAAACCAATTTTGACAGATTACATTCCACTGGTTCTCAAAAAGGCCTTATGGATATCATCATGTTGAAAAGGTAGGAAAGTGACAGAGCCTGATTAATTTCCTCTCATATCTGAATATTTATATGATCTTTCAGATTTGCTACTATTCAAGAACCAACCAGTTCTTCCCTTTCCCTTAAAATGGGGTGGAAAGAGCAATGTTTCATCCAAGAGAGAGAAAACAAAATTAATCGTCCCACCATGTTCCCTATTTCAGAAGAATGAATTAAAGAGACATTTGCATACCTTGTATAAGGGTGATGTATAAACCTGGCTTCTGTTGGTGGAGGAAGAAACATATTTAATCATTATCAAGAGGAATCATATGTTTGTGTCAAACATATTCATGAAAAATGATATTGGGGCATGGCTAATGTAAGCTTATTTGGGCGTTGAGATTAGACAATAGTATTTGGGGTGTGTGTGTGTGTGTGTGTGTGTGTGTGCCTGCACTTGTGTGCGTGCACACTATACTCTCTCATAGCTCCCTTTGTGAGCCTTCATGGGGATTTTAAGACAGCCGTCTCCATGTCTCATGCTGAGTTGTTAATTTGACTCACTTTATGAAATGGCGGATGAACACAATGAAAGAAAAGCTGGTTTGCTAAGACTGAAATGCATGGAGAGGAATGGTGAATGGTGTTGACTATATTTAGCTATATTTCTTTCCTGCCCTCATCTTATGCCTTTAATTTATTTAGTTTGGTGATGAGCTGGCTCTCCATTAGAGTGTGCATGCATACAGACACCTAAACAAGCTCTGTACTAATTCTCTGTAATAGGCTTTGCTGATAAGGAGTTGGAAATAGATGACTGTTTAGATTCTCATGCGATGTTGTGCTCATCATGGAAGGGAGGGGCTGCAGAGGCAGAATTAGCAAAAGAGGGGACATCTGAAACATCCAGGATGCTGCTGGAACATCAAAGAGAATGCTGAGAAGGAGCAGAGGATGGAAGGTAGCTGAAGGTGCTACCATGGCAACAATGACCTATGCCATTTCTAGTGGCTATGTTAAGCATAGCCTGTTGAGCTTAATCTATAGAAGGAATGGCTAGTGATCCCAAAATGAATTAAGCAGTCTTTTGTCCTTCTGAAGGCTCATCTGTTCATGGCTGGTGTGAAGTCTATGATTTGCCTGAGGGTGAGACCAGGAAAAGCACCATGGGATCCATCATAACGATGCAGATAGCATGGAGGCTGTGCCAAAAGGCAGACAGGAAGAACAGGATCAAAGTTGTACCTGACAGAAGGTTATTAATAAGTTCCAAAACAACTGCTAATTCATCTGACTGAGAGATACGGAAAGTTTACCATTAAATTCTGTAAGCCTCTTTGTTAAGCCTCTACAGTATATAAGAGTAGCTTTAGTATTTAGGAACCTAGAAGATTGTGTTGATACTGTGTACACGCATAACATAACTTGCAAAGATGAGCTTTCTTACAGTTGCTCCAAGGCTTTAAGTGGTCTGGCACTTTTGCATTAGGCTGAGAGGGAAAAGCACTTCCAAAGGAATGCAAAATAATCAATGAATTGGAAAAGTGTCCTGATTAAGCTTGGAAATTGCTCTTTACTATCTTTTAAGTAAATAAAAATGGGCCCCAAAGAAGTAACAAAACTCAGAAAGCTATGGGGTCTCACCTCTTCCAATTAGATTTCTTGAACTTGTAGACATATCCCATCAGAGTATTATTTCCTAAGCCCTTTTCTGAGTTTTGCGTAATATTACCAATCCTGAAAAAGCAATTGTATGTTGTGTATTTATGTATGCATGCTGGTGTGTGTGTTACTTTAGAACACATGAAATATCCATTATCGTTTAGTGTTGGTGAATTAATATACCATGGCTTGTTCAGTAATCCTGCTTTAAAAATTCCATTTTATTGCCAGTTGTGAACCCAGCATTAAATGCTAAATTAATTCCTAGGCTTTGTACGAGACTTATGTTCTGTCACAATTTTTACTCAAAGGTTAATCAGTCCAAACATGAACTTAAGCACAATGATTCCACCACCAGGGACATGACAAATTTTCCAGTTTTTCACTTGGAAATAAAGGAAATTTGGTGTATTCAGTCTTTATTTATTTAAAACATTTATATAGCAATCCTTCTTAAAAACAATCCTCAATGGATTACAATCAATAAAACAATATAAAATAGTATAAAATTAACAGCAAGCATCACCATCACTCAAAAACAGGAAAAAACAGGAAAGAAACACTTGGTGCCACAGCTACACTAGGTATCCAATGAGCTTAATCTCATCTGGAAATCTCAGACATGTAAAAATTGAGGGGAAAGCAGGGGTGAAATCCCGCAGGTTCTGACAGGTTCTGGAGAACCGGTAGCGGAAATTTTGAGTAGTTCGGAGAACCGGCAAATACCACCTCTGGCTGGCCTCAGAATGGGGACGGAATGTGGATTTTGCAGTATCCTTCCCCTGGAGTGGGGAGGGAATGGGGATTTTGCAGTATCCTTCCCCTGGAGAGGGGTGGGAATGGAGATTTTGCAGTATCCTTCCCCTGCCACACCCACCAAACCACGCCCACAGAACCGGTAGTAAAAAAAAATTGAATTCCACCCCTGGGGAAAATACATTCCCCTCCCCACTGGCCTAGCCTTTTTCTATTATCATCATGTCCTCTATGAAAAAAGGATATTTTCCCGTACCAAATCCTGCTGGGTGTTATGTTGCAAGTGTTTCTCCTTTCATTAACCCTACTTGATGGAAAATTGATGGATTGTTTCTGTTCATTAGCAAACAAGCAATCTAACAAAAGATGAAAAAACTCTCCCAACAGCATCTAATGTGCCGTAGCATATTTTATCATTTTATTCTTGTCATTATTCAGCTTTCCACAAAAGAACCAAATCTATTTCCAAGAGTAATTATCCATGCAGCCCAGCATTCTAGTTACTTAGTTGCTAATTAAGTATGTATGAGAAAAAAAGAAACTATTTCAAATGCAGGAATGAAGTGGACATACTCTTCTGAATTCGACCTCACTAGTACAATGCTAAGAATGCTGGACTAGAATCAAGAAGACCCAGACTCATGTTTCTCCTCAACCACTGAAGTTCACTAGATTATTTGAAGCTAAGTGCAATCACTCAGCCTAACCTACTATGTAGGTTGTTGCAGGGGTGAAATTCAGCAGGTTCTGACAGGTTCTGGAGAACCGATAGTGGAAATTTTGAGTAGTTCGGAGAACCGGCAAATACCACCTCTGGCTGGCCCCAGAGTGGGGTGGGAATAGAGATTTTGCAGTATCCTTCCCCTGGAGTGGGGTGGGAATGGAGATTTTGCAGTATCCTTCCCCTGCCATGCCCACCAAGTTAAACCATGCCCACGAAGCCACACCCACAGAACTGGTAGTAAAAAAATTTGAATTCCACCACTGGGTTGTTGTAATAGTGAAAAATTGGATGCATATATAAAGCACCTTAAGCTCCTAAAGAAAGTTCACAATATAAAACATATGAATAATAATTAGTTTAAATCAGGGGTGAAATCTAAATTTTTTTGCTACCGGTTCTGTGGACGTGGCTTAATTAGTAGGCGGGGCTTGGTGGTAAGGTGACTGGGTGGGCGTGGCCAAGTCAATGTCACTTCTTTGCCCTTTTTTAACCTACAAAACACAACACAACACAACTGGCTCCCCACAATGTAAAAGCAGCTATGCTAGACTCAAAATGGCCCCGCAACAAGCAGGAACCTCACACAGCCACAAAAAGCCCAAAAAAACAACTTTCACAGTTTACACACACACAAAACACAACACAAGTAGGTTATATATTATCCTATTCAGGACTGGGGGGGAAAATCCAATGCAAGCTACAATTGGTCTAAGGCAGTGATGGGTTGCTCCCGGTTCTGTCCAGTTCTATAGAACCGGTAGTAAAACTGGCAGGAGGCTCCGCCCACCTGCCACAACATCATCATTAGTGATCTGCACATTCCCAGAAGCTTCTGCGCATGCACAGAAGAGCACACGCGTGTGATCCCGCTGCAAACCAGTAGTAAAGGTAAGTGGAACCCATCCCTGGTCTAAGGTTTGACAGGAGTATTACACAGAAGGACACCAGGCTGATGTGATAGAATAACAGTGCAGAAAACCAATAGTCTAGTTTTTTGGAAATTCTCTTGAAGGTGTAGAGCAGTGATGGCTAACCTTTTTGCCATCGCGTGCCAGGAGAGGGGTGAGCGGGGGAGGGTCACGCGCGCACGTGCCCACACGCATGTGTGCGCAACCCCCTCCCCCGTCCCCCCCCACTCCTGGCACATGATGGCCTGGTAGGCCCGTTTTTCTTTCTTAGCTGGCTCCAGATCCTCTCTGTATATCTGGGAAAGGCGAAAACAGCCTTTCCCACTCCCTTGGAGGCCCTAGGGAGGCTGAAAAGGCCCATTTCTCAACTCCCGGTGGGACAGGAAGTGACATTTTTTGCTGTCCCCAGCCTCCAGAACCCCTCTAGGAGTCTCTAGGAGCCTCTCTAGGAGTGTCTGGAGGCTGGGGACAGGAAAAAAGTCACTTCCTGTCCCACCGGGAGTGGGGAAATGGACCCTTTGAGCTTCCGTAGGGCCTTCAAGGGAGTGGGAAAGGCTGTTTTCGCCATTCCCAGATACACAGAGAGGATCTGGAGCCAGGTAAGAAAGAAAAACGGGCCTTCCCCACCACCACCCCCAGGCCCTCCAGAAGCAGGAAACAGCCTGTTTCCCTACTTCTGGTGGGCCCAGAAGGCCCGAAAATCAGCTGGCCGGCGCGCGCATGTGCCCCAGAGCTGAGCTGGCGTGCCCAATAATATGGCTCCACGTGCCACCTGTGGCATGCGTGCCATAGGTTCGCCATCATGGGTGTAGAGCATAAGAAAGATGATTTTGGCAGAAATATGCAAGAACTGTTACATAGGCAAAGGGGGACCAAAGCATTTTTTAAAAAATCCAGAAAACTGAGTCAACATTCAGATGTAGCTCAGGAAGATGTCATCCCAATTTATTTTATTTTATTTTATTATTCATATTTCTATGCTGCCCATTCTCCGAGGACTCTGGATGGCTTACACCAAAGACAATATACTAAATAGCATATTGCCCCCAACAATCTGGGTCCTCATTTTACCCACCTCAGAAGGATGGAAGACTGAGTCAACCTTGAGCCGGTGAGATTTGATCCGCTGATCTGCTGAACCAGCAGTCAGCTGAAGTAGCTGCAGTACTGTACCCTAACCACTGCACCACCTCGGCTCTATTCAGTTGTCTTTTTGAAAACTGATACAGCATTGAAAAAATTCCAGGATACTATTTGTTGCTTCTGGCTATCAAACTGAAGGATGACAGATGGACTCTTAGATTTTGGATTAAAATTCTTCTGAACTGGGTAGTGAAGACATGATCTGAGGCCAGATGTTCACATAATCCACGAAGCCAGAGCAGATGGCATAGGAACACTTGAGATGATTCTTTGGCTGTGAATAACCATAAACAAGGAATGGAATGTACCAATTTTGAGAAGGTTTTGATGAGCACCATGATTGTGGTTGCTCCCTTAGACTTGGGTAGTTAGGTAATAAAGTCCAGGGATGGTAGTGATTATAGTCTTTAACAATGGCAGCAGGAGTCCTGAAAGCTGAATCACTAATATCAATCAATCAAAGTCACAATGATTGCCAGAAAATATTAGTAACTCCTCAACCTGGAAAGCTGTCTCAGTCTCCAAATGGAAAACCAAATGTCAAAATGTTTAATTCATCTGACCTCGAATTGGAAAACAATTTACAAGGGAGACCTTCACAACAAATGAATTGTTCATCCTAAATTATTTTATTGAAAACCACTAAGGAATGCATAGGACATTTCCTGAGAGTTAATTTGAATAGCATAAAGGAATTGACAGCCAATTAGAGTAAAAAGACTGACCTTTTAAACCAGTACCTTCTATGGTTCTTGGAAGTACTTAAAGTTATACGTTAACAGTCTTAATTTTCTTTAGCCGATCAGTGGGTTTCAATGCATTTGAATTGACTTAAATTTTCTTGTTCAAGTCATATGTTAGTATTCATTCCTTTTGCCCTATTGTAAGTGTTTGGGCTTTTGCTTTGTTTTTTCAAATTTGGGGGCATAAGTTGTTCCTGTTCACTGATTCATTGTTTTAAATTTTTCTTTTGCATCTTATTTATACCTCCGACAGAATAAATGTAAAAAACAAAGAACATGTAAAATGAAATAGACCTCATATAACTTTGAGCAATAACTTGAGCATATTGCTAACGCTGAATCCACAAAGCCAAAAGGGGAAAAAAAAACAAAATCCAAATCCAAACCACATTATGGCTAAATGCAAAGTGTGTGGAGGAGAGCTGGACAGGGATCTCAAGAGGAAGGGTTCCTTCAGGGTGGCAGCAATGAAGTTCTTTGTTTAGGTCCCAATAATCAGGTTAACCACTATCTACGTGGAATTAATTCTTCAGCATTAAAATATATGTGCTTGTCCTCAAGCAGGGACAAGGGCAATAGTAGATGGAAGCAAATGTTACTACATGGTGGCAAGCTGGCAGATCAGGTTCATTTAGACCACTTTTAGTTAAAGGCATCTGACCAGATTGTCCAGCGTATAGATCAGGTTGATTATACTACAGTTCATGAGAAGAATAGTAGCATATATTCTTCACGGAATCAAATATTGTGGTCCTTTAAATTGCTTCTAGTTTAGACTGATAATACCTCATTCAGAATAACAGAATAACAAAGTTGGAAGGGACCTTAGAAGTCTTCTACTCCAACACCCTGCTCAAACAGGAAACCCTATACCATTTCAGACAAGAAACAAAACACGCAAAACAAACCATGATCAAGACACTAACAGTTCAGAGACACTTCAGTTACAGAGAATTTTACTGGAATCTGATCAACATCTCCCAGTAGTTGTCCGGGACCATTCTTTAAGGACTCATAAAACTAATGGCATGTACAGGGCATTCAGAAGGTATTCAGATCCCCTTCACTTTTGTCAATTTTGTTGTGCTGCAGGCATTTTCACTTCATCATTATGGATTAATGAAGAAAAAATGAATTTCAACAACTGTAAAATCAGTCTGTGAAAGTTGGTCCATAAGGAAGGCTGAGCACCAAATTATTGAGACCTTTGAACTATGGTGCTGGAGAAGACTTCTGTGAGTCCCTTGGACTGCAAGGTGATCAAACCAGTCAGTCCTAGAGGAGATCAATCCTGACTGCTCTTTAGAAGGCCAGATCCTGAAGATGAAACTCAAAATATTTTGGCCACCTAATGAGAAGGAAGGACTCACTGGAGAAGAGCCTAATGCTGGGAAAGACTAAGGGCAAAAGAAGGGGACAACAGAGAATGAGGTGGCTGGATGGAATCACTGAACCAGTCGATTTGAGATTAAATGGACTCCGGAGGATGATAGAGGACAGGAAGGCCTGGAGGAACATTGTCCATTGGTTGAACACGACTTTGCGACTAACAACAACAACAAAATCAGGCTGCAGCATAACAAAATTGACAACGGTGAAGGGAGTCTGAATACTTTCTGAATGCACTGTAGCTTCAGGAGTCTTTACAGAGTCTCTTTTCAATAGGGTTGTGTCTCCAACTACCCTAAATCTACATTGATTCCACCCAGAATACAGATAGGAACAAAATTGCAACAGAGACCATGAAAATCATCTCAATACGTTCAGTTTTGTGTGCTATTTGTTTAATCACAGTCTGTGTTGGCAGGGGGGCAGAGGTCGACCTCGAGGTGCCTTGTTTGTGGGGTGCCACAAGAGTCGGTCCTCTCGCCACTCCTGTTCAACATTTATGTGAAGCCGCTGGGTGAGATTCTCCGTGGATTTGGGGTGCGGTGCTGTTAGGATATGGTTTGAGCCTAACTAAGTTGTCCAGGCAATATAAGTGTACTGTAACTTTAATCTGTAAATGTATTATGTGACTTTAATGCTGAGTCATGCTGTAATTAGGTAATGACTGGTTGTGAGAGTATTTAAGCAAGGTATTGTAACGTGTTCAGTTGCTGCTATGATATGCTGCCATTGATGATGAAGCTGCTATGATATGCTGCCATTGATGATGAAGCTGCTATGATAAGCTATCATTGAGAGGAGTTATTATCTGCTAATCATCGTTGGATGGATCTGCAACCATTGTGGTTTGTGAACCAGAGTGAGTTTGTTATTCTAACCAACTACTGTTTGTTGGGTAAGAAGATTCTGTAACTACTGGACTGATTTACTGGCAAAGACTTGGAATTTGTTTAAAGACTATGAGACTGTTTTTTCCACTATAAAGTAAGCTTTTGATAAACCAGTTTGCATAACTCTTATTCATTGCTCTCAGCAACGTTTCCTTGTGCATTTACTCTGCTGGTTGGTAACACAACACAAATATCCTTAACAGGTGCCATCTGTACGCTGATGACACTCAGCTGTACATCTCCACCCCAAATCACCCCAACGATGCCCTTGAAGTGATGTCCCAGTGTCTGGAGGCCGTGCGGGTCTGGATGGGGAGGAACAGGCTTCAACTCAACCCTTCCAAGACCGAGTGGCTGTGGATGCCGGCATCCTGATATAGCCAGCTGGTGCCATCGCTGGCTATTGGGGGCGAGTCATTGACCCCCACAGAGGGGGCTTGCAACTTGGGCGTCCTCCTAGACACACAGCTGTCTTTAGAAGAGCACATGACGGCCGTGGCCAGGGGAGCTTTTTATCAGGTTCACCTGATACGCCAGTTGCTCCCCTTTCTGAGTCGGGATTCCTTATGCACAGTCACTCATGCTCTCGTCACTTCTCGTCTGGACTACTGTAATGCTCTCTACATGGGGCTCCCCTTGAGGAGCGCCTGGAGGCTCCAACTGGTCCAGAATGCGGCCGCGCGGGTGATTACGGGAGCGACATGGCGCTCCCATATAACACCTCTCCTGCGCGAACTGCACTGGCAGTAGTATATAAACAGTAGTTTATATACTGGTCAAACAACTAAAGGGAACACAAAACTACTGTATGTAACGAACAAAGTATTTAATAAGGCTATTTCATTCATTCAGATCTCAGATGTCTTCTGCTTATGTTCCCTTTATTTTTTTGAGCAGTGTATATTACTTGTGAAACTAATTTGATTTCCCTAAATATCTATAATTCACTAAAACTCAGACTTGTAAACTATGATCACTATCTGCAACAGGTGGCCCGCGGGCCAGATGCATCACCTGCAGGCCACATCCATTCCAGCTCCGCAAATGAGAAAAGTGTCACGAAACGTCACGTGATGGCAACGTGACGCAACGAGTTGGATACTCGTGATCTACAACTATAGGCAATACATTCCACAGAAAGATCTTTTTTAAAAAAAGTTGTAGTAGTAACACTCTTTTGTTTACATGGAGCAAATGGCTATACATCACTTTTTTCAGTGCCATTGTAACTTCTAATGGTCACTAAATGAACTGTTGTAAATCGAGGACTAGCTGCATTAAATATTAGGATAAGCATATTTCTATGGCTACTCTCATTATTTTTCGTTTGCTTGTTTATTATATTTGTATGTAGCCAAATCTTTTATACTTACAGTGACTTGCAATAACGTAGAAGTATAGTAAAATGTCCATTGTAAAATAAAAATGGACTACATTGGACTAAAATAACAAATGTGGACTACAATTTCACAAATCAAAGCAAAATAGATACAATATATAATACCAAATAAATAACTAATTGATAAACTTCTGTTCCAGATGGTTCTATCGGTAAGACCGTTGCTTTCTCATTTTTTAATGACCGAGATGAAGCACTTTTGAACTTAGCTCTTACAACTGCTACATGAAGGTGATGGAAATGTAGCCTTTTCTCAGGAGATGCACTATTTAAATCAACTATTTCATTTCTCCAACACATTCAAGGTCTTTCTTCATTGCTGAAAAGATAGCCAGACTAGGCATTGTCTGGATGTGAATTATTCAGCAAAGACTGCCTGCAAGATTAGAGTAGTAGCTTCACTAATTACAGATAAAAGAAAACAATTTTAAGTATTTGGTAAGTCTATAAAAGTAATTAACCTATTCACCTTGCCCCTAATCTTCCCCTGAATGAGAAGTATCAGCCTCTCTTTTCTGTATCACTAAGAGCTTCTTTGTAATAAAATCACTAGACATTCAATACTCTGTGTCCAAACTAATTAACCCAACAGGTCCAGCAAGAGGAAAATAAGAGTTAAGTGTCAGAAAGAGAAGCAGAACAATGGAACTAAATCTATTTTTAAAAAAGAAATATTTTTTTTCTAATCCTTTTTCCTCCACATTTTTATCCACCTTATTGTTTACTATTGTTCACATCCTGGTCTTTTTTCCTCTAATTTTTAACTCTAACTAAACCACTATGGATGCAATAAAGTCTAACTTAAATACTTTATCTCCTAGGGATTTCATTACTTTCCTCCTCCACTTAAATGAATAAGCTGTAGAGCAGGAGTATCAAACTCAAGGCCCGGAGGCTGGATCCAGTCCACAGGGTGCTTAGATCCGCGGGGCCTCCCCGGAAACAGTAAAGGATTAGCCCGTGGTGCCTCTGCTAGCAAAAATGGAACTTGGGAGGCTCGGCGTGGCCCTCTTGAGCTCCGTTTTTGGCTGCAACAGCCTCCTGCAACTGTCTGCCAGCGAAAACAGATGCTTCTGACATGAGTGATGTTGAGCTAGCCACTCCCACCCTGGCCACACCCACCTGCTCCCCCAGGTCAAAACACAACCCTGATGAAGCCCTCAATGAAATCGAGTTTTACACCCCTGCTGTAGAGGAACCTAAATGCTTGTTTGTTGGATGGTGTTTTGCATCTCCCCGCCTTTGCTTGCGGTACCCATATGTTGATATATCCTGCTTTTATTTCCAGATCAATTCACTCTTTTTCCCCACTATTTCTGGGTTCTTTTCAGATTCTAGCTGCTTCTTTTACTTGTCTGAAGAGTAGGGGTACCCACAGAGAACCCCTGATTGTGGGATCCTTGATGGTCTCTTGCAAAGTTCAACTGTGAGTTACAAATATTCTATTCTGCTGATATTAGAAGAGCCTGGTGGCGCAGCAGACTAATAGCCTGTTATTATCATTCAGCTGCCTGCAATTACTGCTAGTTCGAATCTCGCCAAGGCTCAAAGTTGACTCAGCCTTCCATCCTTTCTAAGGTAGGTAAATCGAGGACCCAGTTTGTGGGGGCAATAAGCTGACTTTGTATAAATATACAAAAGTACGAAGGCTATTGCTTAACACATTGTAAGCCGCCCTGAGTCTCCGGAGAAGAGTGGCATATAAATCAAATTAAAAAAAATGCCTGGTTTCTTGACGTTTCACCAGCAACTGTGACTGGCATCTTGACCATCATTAAACCCTGAAGCCCAACATTGTCCACCCTGATATTTGGAGATGAGTTGAGCAGCATAATGGTGGACTCAAAATTCTAAACTATTATAAACTAGTTACCGTATTCTCTTAGATGTTTCTGAATTTGCTTTTTTCCTCATATGTTATTCGATACAATTGTTTATTATTGATTGGTGCTTTGTTATACTAACTTCCTTTCTTTATAGTGACCCTGTCTGTGTATCATTAAAATGTTAAGTACCTTCAAACTTTACAAAACACTGGAATACAGTAGCTGCAAATCTGAGAATTCGCAGCCAGTATTTTCTTAGCCATATTGGCTGGGAACTCTGGGCTCTGTAGTTCCATACACATGAAAAGTCACCATGCTTATTTCTATGCAATAATATTTCAAATTAATACAGCAAGTAGTTTTAGTTTCCCATTCCTTCCCCTCCCAGCTACATACATCTTCCATTCTTTTGGCACATCTACACTTTATAGTTCGTACTCTGATTAACTATGGATGTGTTTATATCAATTGTACAAAATATCTATGTTGTGGTCGTACTGCAGTTGCCTTGTCACCCAATGGATAAAATAAAAAGGAACTGATAATCAATTACCTAAATATGGCAGTTACAAATGGCCCACTCCTCAGAACAACTCTTTTAGAAATAAGTGCTTACAATTAAATCTTAAAGCAAAACTTGGCAGAAATGTGTATGTGTGTGTGTGTGTGAGAGAGAGAGAGGTAGTGGGGGAGAGAGAGAGAGTTCAAAAGATTTTAAGCACCTGGGAGCAGGACAAGAAGCAATGGATGGAAACTAATCAAGGAGAGAAGCAACCTAGAACTAAGGAGAAATTTCCTGACAGCGAGAACAATTAATCAATGAAATGATTTGTCTCCAGAAGTTGTGGGTGATCCAACACTGGAAGAGTTTTTAAGAAGAAATTGGACAACCATTTGTCTGAAATGGTATAGGAACTAGAAGACCTGTCCAATTCTGTTATTCTGCCATAATTTTTCCATAGCAATCTTCTTAAACATTTAAATATTTATGAAAGGGTTTATAATATGGACAGTACATCATCATATTCGGTTGACATACCTGTATTCCCACATGAAAAAGATCTTGGGTCCCATTTTGTAGTCTCAAAGCAGGCTGTGTGTTCTATGTGTAGTTTCACAGGAAATTCATATATCTTAGACTAATCTCTTCACAAAATAATGCAGCTGTGGTCAATTACCTTACAAGATAGATTTATTTATTTATAGCCTCCTTTATTATTTTTACAAATAAGTCAAGGCAGCAAACATATCCAATACAACTTGTTTCTATTTTCTCCGCAACAACCCTGTGAGGTAGGTTGGGTAAGTGGCCCAAGGTCACACAGCTGACTTTCATGGTTAAGGCAGGACTTGAACTCACTGTCTCCTGCTTTCTAGCCCCTTGCTTTAACCACCAAACCAAACTGTTTCTCTCTCTATAGAAGGATTCTTTTTTCCCATAACAGAAACACGCCAATTACTATGTCATGATGAATACTAAATGCTCAACATGACAAGTTTGTTAGATCTCTCTTTTCTACTTGAAAAAAAGCAATTTAGTTGGGCTAGGTGTAATTTAGGATTCAATCACAAAAAGATGTTTCAGAGCACATGAAGAATAAACATAGCACCTGTTCGCCACACCTTAAAATTTTATTCATATTAAAATTTTACAGTAACAAGATTGTACAGTAATCACTATGGTCCAATTTAAGAACACCCAGATATTTTATATAATTTTTTTTCTTCATTAATTTTAATCACTTAATCATGGTAATCATGAGTAGTGACTTTAATCAAACTTTGGATTATTATTTTTTTTTACTTGCTCATAGTACAGTTTCAGGTAAATGAAATTCTCTTTTTCAATTGCTAAATCCTTATTTATTTAATGGAATTTGATTTTCTAGATACATGGCAATTTCTGAATACCATCTCAGGGTGAATATATAATTATTCTAATTTGATAAATCACCCATTTTCCCATTGATTTAAAGGCATTAGGTGTTAAAATAAAATGTTTTAATGTTAAAATATCTCCCAAAGATCACTCAGGATCAAGCAACTTATTTAGCTGCATTATTACATCTTCAAGAAATAATGGATATTATTACATTAATGAATTTGGGTAAGAAAGCTGGTACAAATGTCATTCCTATTGATTGGTACAAGGTTTTTATTGATTTTATTCTCAGTCTTGTGTTATTTGAGGTTTACCACAGCATTGTTTGGTACAAACTTTTCCATCTTTTATTGATACTTTATAACTGATTTTGAAAACTGATGAAGATATCCAAAATCTTTTTAATATGTGAATGCTCCAATTTTGACTGTGATATTGGCTCAAAGTCTTTTTTACCTTAAAAAAGGATTTACCATACCATTAAATAATGGTTTTACCTTACCATTACCTTAAATAGTTAATTCTGAAGCAGCCTGGTTTTACAAAAAGAAGTCAACTCTTGGATAATATTAGAATATTAGTGGACATAATTAATATTTAGTCATATAATTGATTCAAAGATGAATGTGGAGAAAGTCCTTAATATGGTTGTCCTATGTGAGCCTTAGATTGCAAGCAGAAAGTAAGGCAATTACAAACCTTAAAACTTTAATTACCATGTTATAAATCTTCCATCATAGCCAAGACAGAGCTAAGAGCCAGTAATTTAAACAAGGTCTTGGAGAGTTGAAGGAAAAATTGCTTGCCTCATAAATTATACCAGAGGAACAAGCTGCTAGTTTGAAGAATTCAGAGGCAGGAATGTCAAGAGGAATCAAGACAGTCTATAAGTGCAACGCCAGAAAATTCCACAGAAGGTCTGATCCCGGGACTAGAAGCAGGAGGAACCTCAAACAGGATACTATAGGAGTACAGATTAGAAGCTGAAGTGTAATTTCTAACAAGAAGAGAGATCTGGAGCACAGCCAAAATCCCTGCCTTGCTTAAGCATCCGGTCCTCTTCTGCTGCTGGCCCTCTTTAGCCTTCTCCTAAGGACAGGCTACGACTCCTTACTCCTTAGTCACCAGTGCACTAAGTCAGTCACATCACTTGGAGGAGGTCGTTGATTGTCTGTTGCGTCTTGAACTGCTGATGGAGTCTGCTTGTTGTTCCTCTTCAGCATTGGAGTCAGAGGAATCCCTAACAACGGTAACGTTTTAAAATTATTTTTAGAATATGCCTTGGCTAAATGTATTTTTCCAGTTTACTGACTGGATCACAGCTGGTCCTCAATTTACAACCACAGTTGTAAGTGAGTCATTAAGTGAGTTGTGCCTAATTTTACAACCTTTTTTTTGGTCATTGTCGTTAAGTAAACCACTGCATTCATCTTGCTTCCGCCATTGAATTTGCTTGCCGGAAGCCCCCTGGGAAGGTTTCAAATGGTGATCACATGACCCTGGGATGCTGCAACTGTTATAAAAACATGCCGGTTGCCAAGCACCCAAACTTTCATCATATGATCACCAGGACATTGAAATGATCATAAGTGTGAGGAGCTTTTTCAGTATCATCATAACTTTGAACTATTGTTAAATGAATGGTTGTAAGCAGGGGTGAAATGCTCCTGGTTCGGATCAGATCACCCGATCCAGTAGCGATGGAGGCGGGTGGTTCAAAGAACCGGTAGCAAAAATCCCTGCCCACCCCCATGCCCAGCTGAGCCGTGAGATCATCAGAGGCTTTTTTTTTTTACTTTTAAAAGCATTTTTTCTACAACCTCTTCGGCCGAAAAAATGCTTTTAAAAGTAAAAAAAAAAAAAAGCCTCTGATGATCGCGTAGCTCAGCTGGGATCATCAGAGGTTTTTAAAAGCATTTTTTTTCCCTACAACCTCTTTGGCCGAAGAGGTTGTAGAAAAAATGCTTTTAAAAGGCTCTGACGATCCCAGCTGAGTTGCCTGATTGGCAGAGGCTTTTTTTTTCTTTTAAAAAGCTGTGATGATCCCAGCTGAGTTGCCCTGATCGGCAGAGGCTTTTAAAAGCATTTTTTTCTGCAACCTCTTTGGCCGAAGAGGTTGTAGAAAAAATGTTTTTAAAAGTAAAAAAAAAAAAAAGTTGGACACGCCCACCCTGTCACATTACCACCACCACCAAGCCACGCCCACAGAACCGGTAGTAACAAATTTTACATTTCACCACTGGTTGTAAGTAAGGACTACCTGTAAAATTAGGTAGCCTAATTTACGCTCCAGTGTTAACGCAAATACACAAAAACACAAAAGCTCTTGACTTATCTGGAACAAATCTGGTTGGTTGGTTTGCTTTCTTGCCTATCTTTGGCTTCATTCAACCATCCAAGATAGTCACAAATTGGACTGCTTGCAATAGCAATAGCACTTAGACTTATATACCATTTCATAGTGTGTTACAGCCCTCTTTAAGTGGTTTACAGAGTCAGCATATTTTCCCCAACAATCTGGGTCCTCATTTTACCGGAAGGATGGAAGGCTAAGTCAACCTTGAACCGGTGAGAATCGAACTCCTGGAGTGAGCATTGAGTTAGCCTGCAGGACTGCATTCTACCCACTGCCCCACCATGACTTGGTGGCGATAACTTGCTTTCTCTTGATTATCCAATCTTGGAAAGAAAGTTTGCCACTAGCCTTTTGCTGTTAATGTCATTCGGCACCCGCCCACTTTTCTTTAGTACTTTGAAACTTGTTAGGTTGTCACGGCAACCATGAAACCCTGCATTTCTTTTAGAAAGAGCAACAGATGTTGAAGTCCTTCAGGGCTATCACTGTGGGAATCTTCAACGCTAAATCTGAGTCAGCCTTAATCATGTCAGGCAGCAAAACTCCTGGGCAGCAGAAGGAGCTGTAGAACCCCAGCCTGCCCAGAATTTCAAACACAAGGTATAAAACTTCCAAATTTGTATTTGTCCACACCAGCATCCCAGAGTTGCCAAAGAAGAAGATGGAAACTCTATGGATGGTAGTGACCAATATACCTGATCCTATATACCACCAATGTCCTAGGTGCTTTTTTGGGTGCCATGCACAGTTCTTTCTATCACATCCTCTCATGTATTCAATCCTTATTCACTGTTCTTTTTTTCTCCTAGTTATTTGCAGAGCAATGATGAACCCCTCTAATCTTTATTCATGCCATTATGCACATTTATTAAACCCAAAACTAAAAACTAGAGATAAATATGCTAAATAAATAAAAAGAAAGATCCCCAAAGGTGAACTCTGACCAATATGAATGGACCAAATATCAATTAGATCTGCCTTGTGAAAGTGCCTACCTTAAAATACATCAGCTCAGTCGTTAAAATAAACTCTGTCTTGCTAGCGTATTTAACTTGTGTCTTGGAAGAGTGGTCATGGTATTTTATTGTTTTATTCTTTTGCTGCTAAAAATATTTTGGAATTTTAATAAGGAATAGCAGTGAGAAAGACTTAAGTGATTCCAAAGCACACCTCTGCCGATTTGTATGCTCTGCATTTTAACATGATCCTCCTCGTTGAATAGATATAACTGCTCTGGAAAGGTGAGAAGAATTGAATAATTGTAATTATTGCACTATGTGCAGTGTGTTGTAAATATGTTCATCGAATGAGATGCGCATACAAAAGGCAGTTTATGTGTCTTCTGGGCTGTAAATCCTGTTCAATGATAACAAATTTTCTCTGCTCATATAAGAAGCAGGAGACGTAGGACTTGCCTGGTGTTTTAAAGCTTTGGAAGCCCAGCGTAAGCAGATTTTTTGCATCATCATAAAATCCCCGAACAGCTGCATCTGTCAAAGAAGCAGTTGCTTTAAATTTCATCCTTACTGAAAAAGTTGGTAGCTGACCTATTTGACTTTGAGTTTTAAGCATATCCAAAGAATCCAAGTAGCAGTTTTGGAGGGTAATCTATGTAACATATGGAATATGAAACCCATCCAGTGCTGTATATTGTACAGGTGGACTTTAAATTATGATGGAGCCTACCTATCATGCACATACTCATGAGGCAGGGGTGAAATGCTCCCAGTTTGGACCAGATCGCCCGATCTGGTAGCGATGGAGGCGGTGGTTCGGAGAACCGGTAGCAAAAATCCCTGCCCCCCGCCCCATGCCCAGCTGAGCCGCACAATCATCAGAGGCTTTTTTTTTTACTTTTAAAAGCATTTTTTCTACAACCTCTTCAGCCAAAAAAATTCTTTTAAAAGTTAAAAAAAAAAAGCCTCTGATGATCACACGGCTCAGCTGGGATTGTCAAAGGCTTTTAAAAGAAAAAAAACCCTTTTTTCTTTTAAATGGCTCTGACGATCCAAGCTGAGTTGCTTGATCGTCAGAGGCATTTAAAAGAAAAAAAGCCTCTGACCATCAGGCAACTCAGCTGGGATCGTCAGAGTCTTTTGAAAGCATTTTTTTACAACCTCTTCACCGAAGAGGTTGTAGAAAAAATGGTTTTAAAAGTAAAAAAAAAAATGGCCACGCCCACCCAGTCACATTCCCCCTCCCACCAAGCCACGCCCACAGAAGCGGTAGTAACAAATTTTAGATTTCACCACTGTCATGACGGTGGTAAAATGGTAACCAACTCAATTTTTCAACATTTTTTTTTTGCAGTGGTCATTAAGCAAACCAATGGTTTCCTGAGGGTGCAGTTTTGCTGAAAACTGGAAATAAAAGCTAGTTTTCAGCAAAACAGTTATAAAACACAGTTACACGACAGATGCTCTGAAAAACCATAAATGCAGCCTTATTGCCAAGTGCCCCAAGTGCAGTAGGGTGTCTGTGTGGAGGAAACCATCAGAACTTCAAATGTGGGTCTGCTTGGAAACCGCTTCTGGACTTTGTGCTTGAGGTGAAAAAAATGAAACTTTGATTTTGGGGTTTCCAGATTAGATTAGATAGGATTAGATAGGTTTGTTGTTATAGAAATGGCTAGTTTATATTATTATGTAAAAAAAACGGTTGAGGTTTGATGCTATTATGCTATTCTACTGCACCAAAAGGAGTTGGAAGTCAATGCTTTTTCTTTCTTTTTTCCCTTTTTTCTTCCTTATTTTCCTACTATTTTCTTCGGTATTTTTGTATTTTGTTTATAAACTAATAAACAAATAGTAATATTTTAAAAAGAATTTAAAATGTGGGTCGTAAATACCTACCAAGTAGGTCTGTCAGAACATCAGTCACTAAGCAACCAGTTGTAAGTAAAGGACTATTGGAAGCTGTATTGGAAGTTACAGCTACTGACAGTCTAGTAAAATATAACACTACTGGAATCTAAGAAAATGTTGTTTGTGGGAGGGATTATTTTTGTCACTTATTTTCTTTACTTTGGGATTAGGTTAACATTTCCTGAGTTCTCCCTCAACAATCCTTTAACTCACATATCAAATTTCTTGGTATAAAACACAGACCAACAAAAAGAAAAAATATTAACATCAGTACAGAATGTCTGTTAAAAACCTGCACATGTCTTTCAGAAAGAATTATCCATTATATTCGATAAAAAATTAGGAAGAGTCAAGATCCATTTTGGTCAGCCATTAGATGAGACCACTACCTACTGATCACTCCACTTAGATCAGTTTACATCTGGCATAGCTTTTCCTTTAGTGATCCCTTCTACCTCTGCTGAGGCCCTCACTGAAACCAGAGCACGAAGTCGATGGAGCTGCAAATGTTATATTGTGAATTGTTCAGATTATGTTTAAGTTGGGCAGCCAGATAAATCTTTAAAGAAATAAATAGATGATTCTAATCTTCATTCAGCATACAGACCCCGTGGAGACATTTTCATACTAGAAGTAAGAGTAAATACAGTTATGGAATAACTGGCATGTAACATTGGTTGGAGAAAGAATTACAATATTAGTTTAAAGATTAGCTTGGTTACAATCTGCCAGGCAGGTTAGAAATGTAGACAAATAAATGAGAAAATTAAAACAGGCCACCCATTTTTCTTTCCTTTGGGCAGTGTGAATTTCAACTTCAATATGTTTTCTCCAAAATATTGCATTAGAGCAAATTCACAAACTCACCATAATGAAAACTCTAAGCCCCAAAGGTGCATTTCCAAAAGACAACTGGACTTCTTCCCTTGAAAATATTTTGCTTCTCATCTAAGCAGCTTCTTCAGTTCTCAGCTTCTTGGATGAGAAGGGAAATGTTTTCAAGGGGGGAAAAAAAAAACCAGGAAAGTCCAGTTGCCTTTCTTGAAAAGCACCTTTGGGACAACCATGACCTAGATGATTGAGAATCTCTGTAGACAAAACTGTAAACCAGTGCTGCTCTTAGAGCTGCATATTGGATCCTGAATAATTGAATATTTAAGCTCTCACAATGGACAAGAATGTCTTTGCTAAATGTCATAAGAGGAGCCAAATGTTTATTCTGAAAATCCATAGGTTCAGGTCTCTCTAAGTTTCTCTTCAAGACGAAGCCACTGAAATCTAGCAGCAAAATGCCAAACATGTCCTGCTAATTTTGGGAGGAAGTAGGAAGATGGGCTAAGATTTTTTACAGACCTCCAGGATATACAAGAGTAACAAGACAAACCATCCATCTCAATGTACTGTATATGGTGGTGCACAAAAGTGCTGCACAGTTCAGGAAAGGAAGGGTGGGCCAGCATGGTTCAGAGGGGAGCACCATGGGGGGCGGCAATGCTAGAGGTACTGTATGGAGTGGGGAAAGTGCTCAGACATGGCACAGGTTGAGGGAACATCAGGGGGCGGAGGGGCGGAGGAGGTGGCATGGGCCAAGAAGTGTGTTTCCGTTCTCTCTCTCTTTCCTCTGTAGATTCCTAAAATAACTCTGTAATTAACTTTCCCTTTGTTGGCACTTCTTCTATGGACTCCATTTTGTGACATGCTGTAAGTAGCAGAGATTCTCGTATTTGTTATTTAAATTTTTCTCCATTTCACTCTTGAGATCCTACCTTTGTTTCAGGATGGTAGGAACCTGACATTTTTGTTTATACTTATATACCGTAACTAGAAGTGTCACAGATCAAGCTTTAAAGAATTTAAGACAGAAAAGACCAAATAATGATATGCAAAAGATTTTTAAAAAGAGAGGAAGTATTGATTTCTTGTTCCTCAGTTTCAATTTTGAAAATAAACTCCGGTAGTGACACCTAGTGGCCACTCCCTAGCCCTACAGTTTTCATACGTTTTGATTTCAAGGTTTAAAGTAAACAAATTGAAATGGCTGACAAATTGCTTCTTCTGGGGTTTTAGCGGAATAGCATGGCATGAAAGTCACTTCATTCTGTGTATTTGCCTATTTCATGCTTCTCTATTGACATTGCATTTCCAGGTTCTCCTTGCCATAAATTGCAAAGATTTAACTGTGATTTATTTTACAGTAGGTTTCATGTACCATAAATTTACAAGGGAGGGAGCAGGATTACATTTTGTGCTCTGCTGAATTCCTGTTTTCCCAGAGGTTGAATGAAATGGACATATTTAGCCCTGGGAAGAGAAAAAACTTAGAGGGAAATGATAGCATTCTTCAAATATCTGAAAGAAGGTCACACCAAAGAAGGTCAAAACTTGTTCCCTATCATTCCAAAGCACAAGCTATGGAATAAAAAACAGGGTATTTAATTTTATAGGAAGGCAGATTATAATAATTGAATGCTAGGAAAAATATCCTAACAGTAAGAGCAGTGAGTGAACTGATGTATGTGGTAAAATAGAGGCTAGAGGAGCTTTAATCTGGATTAATCTGCTAGGAGAGCTTTAATCTGGATTCTTGCATTAAGCAGAATATTGTGCATAGTAGTCTAATGTCTCCCTCCAAGGAGTCACTGAAGCAGTAGGCGTGAGCGTAAACGGACTCCAGAGGATGGTAGAGGACAGGAAGGCCTGGAGGAACTTTGTCCATGGGGTCGCAATGGGTCGGACACGACTTCGCAACTAACAACAAATATATTTTTTCTCTATTGGAGGGCCTACGAATCAATAAACAGAAATGTGTGAGGGAACCCAAGGTATTTAAACTATTTATTGAATTACAGTTCAATCAAGACATCATTTCAATCATGTAATCCCCTTTTTTGAGTCTAAGGCTATTGGACATGTGTGCTCACACGCACACACAAACACACATTTATTTATTTATTTATTATTCGAATTTCTATACCGCCCTTCTCCTTTCGGACTCAGGGCGGTGAACAGCCAAAATAAAAACATTTATACATAAATACGATTAAAAATAGATTTAAAATAATTAAATTTGGCCCATAGTTTGCCTATGTAGTTTCTTCCCCAAACCCCCAAAACTTTAACCTTAAACTGTCTACTGTTGACCTCACCCCATTCCTAAGAGGTCTGTAAGGGGCGTGCATAAGTGCACCAGCGTGCCTACCGTCCCTGTCCTAATATTCTGTTTTACTCTTACTCTTTTCATGTATTCAAATTATGTTTATACTTTTAACTGTTATTTTATATATGCTTGACAAAGTAAATTTATGATTATGATTATATATTTAATCTGCAGCCTGTTTTTCCTTAAACAAAATACTATTTAGAGTTATTTAATTGGCAATATAGCCACAATGGATATTTTCGAGTGTGCTTTTCACAAGCTCTCAAATTTCCAAATGTGTCTCTTGCTCAAAAAAGATGCTTATCCTATTCTTGTTGGGAGCCCACCTATTGGTGCTAATGGAATACAGAAATGCTTTTGAAGGAGGTGATTATTTTCCAGTCTAATTATATTTTAATAGCTAGTTGCTACTCCATTTCCTGGAGGTGAAGACCAGAATCTAGCTCCCTTGAGACACAACTTTGATGATTGTAGAAAGACTGAGCGAAGTGAAAACCCAGCCATCTGTTTGACTTTGTAACATATTCATTCTATGCATCTGAGAGCACACTAATCTAAACGTTTTGGCTATTGCCACTGCTCACACTCAGATTCAGCCTAATGGCCTTCACCAGCAAGAACAAGAGAGGAAATGTATTATGCAGCACATTAATTTCGTATTTCTAATACCTGAGTTGGTGATTAAGCCCTGGTAATATGCTGGTGTGTATCACTCATGCACTTGTGCACAGATTCATAAGCTGATTCATAAATTGATGAGCTGAATTCCTCCCAAGTCTTTTCCCTCCATAACTTTCATTCATAAGACGTAGGCCTTTGTCATCAGCCTGTGACGATGATATGCCAAAGCTAAATTCTCTGGGTTTGAGGATACCAGTAAGGATCCAGGGCGTGTGGCTACCATTGACAGTATCAGGGATACAATACTGATTTCATTAAAATGGTTTTCAGTTAGGTATTATTTTTTAAAATGAATGTATTCATTATCTATAGTATTGGTGCTTTCAGAGAAATTGTTCCTGTTCCATAATACATAAAATATATTATGCATCCATTTTATTTCTTATCTATTTTTAATGGAATGGGAAAAGCATAGCAGAGTCTTTCATCTGATGCCCTCTGAATGCTTCACGAACAAGTCAGAATGATTGGACAATTAAACAACACACACACACACACACAAACACAAAAGCTTTTCTTCCAGAAGAATGTTGTTTCCTTCTTTCAATTTTGGCAAACTCTAATGCATAAATTAAAGCTGACCTATACAGTAAGTAACAATATGCTATGAAAAAGAAAAGGGCAGAGTTTTTGCCAAAACTTGTGGGGATTGGGGACTGGGGATGTCTCGCAAGAAATTATATTCCAAAATAAAAGAAATCACAGGACAGGAATTTCATGAAAGTGGGCAGTTCTAAATAATAACATTAACCAAGATTCAAGTTAAAATAAATAAGAATTAGGATCATTAAAAATAAGCATTTGGTAAAGCCAGAATCAGTTTGGTGTAGTTGTTAAGACATCTGGCTAGAAACAAGGAGACTGTGAGTTCTAGTTTCATCTTTGGTATGAAGCCATTTGGGTGACCTTGGGCCAGTCACTTTCTCTCAGCCCTAGGAAACAGACAATGGCACATTGCTTCTGAAATCTTGCTAAGAAAACTGCTGGGATTTGTCCAGACAGTTGCCAGGAGTAACAGATGTACAATAAACACCCACACAAACATCCACAAACATATATATTACATATATATTACATACATATTACATATAAACATTTAAGTGGCCTGAGGAAACAACTTAATCCTGCCCCCCAAACCCAATAGTTAAGGACAATTTTTGTGGCCTTCCTAAATGCTACCAATAAAGGAGGTATCCAAAATTCAGAAGAAAGACTATTTCATAGAAATGGGGGCCACACCAAGAACACTTGCCTACCCGCTACCCCAGGAGAGGAATTAAAATATCCTGTCTGAGTTTGAACACACAGGATGGACAGATCAGTTGGAGACCATGGTCCCAACAATATTTATTTATTTATTTATTTTATCAAATTTATATGCCGCCCTTCTCCCGTAGGACTCGGGGCGGCTCACAGAATAAAAACAGCATAACAATAAAACAGTGCTAAAACAAACCCATTTAAAATCCCCAGACAATTAAAACCTTGCAGCAGATCAGGGAATATGCTGAAAAAGCCATGTCTTCAGGTCGGCGCGGAAAGTGCGGAGGTCGGGGGCTGTCCGGAGCCCAGTGGCTAACCCATTCCAGAGGGTCGGTGCGACCACAGAGAACGCCCTGATCCTGGGGGCCACCAGCTGACATTGTCTGGCTGACAGCACCCAGAAGAGGGCAGTCCTATGTGAGCGCACTGGGCGGTGGGAGGCCGGTAGGAAGGGTTATGCCAAGTAGTGATTTAGAGGTCAAAATCAGCATTTTGCTCTGAACTCAGAAAATTATTGGCAACACCCTTAGTTCAAGAGGCACACTACTGAAGTTTTCATGTGTAACTAGCAATAGCACTTAAGACTTATATACTGCTTCACAGTGCTTTATAGTCCACTCTAAGAGGTTTACAGAGTCAGCATATTGCCCCCAACAATCTGGCTCCTCATTTTACTAACCTCAGAAGGCTGAGTCAACCTTGAGCCAATGAGAATTGAACTCCTTGAGTGAGCAGTGAGTTAGCCCTGCAGTACTGCATTCTAACCACTGTACCACCATGGCTCTTTAAATGGGCTGTCACATTCTGTATCAACTAACATTTCCACTTAGTCTCCAAAGGTAAAATGTCTAGCTAACAGCGGCAATTTATTTATTTATATATTTGTTCGTTTATTTATTTATAGAAAATTTATATTGCCGCCTATTCACACATGGTGACTCAAGGCAGCTTACATAGATATAAAAATACTTCATCCACTCTTACCAAAAATAGTATGGGCCATCTTAAAAAAAGACAACATTCAATTATTTAATTGAGAGCAGACAATTATGTGTCCCACATTACAGTATAGGCATGAGCCTGAACTCATACTTGTACTCCACGTGTTTGTTGGATCCGTGTCCCTCCTGGCTTGTTTCGGCTGCCCGGAAGGTGACTGGAGACTGGATCCAGGCTATTGTTAAAACTTCTTTGAGGGAGGGGGTCGTACCCGCCTCCCTTAAGGAGGCGGTGGTTCGACCCCTCCTCAAGAAGCCTGCCCTGGATCCAGACTCACTTAATAACTATCGGCCTGTCTCCAACCTTCGCTTCATAACAAAGGTTGTTGAGTCCATGGCGCAACAGCTCCCACAGTTCCTGGAGGAAATGGATTTCCTAGACCCGTACCAATCAGGGTTCCGGCGCGGGCACAGCACGGAAACGGCATTGGTCACTCTGGTGAATGATCTCTGGCGGGCCGGGGATGGAGCTTGTTCCTCCATCCTGGTCCTACTTGACCTCTCAGCGGCTTTCAATACCATTAACCATGGTATCTTACTGCAACGACTTGGGGGGTTGGGGGTAGGAGACACTGTTCTACAGTGGTTCTCCTCCTACCTCTCAGGTCGTTCGCAGTTTGTATGGGCGGGGGGGCAAAGGTCCACCCCGAGGCCCCTAATCTGTGGGGTGCCTCAGGGGTCGGTTCTCTCCCCCCTACTCTTTAACATCTATATGAAGCCGCTGGGTGAGATCATTCATGGTTTCCAGGTGAGTATCAATACGCTGATAATACTCAATTATATATCTCCACCTCGGGCCACCACGGGGATGCCCTTTCCGTGATGTCCCGCTGCCTGGAAGCGGTACGGGCCTGGATGGGTAGGAACAGGGTCATACTCAACCCCTCCAAGACTGAGTGGCTGTGGATGCTGGCGTCTCGTGCTCTAGAAGTGCCATCACTTTTGATGGGGAGGTGTTTGCTCCCGTTGAAAGGGCCCGCAACTTAGGTGTCCTCCTGGATTCCTGGCTGTCTCTGGAAGACCATCTTATGGCCGTAACCAGGGGGGCTTTCGCCCAGGTTTGCCTGGTGTGTCAGTTGCACCCTTTCCTAGACTGAGATGCCCTTCGCACGGTCACTCATGCCCTGGTTACTTCTTGCTTGGATTACTGCAACTCCCTCTACATGAGGCTGCCCTTGAGGTGCACCTGGAGGCTCCAGCTGGTCCAGAATGTGGCCGCGCAGGTGGTTACAGGAGCTCCCCATTACTCCTGTACACCTCTCCTACGTGAGCTGCACTGGCTACCAGTGGTCCTCTGGATCCGCTTCAAGTACTTACCTTTAAAGCCCTACATGGCTTAGGTCCGGGGGATTTGCAGGACCATCTCCTACCCGCCTCCCACCGTCCTGTCCGCTCACACAGGGCTGCCCTCCTCAGGGTACTGTCGACCAGGCAATGTTGGCTGGTGACAGCCAGGGGTAGAGCGTTCTCTGTGGGCGCTCCTGCCCTCTGGAATGAGTTATTCACCAAGCTTCGGACGGCGCCTGACCTCCGCTCCTTCCGTCAAGACCTAAAGAACTGGCTGCTTCAACAAATGGGTTGATTCTGATTCCTGGGTTTTATTATTTATTGTTGCTGTTTTAAATTGGTTTTAATTACGTTTCCTTTTATTATTGTATGTTTTTAACCTGTGTTCGCTGCCCTGAGTCCTTAGGGAGAAGGGCGGCATATAAATTTGTGTAAATAAATAAATAAATAAATACTCAATCTTCACTTCTTATCTTTTACCATCAGTGTTCAATCATTCACTTTTTGCTCCATCATCTCATGAGCTCCCCAGTAAGTCAAGAGCCTTCACTCTGGTGAACAGAAAAAGGGTACTTGGAGGCAATTCCCCTCATCATCTCTCCATTCAAGAGCTTAGTGGGGTTCATGTGAGGTTTACCTGCCAGACTGCTTGGGAAATTCTCAAACAACTCTTGAAAAATAATTAGATCCATGATGAATCTGGCATGGACTATCAAAACCCACCCTGCTACTTTTGCAGAGTCCAAAGATGCCAATTAACTGCATTTTAAATATCATTTTAAAATCATATATCTCTTCCTCCATTTCAAAAAACAAATCACAGGCAGAATCTTACAAACAACTTAGAAAAAAAAATATTTGCAGTGACTTTTTCCAAACTACGTGGGTTTGATTATGAATAGAGGATGGAGGACAGTAAAATTGTAACTAACTGAAAGTAAAATTAAATAACTGAAAATGTCAGTAAATTGCACATGATGTTCCAAGGAATATTGAAAGTACAAGAACCTCATCATTTCATTTCTATAAAATTAACTGCAAAATATAACACAGAGTTGTTCCAGTATGATTTTATGTGCAACTCTAGAATATGTTCAATCTTGTTTTTTATGTGGACAATATGGTTCTAATTCCCCATGCCCCAAACATTGCAGTTGCCAGAAGGACTCATGTTCTGCTTGGTTCAAAATTACATATTGCACATTTGTATTATTTATGGGTCAGTTTCAAGATTCAATGAATAAAATTCACCATCATTGTACATAGACAACAAGGGGAAGATAATAAAAGAACAGCCCTACTGCTGGAACAAATCATGATTGTTTGGTGTGTGGCTTCAGGACACAGAATTCATTTCAGAAGTATATTCCAATTACACCTTCTTTGCTTCTTTCAGGCTCCAAAAAAGCACAATACCCAAACAAGCTGAATGAGGTACTGATACAAACGGTTACATTTATGTACACATACCTATCTGTGTGAACATCTCTCTGCACTCACATACACAAACATCAGCAAAAGTGAAGTTTACATTGGAGCCAGAAAATATTTGCTGAAGAGTAAAAATAGGAGAACACTTTCATTTCTCTAGTTTCAATTCTTGAATGGCTGGCATAAGATTCTCCAGTTTTGTTCAAGTGGGAAAGGAAAGAATACTATAGTAAATGATTTGTCATAATATTCCTGTTAAACTTCTTTCTTCAAGAAAAGCTATTTGCTTAAATGAGTAAAACACAGATGGCAAACTGGCAGGCATGGAACAGTAACAGGTATTTCTTGAGTTTGAAAAAGCACATGTCAAAGTACTTTATTTTTATTACTTGGTATTAAACAGATGAGTTGTGTGAACTGATTCTTCAGCATTGCCAACAACCTTAATAAAGATAGTGAGAAACAAATGTCATCCTATCTTATCTTGCTTTCCCTAGCCTAATGACCTTTAATTGTATTCTACCCAAAAATATTATCATCTCAACTACCCTGATGGGAATTGTCAGGTAATGATGGCACCAGCTTGGGAACGTTGTATTGATATCAGCCATTGGCACTGACATCACTATCCTTCCCCCCCTCCCCCAATTATTTAGGTTGTTAAACCAGTGAATCTAAAGCAGGCTGAATATATTTCTATTGTCTATACAAAACTTGTACACTCTGGCTGTGCTGCTGCTGCTGCTTCACAGCCAAGAACAGCTTGGCAGATATCTGAACAGTAAGTAAATAACAATTCATTGAAGAGAGTTCCACCCACCAATTTTGGTCACGCACGCTGCATATGAGAAAACAGGGAGGGTAATAAAAGGGTAGTGGCAAATAGACATAAGCCCTTATTGCAAGAAAACATGGGAAGCGTGGCAGTGTGAGATGTTTCCCATTCCTTATCCAGAACAAAGTCAGGAATGAAACAAGATCCAAGATCCCGTAAAAGTGGATTATTATTTCCAAGCATCTGAGAAGCTTCAGACAGCTGCAGCTGGGATAAGACCTCCATGTCCAACGTCAAACCGGAAAACGGGCAAAATTAAAAATTACTTCTCACCTAGAAGAAAACCGCTTGCACTTTTCAAAGGAGCTTAAAAATTATCAACAATATTACTGAGATCTAATCAAATAATTACCTAGATAATACGAAGCTTGGATTAAAACTGAGGTTTTGGCTTTTTAAAAAAAAAACACCAGGCATAAGCATAAAGAAGAATTTCCAGGGGCTAATAAGATGACAACAAACATTTGAGGGATTGTCGACAGCTTGGAACAAGGCCAGATGAACAACCGTAGCGAATGCTCCATTTCCCACAAAGACGTTTCCACGTGTCAAAGTTTCTTGCGGTGCCACTTTGCCCATCTAAAGAGGCAGATGGCCCAACAGAGGGCAGAGTACGAAGCTATTATTTTAAGGTAAATATTCAAGTCCACAATACGTCACCAACTGGGGCTTGGCTTACTGTATTTATTTATTTATCAAATTTATATGGCTGCACATCTTACACAAAGCAATTCTAGACAGCATACAATAACATGCATTTGGATGGTTTCTGTGCTGCTATTGTCGGAAATGCAGCGGAAATATTGGTTTATGAGAAAATTTATGGATTGGTTGAAATGAATAATGGTAAATTAGATTAAAATCTACCAATATTTGTCCCATGCTTTATATACTTCTAGCAATGCATTTTGAAAGACCAGTTAATATGATTGCACTTTGCATGGTAAACATCAAGTGCAAACAGAAAAATAAATCACATATCATTTGCATGTATTGAGTAATCATCCTAATTCACATTTCACAGGGAAGTTTTGTGGTTTTTTACTGCCACTTTATTGAACTACAAGTTCTTCTAATTGTTGGTACAATGTTTGGGCTACTAGTGTCAGATTCGTTTTCTTCCTGTGAATAAGTGAAAACAGTGATTTCAACACATGACAGTGATAATGGAGACAAAGATATGATTATAGTCTGAGATGTTACTTTTTAGATCAAATTATTACAATGACACGTGAGCATCTTTCTTTACCTTGTGGCTCTTGATTTATATGACTGACAGTCTAGAATAAAACCTTTCAAGTATTTTCTACTTTTGAAATGAATGTAACTCGGGATAAAGCCAGGGAAATGAAGCCCTTGTAAAATGCAAAACCATACTGTTTTTATGCCAACAGCCTGGAGCAACAGAATAAAGAAAGGGACATAAAGATTAAGGATCTACATTCAAAACTGAATCAGCAACGACAGTGGCATCATTTAGTGGAAATTAAAATAGGCAATGCAGAGAGGGCATGCAAGGATGCAGAGAAGAAAAATGAAACACTTCAGAGAGAAATGGAAGAGTTTTTTTGTACTTTTGGAAAACTGACAAGTGAAGAAAAACTGCCGGAGCAAATTACTCAAAATTTTTAGATGCTATTTGATCCTAACTTCATCTGACAAAAAAAAACAAACCTATAAATGTACTAATTATCCAAGTATTTAAAGGTAAAAATACAAATGAAGTTCCTCTTTGTTACATTTTTTAAAACACTAAATGTTTAGTAAGCTTTTGTTTGAATGGTTAGAGAATTACATTTTTAAAACTGAGCCTGGAATGGTTTATGTACTGGAAGAAAAATCTAGAATAAGTATTTGTTAAGAGTAGAAAACAGAATTTCTATAGCAAGCCCCATTCTTGCATCCCCTGCAAGAGGAGAAAAAGAAAGACTGAGAGTTGTTTTGAATTGCGAAATCCAGTTTGGGATCCTGCAATGAATCCAAACATCTCTCAAGATTCAAATGTGTTGTTACAATTATTGATAGACCATAATTATATGTGATCTGACTTCCATTAAAAATGATACAAGCATATATGTGAAAGTAACAACAGATCTTAGTACAGGGCAACCAACACTTAGGAGGAGGAGGAGGAGTTAGTGAGAGGACTGTTAGATTCAGAAAGAGGTCTAGTACTGAAAGTTACGTCAGATGTTTTAACAGGAGGGATCTTCGAATTTCTACAATTTAGCTGATTTAATACACAAGATTCAATCAGTCATAGTTTTGCTGAAAAGGAGCTGGACAGTTTAACTGCTTTTTTGTGTGTAAAAGAGAATATTTCCCCTCTCACATTTTGCATTTTACAAGTACAGTTATGGCATCTAGTGGGTTACATATTTTGGATCTTGGTAAATGTCTTAAGAAATGTCAAGGTTCAAAGTCACTGAAGCTCACTCGTAGGAGTCATTATACAATCATGAGGACATTTTGAATGAGCCTATTTTTCCAGAAGAATTTTCCATTTTGTAATAAAGTCCGTCAGCTTCTTGTTTAGTGTTCTGTAGATGTCTTTGTAATAGGAAATCTTGGCATAGCAACAAAAAGAGGAAGAAAAAGAAAGGTTCTTTTTTTCTATTATTATTTGAAATACAGATGTTTAATTTTAATGAACATTACAAAAAATATTTATTTTTGACGTTTCTTTCTGTAGCTTCAGGCCAACAATGTACTTACTTTGGAATCTATAAATGCATTAAAATATGTAGATCAAACAGTGCCTTCCTTGAAATCATGGAGATGCATGTCATGATAAAATACAAATATTTTAAATTTAAAAAGATGTCCCTAATTAATAACCACACCACCAGGTGCTTGTTAACCTTGGCAACCTTAACAGATAGCTATTTGGTGCAATCTGTTTGAGGTTTGTATAGAATTTGTTTTAATTACATCCATTTTTAATGCTGATTTTCCTGCTTTTAAATGCCAGTTTTTATATATGTATTCTTTTTTTATTATTCTATATCATCCAGAGACATTTCTGTGAGATGAATGGCTATGTAAGTCTGATTAATAAATTGATTACAGCAAGAAGTGCATTGTATTATTAAATCTAGTGTTTCTGCTGTTCCTGAACCTGCTGGATCTGCTAGTCATTATCTATACTTCTGTAAGTTACAGAAGGAGACTACTGCAGTGTGCTGTAAATGAGGTGCTCTTAAAAATTATATAGAAGTTTCCAGTAGTACAAAAACACAGGAGCAGCTAAGTTTGATTTTAACCTTTCAACCCTAGCTAGCTTAGAGGCCAATTGACTGACAAGAACACCTTCCTCATGAATTCTCTATGCGCTAAAATATTATTGAGGGACTCTCTTAAAACACATTATTTCCAAAGTGCCTCATTTCCAAGCATTAGCATGCATTGTCTTTGATTTTGCACATAGCCCCAATTTGTTATTAGAAAAGTCTATGAGTTAGACTGGTTATTATTTTAGGTGCTGTTCTAAACAAGGTTCTAAATTGATTTATATTTTGTAGGGGATACGCTTTGAAAATTATTCAGGGGAGATAAATTTGGAACATATGGCTGCAATACAGCTTTAAAAGAGTCCACTTTTTCAAGACTTCATGAGATTTTGCAAAATGATGTGACTGTTTTAATAAGCAGCAAACTCATTAAACCTGCAGAACCTTTTCTCAGACTTGTACAGAAACTTGAAAAAGTGACTTCCGGTTTGTTTCTCGCCGCCGCCAGGCGATCCCTCGGGACCGCCAGCCCCATTGCCTGTAAAGAGCCGCCTTTATAACTGAAAGGTGGCTCGAAAAAACTCCGTTTCCATGTGGAAATGGAGATAGAGCCGGCGGGGGCAGGTAGAGCTCTCTGCGTAGCCCCAAAAGTTTTTTTTTTACTTTTGGGGACGAAGCAGACGAAGCTCCCTATTTCCCTCGCCGCCGCTCCGGGCTTTGGGAGACCTCTGCTTATGCAGAGCTAGGTGACAAGAACAAGCCTGCAAAATTAACAGAATAATTAAAAAGGATGTGAGCTGGACCTGTGACCCTGAATCGCAAGTATTTCGTTTATTTTCTAACAGTTATTGAAGAAGGAAAAGGAAAAGAAAAAAAGAATTTTTAAAAATGGCGACTGCTGAGGCTTGAGAAGGGGCTGAAAGGGAGAGTCCTTCCGTTTCCTATTAAGATACAAAGTAGCGGAATAAATACCTCTGGCTACAATTGAAGATAAAGTTCTACTTTTGTGTTCTCTTTTTCCTGGAGATCTGATAGTGATCTTGGTTGGAAAGAAGTTTTTTTTTTCTTCTTTGCCTCTTTTTTCTTTTCTAAAAAAGTTTGTCTGTGTGGAAACATGGCATTAAAACTTACAAAGCCGGACAAACAAGCAGTGGGGGGGGGATTCCCCCATTAATAAATTACATGAACAAGTTCTAAATCTCCAGTCTCAGAAAACTGATTTTAACATAATTGAATTTCTTTTGGAGGAGATTGTAAGAAGGGATGAGATTGTGAATCAGAACTTTGAAAAATTTAAGCAGGAAATTAAAGAATTAGTGCAATTAAAGTTTGATACTTTGGATCGAAAGATTATAAAAATGGCTAATGGTTTTACAGAATTTATGATCAAGTTGGATGCACATACTAATTTATTAGAGTCTAAAATGGAAGAAATTGAGGACAATTTGGACAATAGAATACAAAAAATTGAAAATGATTTGACAAACACTCAAGACAATAGCTCAGAAGAAAAACCTAAAATGGAGGCTGATCAAAAGACTTGTAATGCAGAAAACATACAACAACGGATCGAAAGAGAAGTTTTAATGATGCAATATAATTTTACTGAATATGCGATTAGACTGAGAGGATTGCAGGAAAATAACAGAGATGATTTAAGGAAAATATCTTCTGAAATTTTGGCTGGGATTTTAAAGGTTCAACCTGAGGAAGTATTTTGTAGGATCGATAGAGTTTATAGAATAAATTCCTGGACTGCAAAGCAAAGGCAATTGCCTAGAGATGTGGTGATTTATTTTACAGATAAAGAAATAAGAAATAATATTGTGCAAAATTCCTTCAACTCTACTTTGCAATTGTTTGGAAGAAAGATTTGGATATACAAAGAGCTCCCGCCCAAGATGTTATTGGAAAGAAAGAAATTTGGTTTTCTGGTGACTGAGCTTAAAAAAAGAAATATTCTATTCAGGTGGGATGCTCCAGTTGGCATAATATTGAGATATCAAGGAGAAAGATACCAACTAAATACTGTTGAAAAAGCGGAAGAATTTTATCAAAAAATTTTGAAAATGAATTTAACATCTTTATGCACAATACAGGATAAGCAGAAGGAGTTGGAAATAAAGGGAAAACATCGAATTATAGAGGCTGCTGTGGACAAATTGCCTTTGGATTCTTTAGACACCTCAGCTGGATTATCTACAAATATGAGAGAAGTGGTATCGGACTCTAATGTGATGATTCATCAAGTCACAGACAAGCATGGAAACCAATTAGCTGATACACAATTGATAAAAAAGAAATATGAGATACAAAAGCAAAACCAACAAGATCAAGTCATAAAGCAGAATGAAAATCGATCAGTTGATATACAACTTGTAGAAAGGAAACTAGGATGGAGATCAAACCCACAAAAAGAAAAGAAAAAAAGAAATAGGTCTCACAAAAATAAAAATTTCTAAATTAAACAACAGTGAAGCCAGTTATTTTTAAAAAATGAATGAATATATGAAAAGATAGTTGAGGCGAAGTATTGGTTAACATTATCCTGAGGAGAGTGACAGACCTCTGCAATGTCGTAACTTTGGGATGTGAAAAGAGCCTTAAATTGTTGGATTGGAATTATCTATTTTGGATTTCTTTTTTTAATTGATAAATGTATTATATTTATCTTGAGCTATAAGGCAAGAGAGCTATGCTGGGGCACGCAGAAGATCTGGTTGTTACCCATTATGATGATGGGAATTAATAATCCTGATGAAAGCCACAATTACAGATACTATATGGAATATAATTATAATGTCACTCGAGTGGTTGTTTTCCTTTTTTATATATATATGAGGATATTCATTACTGATGGGGGCAGATGATGACTGAGGATTTTGAACAAACTGTTGCAACCAGGATGCTATGTTACCCTAATATGGATGATGGACTCAACAATCCAGGGGAAAGACATCAAAGAAGATATTATATGGATTATAAATTTAAAGTCATTGATTTTTTTTATATAACGGAATATATTTTTTTTAGCAGGGCGGGCAGTAGATTAAAGATATTAAGAATTGTTGTGCATGGCAATTTTGTAGGAAAGTGGGTGGAGATAGGTTAGTTTACTGATTGTTTAGTTTAAGAAAAGGGATGTTTAAGTGATATATTTAGGGGAGTGGAGGAAATGGATAGAGTTGAATAAATGTTAAATTAAGATTTATGGGGAAGGCTGCTTAGAAATGTTATATATATAAGTATGGGGGAGGAGAAAAAAAGGCAGATTGTTGCTAGATTGGGAGTTATAATAATATTATTATGCTAAATTAGAAGTTATTATATAATGTTATTTTGAAATGTATGGTAAAAGGGGGAAGTAATAATATTAATAATATTATTAGCATGTAAGGGTCAGTATTTAGAGGAGGGAGTAAGGGGATGGTAAAATATTATATAATCTGTTATGAATTAGGTTTTTGTTGTGGAGAAGTCACAGGGGGGGATGGGTGGTGAGGGGGGGTTAGGGAGGAGGGGGGGAGAAAAATGGGGAAAAAATTTGTATTTGAAAACTTTTTCAATAAAAAAAAGAAACTTGAAAAAGTATGGTAACATTTTACTGTAGAGTGAATGTTCTGCAGGTTCTGAAGTATCTTTTTCAAATTATTTTCAAAACATTCCCAACTTTAACAGAATGCCTTAGTCTGCTTTAATTTCCTTAAGAAATGGAATAAGGGATACAAATTTAAATAAAATAATGGAAAATAATTGTATGATCCCCACCCATTCCAACAACACAGGGTATTTATTTCAAGAGACAAAGATCAGTGAGCGAGAGATTGTATGCATATTTCATCAACATTTAATTTTTATAGTGGCTTTAAAATTGAATATAATTCGATGTGACAAGATTATGGGGTGGGGGTGGAAGTGGGAATCTAGTTTAAAATGTATTACCAGCTGATATGTTGACATCCTTGTCAAAAGTTGAGATTTGTTTAATTTTTTTGAACTTACCAGAATTCACTTCGGTTCCACTTCCCACCAATTATTTTCTGTTGAAAAATCTCACCTAAACATTAAAATATTGTGCATGTTTTACTTACCTGTTTCTATATAAAAGTATAGTGTAGTTTCCCATTATAAGATATACTGTGAAAGAACCATTGCTCCCAATGTGCCCTGCAAGAGCAGTGAAATGTGGTCATTGTGTATATACTTCACCTTAAAGGAGAAAGAACTAAGGCACTCCTTCATTCATATTTCAGTCTAGGGCACACCATGCAACAGTAGGGTCCTATAAACAAAGTCATTTCTCTTAATTAAGAGAGCAACATTATTAGCATGATTAGGATTAGCGCGATGGCTTAGAGGTTAAAGATGCCAAGCTTCTCAGCTGGAAAGTTGACAGCCTGGGTTTGAGGACAGAGTGCTGCTTGACAGGGTAAGCTTCTGTTACTGCCCACCTAACAGTTCAAAAGCATGCAAATGCAATTAGATAAACAGGTACCACTTTGGTGAGAAGGCAACAGCATTCCTTGTGCCTCATAGTAGAGTCATGCTGACCACATGATCATGGAAATCTCTTCGGATAACGCTGGCTCCCTTGGCTAAGAAACAGATGAGCACCACCCTCTAGAGTCAAATACGACTGGACAAGACAAACCTTTACCTTTAGGATTTTCTTAACAAAGGTTTTGTTTATACATGTATGTGTGTGTATGTGTGACTGCATACATACAGACATGCTTAAAGTACACTATAAATAACGTAATTATATATAGTATTATAGTGCACTATGTTTATATTATAAATACTAATGCTAATAATTCTTTAAATCTAACCAGAAAGGTGCGCTTAGGTCTCTCTGAAATCAACTTAACCAATGTTTAAGTGCAAATTGATTTCGGAGGAAAAAATAGCGAATACTTCACTCACAGAACTTTAAATATATGGATTTTTAAAGTTACTGCTCTACTCCTAGGCCATAATTCTGAAGTCATCATGAAAAACTGCAAACTTAGTAATTTTCTAACTGAAGTTAGTGGAAAATAAATATGCCAAGAAAATTTATTTGTTAAGCTAGGACCTCCTGTGACCATGACTTCCTGCAGGCTTCCCCATTGACTTTGCTTGTGGGAAGTCAGCAGGGAAGTTCACAAATTGCAATCACATGACATAGGATGCTGCAATTACAAGACGGGCACTAGCAAACAGATCATGACCACATGACCACAGAAATTAGCACTGACGGCTAATCAGGACTACCATTCATTAAGCACCATCATAAGTTTGATCAGTCACTGAATGTGCAATTGTTAAATGAGGACCATATATATGTGCAGCTTTATATAAATTCTGAAAATAAGGAAATATTACTTTAATGCACAGGTATCTGTAAGAATTGGGGCTATAGTTGTGTTGGATTGCATCAATCTCAACTGTAGTATGCAAAATGTTATAAATGATTTATCAATAAAGACAGGAGGCATGAATATACTGAGAAGAATTACCATGCTTAATTTTTTTTAAAAAATTACTGGAGTGCAAAAATTGAACAGCAGCATGACAACATGAACATTAAAATTTTAAATAACACAATGTAAATCTTAAACTCATTTTAAACATTTATTTCTTGGCTTTTAGAAGAATTCATTTCTTAATTTAAGAACCAATTAAACTTGGGGTTTAATTAAATGTTACTACTTCCAAGGCATTACTTTATTTTTTTTAAATTGTGTAAGTATTGAAATATAGGACCCAAGCTTATCTACAATATCCACAATGAGTTAGTGGCAGTGAAATTCACAATCAGAATTACAATTATAAAAATAAAATATAATTTTATAATTCAAAAATGAGAATGGTTTTTTTGTACATATAAGGAGTAGATGGCTTGCAATTCTTCAATACAAAGTTCTTATCATGCACAATGCATATATCATGAGATTTGTTACATAATGGCATTAAAAAAGATTCTAAGCAAATTATTTAAATATTTGGCAAATTTTCATGTCCCAACATATAAAATATGATCTCAGAAGTATACATGATGGAAGAAAGACATAAAAAATCAGGGAGTCTTCTGAGAGAAATTAACTTGGGGCTCAAGTACTAGACCTGGGAATCTGTGAAACATACATGAGCTTCAATTAAGTTCTACAAATACATTCATCACCAGGAAGAAATTCCGCTCCAACAGAATTACTAAATTTATATGCCCTGATTAGTTTTATACATCACAACTTCAACCAGCTTTACAGGCACTATTGATTTTAGATTCATAAAATTTAATCAAGGTTCTTAGTATACATTTCTTTACTTCTGGATTTTGCAGTTCAACTATTATACATAGATCTCATTACTGCAAACTGTATCTGCACTTGGGGAAAAAAAAGTATTTTGCCATTTTAGGAATTTATCCAGCAAGTAATTCTCAAACTAAAAGGGTCACCAATTCCGTTTTGGAACTCAGAATCTCTGGGATTCAGACATCATTAACTTGGCAACTTGCAGTATATCCTAGCACAAATTTGTAGACTGCACACATGAATTTTTCCCTAATTCATAGAGTGCTACATAATGGCCCAAAGATACAGATCAATACTATTATATCCTATTACTTTAGTCTTAATCCAACAAACTTTATACTTAATTCCATACATCAAAGGAGCTTTCAAAATAATTTCCCAAGTCCAGCAGTTGACAAGCATCTTGTGAAGCTAACAGAGTTTCAAAAACATATTTGTGATATGACCTGTGATCTGCCATTCAAAGGAAAAAGAGAGTCAAGGCACACTGGGCACATCCAGGCCTAAATTAGAAATATGATCTAAGCCCTTCTCTCTAAATTTATGTTTTTTTTAATAAAAAAAATCATGTAAACATGATGTAACAGCAACAAAAGACTTCAGCATACCGTTTTGCAGAAAAGGTTTTAGATAGAATGGATCAATGAAGGTGCAGGTGTTAGGGTCTTTAAACCAACTCTGAACCATAATGTAAACAGACACTGAAGTCATCTGAAAAGTAAACATTTGGATGCATAAATATTCCCTTATAATTACATTTAATTAATGTAGTCTAAATTTCTGACAACTTAATCTAAACTAAAACAGCATTATTCAACTTTCTTTAAGCCTTTGGCACCCATTATTGGAAGCAGCAGGAAGCACTACTGACTTTGCCTTCACTTTTAAACTGTGCTGCAGTATTAACAAAAAGCCATTTCATCCATTTTCCTAGTAAGACACACTTTTTGCTTCCTTTGTTGCTGCATCATGAAATGTACCTCTTGGCTTTTAAAAAGAAAATGATCTGCACAGACACATGCTTCTCTTCATATAATTTTCATCATAAATATGCAAGTTTGTGTAAACTCATTTCCTTAAAGCACTTTCCAAACAATCCAGACTCTAATGTTCTGAACAAAGAAAGGGGCACATACAAAAATAACTTGGAAAACCATTCTATCTCTGCAATGCCATTCAGCTACTCAGTATATTTAAAATAATATGTAGAGGACAGAAATTGAACATTTACTAGCCAATTTGCTTCATTCTCCTTTTTTTCAGGTGAGCAGTTAAGTACAGGAAGTACACACATTATGCCTATTAAAACATTTCACAGTAATGTCAGAGCATGCTATAGTAGACAGGTTCGTGACAGGATTTTTACAGAAAGACTTGGACATTTACAAATACACACTTAGCTTTTGGAAAAGTGACACTGAACTGATTTGAACACATCAAACTACAGGTGATTGAAAGTATTTAGTAATTATATACTATTTGATCTAAATTAGTAAGAAATGACTCTACTGAAATGTAGGATTCACCATCAAACTTATAAACAAAACATGGAAAACTTTCCATGTTACATCCTACTTACATTCTTTTATAGAAAGAAAATCAGTTGTGCAAATGTATGCTTCAGGCTTAGAACTCTGTCCTTATACTTAAAATATTGACTAGTTTTATCTTCAACTCAATGAATAAATGTTAGAAGAGTCATACTTAGCCTGGTGATGATATAATGCTAGCCAAACATTAGTTAAGATATGGAAAATGGCCATTGAATCATAATGTTTAATTCATTGTTCCTTCCCTCTCATACCTGGAGTTGTCCATGCCTTTCTTAATGAATTAATGCCATACCCATTGCTCAAAAGAACATTATCAACTGATTTACAACAAGAACATTATCTAGAGTGGCAGAAAAGTTTGAATCTACCTTCATTTACCATGTCCTCCAAACAGTTTATAATCTGTTATAAAATTTTATGGAGCAATGTAGAAGAAAAAATCTAGGCAAGTGTGGTTAAATATTTCTATCACTTAAATTGTGTTTATGTGTGTGTGTCATTAACGGGCAGTGATATTTACTATTATTAATTTTATGTCATGGATTTTGCAAAGCATGAAAGAAATAGCTGAACTATAGCATTAATGTTTTATGGCTGCTATAAAAGTTACCTCTACCTATCCCTCTTTATGAATGCAGCGCACTTAACTGGTTGTCCCAGTGCAACTACAGTACATGTACATGCAACCACATTTTTCTGTCTCCTCAGATACATAAAACAAAAAAGCTATAACATAATTACAGCAAACATTGTTCCCTATTAGATGATAATCAACTCATTTACGCCTTACCCTTTCTTTAGCACATTCTCTCCAAATAAGGATTTAGCCAATAATTATTCTCTGTTTAGTTATAGCCAAGATACTCGCTATTATAATGCCTTCAGAATTCAGAAACAGCTGAATTGTTTCATAATTGGGTATGTCTGATTTAATGAAAAGAAGGACTAGGGGGGACATGATACCAGTGTTCCAGTATCTCAGAGGCTGCCACAAAGACTTGTCCTTTCTTTTGTTTCCTTCTTTGTCCAGTAACTCTATCTACCACCCACCACCCACCACCCAATCTCCAACCAATTTGCTCTCACCCCTTCTCTTTCTTTCCATTCTTACTGCAGGCATCCCTTCATCTTATTCTATATCCCTCTTGTTCAATTGCTGGCTTCTGCTGTAAAAAAGGGGGAAAATACATCTGTGTAGTTGAATGATTCTGTATGCGATGGGGGGTGGGTTGTATGGATCAGCGAATGTTGGTATATGAAGATGGAGATCAATTAATATTGTGAATGAGGGACCTAATTTTTACAGGCAATGAGTTTTCATTAGTAGTTATTACTTTAATCAATATACTTTTATGTCTAACTCCTATCCTTGCCTTCTTTTTGGTTAAATACAGTACCAGCTGGGATCTTGATCCCAACTGAATTTCAGAGTTTAATCTCCCCAGCATAGCCTAAGAAAAATATAACTGTGGCTTTATGGTTGTTTGGCAGAATGGGATGAAATCAAAAGCAATCTATCTTTTTACAATGCGCTAAATGTGATTGAACACTACTACAGGGGAAAACTGATTATTTTGGAACACAATATTACATTTCAAAATAGATAGCATTTACAGTGAGAAATGCTCTTTCCAAATTTCATGCAGGTAAATCGAATGGATTTTGTGCAAAAAAAAAGGGGCTATAGAGTTATTTCAACATAGTTTGGTGGAACGCTTAACAACATTACAAATTAAGCTTTATTGGATATGATTAAACACCTTTCTTTGTTCTTTCACTTCAGTCTTTCTTTTGTTTCCTATATTTATTTTAATTAGCAATGAGATATATTTCATTTAATTTTACTCATTAATATTGTCTTTGGAAATATGTTACTAGTGCAAATAATAGATTGTGTGTCTGTACATCATAAAATGTATATTTATATTCATTTAAGAATAAATATGAACATTCTGTTAATTGCTACATGTAAGCTCTCACAGGCATTTCATGTGATCTCATATCTCAAGTAGAATGTTTAAGGAAAGCAATTAATATGTTCAGTTGCAACTTAGTAATTGAATTTTATCAAGTGATAAAATTGTATGAATATCTTATAGCCAAAAGATCTGATAGCAAATTCTATCTGGAGAAATTAGGAGTGTGGGGCTCATTCTGATAGTGTGTTTTGAAGAACCTATTGCTAAAAAAATGTTCTTTCTAAAAACAATGAATTTATGCTGTGATCCTATATCACACTTATTAAACTTAATAGGACTTATTCCCAGTCATATGTTTGTGCTGCTAGTAAAGTGCTGGTGCCCGAAGTAAAAGGCGGTAATACACAATATGCCTTTCCCAATCTCTTCCAAGGGAATTGCCCCTCCCCCAGCCTGGAAATCTTCAATAACTGTACCACCTTGATTCACAACTGTACCACAAAGTTGATTCACAACTTCGCTTCATCCACCATACCTTCTCTAAAACTTAATGCTCATCTGCCAGTCCACCTACATAGTAACATAAATATTTTCCTGTTAAATCAACCTTGCTCATGTTCAGAGCTAGAAAGAAATTGAAGCAAAGCAAATAGACTGAGTATAATATTTAAGTAGTCCTCACATAATGACCATTCAAAATTACACTGTCACTGAACGAATCATAATTATAGCACAAAGCTACAGCACCCCCGCCATCATGTGATCCAAATTCAGGCGTTTGGCAGCTACCCACATTTACGACTGCAGGCTGTCTTGTCAGCAGGGGGAGAAAGAAGATGGTGGAAGTCAGCTGTGAGTAATGAGGCACTGGTGGAACACAAGGCAGCCAAAAGAACCCAGATAGGTGGGTGAGGGGAGTTGAAGCAGAGATGAGCATGGAAGGACAGGAGAAGCATGAAGTCCTTGTCTAACTCATGCAAGTAAGACTACCAGAATTGCAGTCACGAAGTGGTGGAGCCATGTCATGTTTTGCCTAATGACTGCTTCGCTGACCAATGGAAAGCCCAGTCCCAGTTAGTGTTGTTAAGCGAGGATTACCTCTAATTCCTACCTCTGTGTTTTAGTTCTAAAAATGACTCCTTTCACTTTTTATAATGTATTTCAATTTTTCCCATATGTGAATTTTTGAAAGTAATGATAAGCTATGTAGTGGTCCCTTAAAACATATCAAAAGCAACTAAAGGTATATCTATTAAGAGGCTCAAAGTTAGCTCCAACATGATGTCAACATCAGAGTCTCTATGTTAATACTAGGAAAAGGCAATGGAGAGACAGGTCGTACAAGTGTTTAGTCACATCTTAAAAATAGGTGCCAACGTTGCTATTTTAAAAACAAACCCTAACTCTGATAAGTATTAAGACTTATCTTTATTTATCCCACCTACTCTTCAAAGAAAAGCACTGAAATAATACATTCAAAAACGCATTTAGATGTAAAATGTGAAGCAAAAATTCACAAATTTGCTTCTTCTATGAGAAGGAGTACAATATTATTTGGTGATGGAGAGAAAAAGGCCTCAAGAAAAGAGTGCTATACAGAAAAACAATTGCATCTATATTATACGGTATTGAGAATACCAGCAAGATATATTAAGAATGGCATATGACTGCAATTGAATAGTTAAGAAACAGAATATACATTCAACAAGATTTACACCTTCCTTCCTTCCTTCCCCCTCTCAAACATACACACATTTGTTTTATAAACATGTTTTTAAAAAAATCTGTGAGAATGCCCATGGATTTGTTTGATCTTGTTATTTTAACTGCTCACCTGATATAGATCAAAACAGAATAGATTATATTAATATTTATATTTCATTTGCCTTGAGATACAAAGTTGCATTCACTCTACAATATTAAGCAGACAGTTTTACTGCAACTGAGTAAAATCACAGGCATTATTTTAGAGGAACATGCGGAACATGAAGTTTTCTATTTGGCTCCATGAACTTACAAGCAATAGAGGCCCAACAGAAGCAAAGATTCTTTGCTAATCTTAATCTTCAAAGCTGATCACCGACATCCTTCAAGTGTTCCTGTCAAAGCATCAAGGCTGCTGTCCGTGTCTGAAGCCAATGTTTGTTCTGTTGACATGGATGAAATGTCGTTGACTGATGATGACTGAGAAGGGCTGGTATTGCTATTCACTGCTGCATCTGTGCTAAGTAAACCAAGCATAAGAAAATCTGAGGCAAGACATGGTTGAAAGCGTAGGTGTTTTATGTGGCATAAAAACATATGCATGGAGAAACAATGCCAATTTGAAAATTTTTCCCTCGAAGGTAGTCTCTAAGGTAACAAAAGAACACAGTCAATACAGAAACACATGCACTTTTATGTGATGTGCAAGATGTGTGGAAAGAACAGATTTCAATTCTGTAAGAATAATAACCTTATTCTACAAGGAATGTTGTAGTTTCATATTAACAGCTCCATTCTCTATGCTTAATTTTCACAAGAAAAAACAAAGAACTGTAGCTATCTACAATGTAGAAAATCACATTTAGCATCACAAATAGATAATGCCTTTGGTAATGCCGTCTGCCAGGTAACAGGCCTGTGATTTACTCAGGACCAGTAATAGCTTGGATACTAATAGAGTTTGCATTTCCAAAAGTGATAGAAATAACTATTTTGATTTGTTCCTGAAAGCTAGGTGCAAATTGTCATCCATAACACTTAATACACTCCCTTGGAGTGCAAATCAGGCAGTGTTTTTATTCATCTCTGTCATATACTGCAGTTAAGAGAGATTACAGTGGTAAACACAACGTTTCCCTTGATGCTTCTCATCAAGAGCAATGAATCTGCCCCCCCCAGAAATTATTTCTAAATAAATCAGAATTCTCAGTCACCAAGCATATTCCAAGTAAAATTGTTTCAAAAAAGAAATGGACATTGACTTACCTGAATGTCCTTTTTCGGAACGCTGCGTATACACTCCAGCATTGGGAAAATCCTCTTCTCTGACAGCAACTGAGAGAACTTTTTTACACTTATCTACCTACTCTGTGCTCTCTCCACGCCCCCTTTTGCACCCGAATCCCCAGTCTTGAACGAAGACACAACAGGTGAACCACAACAAAATTTATTAACACAAAACAACCACAAGCCAACAAACGAAAAGGGAGGGAAATGGAGTGTATACGCAGCGTTCCGAAAAAGGACATTCAGGTAAGTCAATGTCCATTTTCCAGAACGCTGCTACTACACTCCAGCATTGGGACATACCCAAGCCTAACTCCCAGGGTCGGGCAAAACACTAGTCACCCCAGAAGACCCAGACACCACCGCCTGCAAAACACGTCGCCCAAAAGACGCCTCAGCCGAAGCGTAGGCATCAATCCGATAATGTCTTATGAAGGGCGACAAAGAAGTCCAAGTAGCCGCCCTACAGATGTCCAACACAGAAGCCTGGGTAGCCCAGGCGGCCGAAGTAGCCGCACTCCGAGTCGAATGAGGTAAAATGTTCCCAGGAACAGGACGACGCTGATTCTCATAAGCAGAAGCAATACAGGCCTTAATCCAACGACCAATCGTAGTCGACGACACTTTCTGACCCATGGATGCAGGATGGAACGAAACAAAAAGGGCTTCCGTCTTCCGAAACGCCGCCGTCCTACGCATGTAACGTCGCAATGCCCTGCGCACATCCAGAGTGTGCCAAAGAACCTCACGGTGATGTCTCGGCGATGGACAGAAATCCGGAAGCACTAACTCCTGCGCCCGGTGAAACCACGAATTAACTTTGGGCATAAAGGCAGGGTCCATCCTCAGGACCACAGTATTAGCATGGAAAATACACAAGTCTTTCCTAACGGATAAGGCAGCCAACTCAGAAATGCGTCTAGCCGACGTGATCGCCAGAAGAAATGCAACTTTGAACGACAGGAACTTAAGTGAGGCGGAACCCAGCGGCTCAAACGGAGACAATGTGAGAGCCTGCAAAACTAAAGATAAATCCCAAGAGGGATAACGATGAACCGTAGGCGGTCTCAGGTTCGTAGCTCCATGAAGGAACCCCTTCACCCACGGATGATGAGCCAAGGAAGTGTTCGGTGGACAGGACAACACAGTTGCCAGGGCCGCCACCTGGCGCCTGAGAGTGGCGGGAGACAAACCCCGTTCCAAACCCGCCTGTAGAAAGATGAGGACATCCTGAACCGTTGCAGACGTAGGATCCACATGATTAGTCGCACACCAACGGCAAAAGGCCCTCCACGTGGCTTCGTAGATCCTCGTCGTGGATGGTCGACGGGCCGACTGAATCGTACCAATCACCGTATCCGGCAAACGGCCTTTCTTCAAGAGGACGCGCTCAAATGCCAGACGGCCAACTGCAGCCACTGGGGCTCGGGATGACGAATGGCCCCCTGACACAGCACGATCCGATGTGGAGGAATCACCCACGGGTCTGTCACCGACAGCTCCACAAGATCCGCGAACCACGGCCTGCGGGGCCAATGTGGTGCCACCAATAACATCTCTGCCCTCTCTGCCATCATCTTGCGGACCACCTGCTGAATCAGTGTGACAGGAGGGAAGGCGTATAATAGACCCGCTGGCCAACGACACCGCAGAGCGTTTGTGTCTTCTGCCCCTGGAGCTGGATACCGAGTGATGAACCGGGGAAGTTGGGCGTTGGTCGGACTGGCAAACAGGTCTACCAGAGGTCGTCCAAAGCGAAGAGAAATCTCCTGAAATAGACTGGGAAGCAGCTGCCATTTGGCCTGGTCGATCACTTCCCTGCTGAGCCAATCCGCTCGTGTGTTGGCTTTCCCCGAAATGTGGTCTGCGAGGATGGACTCCAGATTTCTCTCCGCCCAGTTGAACAGACGTATCGACTCGAGCATCAACGTCTGTGACTTCGTCCCCCCTTCCCGGTTTATGTGCGCTTTGGCAGATGTATTGTCCGTGAGAATCAGGACGTGACGGCCCCAAACCAGCGCCCGGAAATGCAGAAGGGCGAGACGAATGGCTCGAAGTTCCAATAGGTTGATGCTCTGTGCACGTTCCTCTGGAGACCATTGTCCTTGGCCCACCTGGGCACCCAGGTGGGCTCCCCAGCCATGGAGACTGGCATCGGTGGTGATCACGACCCGGTCTAGTTCCAGGAAATCGCAGCCTCGCAGGATGGCCGGTGACTTCCACCAACTCAGTGACAGTCTGACTTGAGGAGGCACTAACACTGTCCCTACGGAGTTGGAACTGCCTGTTCTCTGGAACGGAAGAAGTAGCCATTGCAGTGGACGAGAATGTCTGCGTGCCCACGGAACAATGCGGAAACACGAGACCATCTTCCCTAACAATCGTGATAGAGTCAATAGAGGAGCCTTCCTCCGGGTCAGCACTTGGCCCACAAGCGACTTGATGTTCTTCGCCCTCTCTGAAGACAGGAAAACCTGACCCTTCTCGGAGTCTATCAGGGTCCCGAGATGTAAAATTGAGGTCGTGGGGACGAGCTGGCTCTTGTCCAAGTTGATGGAGAATCCGTGCTCCCGGAACGCCGAAAGCACCCTGTCCCTGTCTTGCGCCGCTTGTGTCCTGGACGAGGACAGGATTAGAATGTCGTCCAGGTAACATAACACTCTCACCGGAACGGCACTGAGAGACGCGGCCACTACCGCCACCAGCTTGGTGAAAGTCCTGGGAGCCGAGGAAAGACCGAACGGCATTGCACAGTACTGGTAATGCCTGCCCGCATACTCGAATCGCAGAAACTGCCGATGCGAAGGAAGTACTGGGACATGCAGGTATGCCTCTCGCAAATCCACTGACTGCATCAGGTCCCCTTGGCGAATGGATGCCAGAATGGACCGAAGAGAATGCATCTTGAAACGACGGTAACGTACCGCCCGGTTCAACTCCTTGAGGTTGAGAATGCCTCTGACCCCGCCCGAACTTTTGGGAACCAAAAACAGAATCGAATAGAAGCCTGTCCCCAGTTGGTCCAACGGAACCGGTTCTATCGCGTTGATCTCGAGCAGGTGTGCTATCTCTTCCACCATCAGGCTGCGAGAATCTGTGGATAGGGGCACTGGGCACCGGATGAACCGTCGTGGGGGCCGATCCGTGAACTCGATTGCGAGGCCCTCCGAAATCGTGCGACGCACCCACTCGTCCGGAGTGGACCGGGCCCACTGATGACGAAAGGCCCGGAGACGTCCCCCCACTGGCCCCGGAGTCGGTGAGTCATTTGCCCCTTCTGAAGGGCCTAGAAGTGGACCCACGATAGGGGCGCTTGGAGGAGGACTGAGATCTCCCACGCTCTCTGAAACGCTGTCTGTCGGAAAAGCGATCTGGAGCTTGGAATGACTGCCGGTAAGTTGAGGGGCCTCCCTGCCCCGAGTAAGAACGAAATGGCTGACGCTGCGTGTAAGGGGTGTAACGCCTGTCTTGTCTGCGAAAGGACGAGGGCATAATCTTGCGTTTGTCTTTGTCCTCCACAAGGACCGGCTCCAACGCTGTGCCAAACAGGTTCGGGGCTTTATATGGGGCCGCCGCCAACTTCCATTTGGTTTTCACATCGGCCTTCCACGGCCGTAGCCAGAAAAGGCGTCGCGATGTGACAGATGTCGCCAACGCCCGCGATGCAAACTTGACAGAATTCAACGAAGCATCCGCCGAATATTCTGTGGCTGCAATGATCTTGTTAACATCGTGGCGCAAACGGGTATCCTCTGGAGGGAGCCGTTCCCGAAGTTGGCGCAGCCAGATCAACGAGGCCCTATTGAAGAATGAAGTAGCCGTGGCAGTTCTAACAGTCCAGGCCACGGCTTGATGAGACCTACGAAAGGCCAATTCGGTGCGCCTGTCCTCCGATTTGAGCCCCTCCAGCGGATCGGATGAGACCATCGAATGCGAAGTGAGAGACGCCACCGGTGCATCCACAGTGGGCACGTCCAACATGGCTTCAAGTTCGGGCGCCGCACAGAACAGCTTCTTATCTAAATTGCTTGGTGCAGTGGACGACCCTGGTTGGGCCCAAGGCGCTTGCAGAACATCCGCGAACAGTTGAGGGCACGGAATAAAGTCCTTCTCCTGCTTGACTTGCTTAAACAGGGCATCATGAGGACCGGTCTCAGACGGGGTAGTCGGGGGTTGTGCTCCCACCGAACCCAGATTAGTAGTCAAACGAGCCTTGTGAAGGAGGGACTTAAATAGTGAAGGACGAAACAAGCCCGTGAAGGCTGGAGTGTCAGGTACCAGACCTTCATCCTCAGAGAATTCGAGGTCATCGGGGCCCTCCTCGTCATGGCCCGAGCCCTCAGACGAAACAGACTCACGAGGCGAGGGGGAACGAACCCTGCGAGAGCTTGAAGAGGCCAACGTGCCCGAAGTCCCCGCCGCTGATGTCTGGGCCGCTGTCTGCGCTCCGGCCGCCATAATAGAAGCCAACGCTGTTGACAACATCGTCTGGAAGTCAAACTGAGATGGAGGCGGAGGATTGTCCACTTCACGGAGTCCCGCTGCTGTAGGCGTGAAAGTGGCCGAAGGTTGGCGCCGAGGGGGCGGAAAGGCCTCTAAACCCGCTGAGGAAACATCAGGCATCGACTGGGACACGCCCTTCTGCCAAGCCAAGGAACCGGATTGGACCGTTCTCCGCTCCGAAAGGTCAGGAACAGGAACAGCCTGGTGGACGGATCCCGTATCACCACGAACCAAAGAAGCTGACGCCTGCTTGGCCTTCTCACATCTTTTTTCCAAAGCCTTATGACGCCTGAGAGCATCCTTCTCAGCGGCAGAGGAGGTCTTAGAGTGGCGGGACTTGTGACCGCCAGACTCAGAGCGATTGCCCGATTGTTTCTTGCGGGACTTAGTTCTGACAGGACTGACCTCCTGATCACTGTCTGAGGAGAACGAACAGTCCGCCATGGTGAGAGTGCCCCAAGCTGAATAGTAATTATTAATCAATAGATTGACAGATGGATTTGTAATAATAATAAATAATGAATCAATAATTGATTGATTGATTGACAGATATCAGTTTGCCTGATTAAATGATTAATTGATTGGATGAATGCTTGCTTGATCAATTGATTGGTTGCTTTAATTAAATAATTGATTAATAGGTATCAGCTTGCTTGATTAATTGATTGATTGGATGAAAGCTTGCTTAATTGATTAATTGAGTAATTGATAGTCTGGCTACAGCTCTGGGCAATGCACTATACCCAGCAAGCAGTGCTGGCACTCCTGCCACGCTCAGCACGAGGGCACCCCTGTCTCTGCCCAGGTGTGTGGGAAGGCCTTGCACAAAAGGCTGCCAAAGGGGTGAGCGATAACTGCAAACGCTCCCCCCCCCTTCTCCCTCCTCCTGAGTCAATGCCCAGACCGGGACAGAGACTCAGCCAGCAAGCTCTCAGAACAAAGGCTGCGGCCCTTTAATTAGGGTCCGCGCTGCCCTGAGCAATCCAAAATGGCGGCCGCCCCTGCTCAAAATGGCGGCCGCGCGTTGGTGGCGTAGGAATAAAATGGCGGCCCGCCCTCGCTCTGTAGAGTGACTGGGCGCTTTCCCCTGGCGCCGTTTGCACACGGACGCCACTCAGGGATGATAACCTGGCTGGCCGCCTCACGGCGGGAGGGTGGCGAGCAACAGAAAGCCACGCCGCACCCCCCCCCAAGCCAACACTCACTGCGGTCGAAATGAGGCCGATCAAGCCTGAAATCGCAGCGCCGCCCGCAGAAACCTGACGGGACGGTCGCTGGACAAACCACGCCGCGCTGTGAGGGGCGCTGGTAGCCGCTCCTGGAAACGACCCTGCAGCGGCTCGAAGGTCTGAAGCGGCGGTCGGGGAGCAATTCGCTCAGCCCCGACCTCACAGCGATGGAAATCCGGCCGGATCCGCCCCGAAGGGACAGAAGCCGGCGGCAGCTAGCGCAGCAGCGCAAACGCCGGCACGACCCAGCTCCCTGGGCACGAAACCGACGACCAGCTGACTGATCCACAAAAAAAGGAAAACCTAAACCTGCCCGAACTAAACAGAAATAAAAAGAAAGGGGGCTAATCAAAAATAACCAAAAGGCCTACCGCAACACTCAGAGCACAGAGAAAACCCTCTCAGTCTGTCAGCAACTGAGAGAAAGACTGGGGATTCGGGTGCAAAAGGGGGCGTGGAGAGAGCACAGAGTAGGTAGATAAGTGTAAAAAAGTTCTCTCAGTTGCTGTCAGAGAAGAGGATTTTCCCAATGCTGGAGTGTAGTAGCAGCGTTCTGGAAAATAATGTATCTCTCCATCCATATAAAAGTCTTTAACTCTTTGCAGCCTCTTTTTGGTAATCAAAAAGTTATTGTTTGTTGTCCATATGCTTTTTATCTTGTTTTTAGTCATGTGTGCATATTATCTATTGCGAAATATATAACTTATTTGGTACATATCCTTTGTTAGCAACCATGGTTAAAACAACCTACCATTAAAAAAAATTGTAAAAGAAAAAAAACCAATCTATTACATCAATGACTAACCTGAAGGCTGTTCTTTTACCAAACCATTCTTATTTCTTTCTTCCCAATCCATTACTTCCTTATATATTAACTCTGCATATAAAGAAGAGAACAAATATGGACATAAGTTATAATAATACACTTGTTGCTTATATATCATCGTTGTCATCATCATTTTAGCCATTGTCTATCCACTGCAGGATGAAGGCCTCTTCTGCATATTACCAACCTACGGATTATGGTCCTGAGCTCTCGGAGTAAGTCTTGCTTGGACAAAATCATTAAAGCTCTAAATTTTATTGCAGATGAAAATGTTTTCATTGTTGGTGATGAAAAGAACTTGTGACATTTAAATGAAAACAACCCAATCTTAAATATCAATATTGACTGAATGGAATATAAATTTGCTTAGCAGCAACAGACACTGATTTATGCAAAAGGGTGTATTCACTTTATCTCAGTTACTTATGGCATATCTGCAAAATATTTTATCAAAGTTCCTTAATATATTGCAAGTTTTACTTACCTTTCCATTCTTCAATGGCATGTTCTCTTTCTTCCAATTGTGCATCATAGATTTGGGGAGGTGGCTATAAACAAAGAAAGAATGCTACTTTATCTTTTGATAAATACAACTGCAAATCTTACAGTTAAAAATACTTATGGAGCTGGGAACAGTATTTTGGTGCACTCCTTAGGTGGTGGTAGTGATTATGATGATATGCCTATATGTTGCATCTGAACTGGAATCTATTAAGTTTTCAAGTCAAATTCAAGTGTTAGAATTAATATTTTTTTACAGAGAACTGAAGATTATCTATAAATGCCCTGTATGAACAACCCTTACCAAATGACTCATCAAGGTGAAATGCAAGAGTCATCTATTCCTATTGGTCTTTCCAATATTAAAATCTTTTAGTGAATTTTAAATTCTTAGCATTAATGCTATCCTCAGATGATTTATCTCTTCCTTATATGTTATGTAAATTGTAGTAAAATGTTAAATTCATGAAGAAGAAGGCAATATTTGTTACTGAGTGTGATATACATAAAAATAAAAAGACCTTAAGGTACACTTACTGCTTCCGCTTCAGCTGGGTCATACCAAACTGTGATATATGGATGTCGCAAAGCTTCATCTACTGAAATTCGTTTGTCTGGATCTACTACTAGCATTTTTGATAGTAAATCTCTAGCTTGACTCGCTAGAAAACAGTAAAAGAAAAATCTTACAATTAAAATTTTGATACATAAAGATAAAATTCTATCTATCTATTATCTATCTATCTATCATGTTAAAGGCATTTCACTGTTAAAGTTCATTTACTCTTTGTTTATTAATATAGGTAATAAAAAATATCGGAACTTGGGATATTCACAACATCAGATGATGAAACTGATATGAGCACTACTTGTAAATATAATCAGACAATTAAAAACAGATACCTCTTACATTATTAAGTATATGTATCAATTAGAATAAGTAGTGTTCAACAATTAAACTATCATTCAAAATGCTAAAAAAATTCAAAGTTTGATCTTGGAGCATGATACCTGAATTTTCATAGATTAAATTACTTCACTGGAACTTCAGACCAATTCAGTTGAAAAAATGAAATAATAAATCAACAATTTCCATTATAAAATCAAGTTAGCATGGTAGATTCTGGCTTGTAACCTGACAAATACACATTTCTATAAAAATGTAGCAAAATAGAACAAAAATCCTACATCTTTACTGAAACAAATATACATAAACTTACTTTTTAGTTTGTCACGATCAGACTCTGATGGAAATATCCAATCTGGGAAGAGTTCTTCAAATTTGATACCTGGATATTTTGGCCTGTTTTCTACATAATTCCGTACAGTCGGTTGTAGTTTTTTCATGAAATCTGCTGATGGTGTGCCTAATTGTTCAATAACTTTATTCCATTGATCAATATCTGCAAAAATTTCATTTAGGAAAATAACATATTTTTTTCTCCAACTTTATATTGTAAATATGTGGAACTTTGGGAAAATTAGGTGCTATTTTAAACAACATCATTATTTCACAAAACAGGTTCTTACAGAAATTGTGATAACAAAACAAAATCTCAAGAACCATTAATTTGGATGAACAAGGTTCACAAAACTGACTGTGGATAATGCTGCTAAAATTCATAGGGTATATGAACTAGATTTGTTTTTAGTTTCTGTTTCACTCTGAACTCATGCTCAAGGTATTTCATGATACCTTGAATATTTTTAAAAACACCTGAAAATCAAATAGTTAAAGCAAATCAGATTTTTTTGCACTCTCTGTCAACAACTGCATTTATTCACAGAATACAGCCTACTGCTTTGGATGACTGAATAAAGGGGTTAAGTATTTATAATGAGTGTGTTGAAATTAGTTCTCTGTTAAATCCTTATGTGAATAATCTCTAATTCACAATAACAAAATCTTTCAGGAGTCCTGTGAAGCGGTTGGAACATAAAGCCTATTCTAACCATGTGCACTTATGCATCTGCAGACACTTTCTTTGGCTCCCAACACTCTTACTGTTCTACTCTTAAAAATGATTTTAATTGAAACAAAATTAAATATAACACATTACAGGATTACCGGCGATACAAGGTTGTTGTTTTTTTTTTTTACTTTTTACCTTTTTATACTTTCTAAAAGTAAATGGATGGATATTTCAGGACTGCAGGCTACTTCTGCTGATTGCCAACTGCCTGGGATTTGGCAGTTCAAATCTCACCAGGCTCAAGGTTGACTCAGCCTTCCATCCTTCCAGGGTAGGTAAAATGAGGACCCAAACTGTTGGGGGCAATATGCTGACTCTGTAAACCGCTTAGAGAGGGCTGTAATGCACTGTAAAGCGGTATATAAGTCTAAGATTCTAAGTGCTACTGCTATTGCTGCCCTTGCCTACCATGAAAGTTGTTTTGTGTGAGTATCCATAGTCTGTTCCAAAATTCCAAATCTATCCCTCTACCCTAAAGGTTTGCCCACTCTTCATTAAATAGAGCCTCTTCATTAAACAACATAGCCCAACTGACCAGGAGAGCACAATAGCTTTCATGCGCAGTTTAATATCACTATTTTGGAGAAAACATATTGAGATATGTATTTTCCAGAAGAAAGAGAAATGTACAGGTAGTCCTCACTTAACAACCATTCATTTAGCAACTGTTCAAAGTTATGAGAGCACTGAAAAAAGTGGCAAAAGTTAACAATTGGTCCTCACATTTATTACTATTGCAGTGATCCTATGGTCATTTGATCTGGATGTTTGGCAACGAGCATTTCAGTGCATTTGTACAACTAGCTTTACTAATGCTGCTAATTGTTCTGATATTTTATTTAATATACTATCAGAATGGCATATTTGATTCCTTCATATTTACAGACCCCTCGCATCCTGGACATAAACTGTTTCAACTCCTACCCTCAAAATGACGCCATAGAGCACTGCATACCAGAACAACTAGACACAAGAACAGTTTTTTTCCAAACACCATCACTCTCCTAAACAAATAATTCCCTCAACATAATCAAACTAATTACTAAGTCTGCATTACTATTAATCTTCTCATCGTTCCTCTCATCCATCTCCTCCCACATATGACTGTAACCTTGTTGCTGGTATCCTTAAGATTTATATTGACTGTTTCCTAATATGATTTGATTGCTTATTTGTTCCCTATGACTATCATTAAGTGTTGTACTTTATGATTCTTGACGAATGTATCTTTTCTTTTATGTACACTGACAGCGTATGCACCAAGACACATCCCTTGTGTGTCCAATCATACTTGGCCAATAAAGAATTCTGTTCTGTTCTGTTCTGTTCTGTTCTGTTCTGTTCTGTTCTGTTCTGTTCTGTTCTATTCTATTCTATTCTATTCTATTCTATTCTATTCTATTCTATTCTATTCTATTCTATTCTATTCTATTCTTATTCTATTCATCTTCCCTTAAGCAGAGGGATAGAGAGATAGATGTCACGCTTCCATGACTTCCAATTTCTTTCTAAAATTTATCTATTTTCATATTTTATGTCCTGGGGGTTATGTTCAGTCACACTGACCACCAGGAGGCAGTAGGTGACCTGTTTCATCCTTACTGGGAACTATCAGATATAAGCAGGCAGATCTTATTTTATGGGATTCAAGCCCTTTACTGGGATCAGAACTCATAACTCATTGCACTTTAGATGACTATATACAAAGCATTAGCTTTAAAAACTATCCAGCTCCTATTGATCAGCAGTATTTCAGAAAGAGATGGGTAGCTATTTAAATTAGTTAGAAAGCTAGAGAGCTAGACAGACCAACAAAAATATAGATTCTGTCAGAATGACATATATAATCCGCCTTCTCTGTAGGTTTTAATATACTACCTATAGAGTAAGATATGGCTACATACAACTGAACATTCCCAGTAAGAATGAAACCAATTACAAATTGCCTCCTGGTAGTTAATATATTTCATCTACTGTACATCCTATCTGCTTCTAGGTACCCTAACCATGTGACAATTTGCAGCTGATTGTCAGCTGAATTAACGTATTACACAGAAGACTCAAAACGAAAGTTCCTTCTTTGAAACATGGTCAAAGAGTTGGGGAGGGAGATAGGTGGCTATATAAATTTTATAAACAAAACTTAGTACTATAACATATCAAAACAATCAGACCCTAAATTATGCAAATAGAAACAGTTTTTCCTCTGTATTGGTAAATATTTTTATTAAAGGATTCGATCAGTGGAGCAAAAAAATATGTGTATGTGTGTGTATAAACTTATTTAAAATATTAATACAATAATTCTTCATTTCTTTGTCTTACTTTTCTTCTTACTCTACCCAAGAGTATAAAACAAACTCTGTACAATGATCAGTATGAACACAGATACTCACCACTAACATAATTATATCAGATCCTGCAAGGAATCAATAAGATAGGTAAGGAAATCATTACATCAACTAGAGAACCGAACAGGGAAAAAGTACTTAGAAAGTATATTGAAGAAGAGCACGCCATATAAAGGGGCGAGGGATAAACACAATATAGCAGGCTCACATTATAAAGATAAGAATTTTTAACATAAATATAGAAGGAAATTGTTGCATATTTCAAAAGTAATGCTAATAATTAAAAATCTGTGCCTTTCATGCTGGAGATATGAAGTTATCAAGATAATCTCTGAGCTTTTTTATTCCATCCACTGATGTGACTAATCTCATGCCTTGCTCTCTATGAATTCAAGTTTTTATACTTCTGAAGAACATCAGATTAGAGAATTAATAGCACAGTTAAAGGTTAAATTGCAGATTCTGCTAAATTATAGGATGGGGAAAGGGCACAAATTTGGGGGCACTCTTCTGAATTTAGAAGGTGAGAATTGTAGCAATATGCTTTCCCCCACACACGCAGCCAAATATAACAAAGGCAAAAAAAAAAAAAAAACAGTCACACCTCTTTTAATGACTTCACCACATCCTCTATATATGATCCTCTAGATTACAGGTGTCAAACTCGATTGCGTCACATGATGTATCGTTTTTTCTTTACGGAGCTGGTGTGGGTGTGGCCTGCATGTGACGCATCCGGCTCGCAGGCCACCAATTTGACAGGCCTGTTCTAGATCAAGAAGTCTAATTTACAGCCTCCACCCTAAAATATTATCCAGTCTTGTGAAGACTACTGCTTTTTCATCTGTTCCTGTTCAATCATAAACAGAAATAACATTTCTGAAGAAACTACAATTATTTCTGCAATTTATGTTCGATCCAATACAACTTCAGAAATAAAAAGTAACAACATGGGTAATATGTTGGCAAGATTCCCATAACCAAGATATTTTTATTGCAAAAAGTTTTAATAAGCATGAAAGACACATATATGAAGACAGCAAATATGAAAATCAGCATTAACATAAAATCCACAGGAGACACAGCATTCATGAAGAATTGTGTTAGGTTGGTCATAAGGCTTTAGAGAATAAAAGAATACACAGGATAGAAATTAAAAAAAAATGAAAATCAAGATTCCTCTCTTTTATTGTGTTAATAGGTTAACACACAATCAACCATTAAAATACCTAAAATTAAGCATTTGTAATTATACTTTTCTAACCTTCATGCCTTCTTTAGGTATGTAGCAGGATAAGAAGTGACAAGACAAAACCATAGTTGAGTCCATTTCCATCGTGCAGAAAAATGAAAAAAGCAATCAGTTTAAATTTTGAGCAACAGTTTGCAGAATTTTCAGTTTAAATAAATGTGTTGCATTATTAAAACTATAAAAATATAAAATTCCTGTAATGGACAATTAATGTTCAAAAACTATAATTAATGCAATTAATATAAGAATAAAAGTTTAGCTGTTTTGTTAAAACAACAAATTTCACAAATTTGGTTCATACAAGAAAGAACTGTTCCACTGAACAGATGCTATGGGATTAGCATCTTTTACACCCATTAATCAAATAACTTGTTGCTAAATATGAATTAAGATTCAAAGATTATTAGGGAAGGATACGATCAGTGCCTTGGAATATCACACAACCTTTCACCAATTCTCCCATGATGCAACCAACTGACCAGATATCAACTGAAAGTAAAAGTGAAATGATAAAATTATGAAGTGTTATGAACTAAAGCAGAAAACGAAAAAACATTTTTACATTTAAAACATAACAATGCATAAAGTAAAACAGCTAACATGTTTTGGAACAATATGGACAGGAATAATGATCTAATTACAAATTTAAAATACCAGAACACCATTAAAAGTAAATCTTATGCATACCCATATACATATACATATACATATATATATACATATACATATATACATACATACATACATACATACATACATATATATGTAGGTCTTTGGTTATTCGGGTTTTCTCCCGTGTAAAATTGGAGGTGTCTTGGCAACATTTCGACGAAGTCTCATTCGTCATCTTCAGGCTGGTGTTCTTGGCCGAGAACACCAGCCTGAAGATGACGAATGAGACTTCATCGAAACGTTGCCAAAACACCTCCAATTTTACACGGGAGAAAACCCGAATAACCAAAGACCTACATACAAACACCCGCGAAAACCTCAGAATGTATGTATGTATGTATGTATATATATTGGGCATACAAGAAATTTGCTTTACACATAAACATATACATATACATGCACCCACACACGCACGCACACACATACATGTCAAGCTTATTTTGAATAATCTGAACTCCCTGAAAGAGCTGCAAAGGATACAATCTCTTCCAGGAAACAGGACCTTATGGAGGACCATTTCGGCCATTATGCACCCAACAGACCAGATATCCACTATTAAATGTTAAGTGTAATGGGGATAAAAATTAAACATTTTTTAAAAATCTATACATATATTTTCATAAAATAATTGCACTGTGAAGGAGTCATTGGCAAATGTACTGCATATATTCAAGAATCAGCCAAGAATTTTAAATGCCAAAATACACCCAAAGTATTGAGTTTGGGTTTTCTGTAAATATACATGGTAATACTTTTTTAAAGTACCTATATATCCTATATAAATCTACCGATAAAGCCAACCAACCATGGATAAGCTGTATTTTCAACCAAAATAATGTGAAAGATGCACTACATGTGGATAAGTCAATTGTGAAAATTAAAAAACACTTGGCTTATTTGCAGGTGGCACATTTTATCGTTAAAATTCTAATTGCCATGTAGCAATTCAGGAAATCAATTTTATCATTAGCTTTCATTCTGTACTCATGAAGATATTGCAGAAAGTTTTTGTCAACTATCATGTATACAGTAATCAAGGACAGAAGTCCTACTTTTACTGTAAGCAATCAGCAGGTACTTCCTAGATAGTGCTGAGAACTAAAGTTGCATAAGTGAGCAGCTGGGTCAAGTTTGGAACTTCTACTCACCAAAACATTTTCTCCTGTTACTAAAGCTACTTCCTACACTAGCCAAAGCATGAGATCCCCTTCATTTCAAGGGGCTATTTAGTATCGATGGCTGAGTTAGTTATATCACTTGATATTATATTATGCCATCTTCATCTTCAAAATAAAGACTCTTCTCTGAACAAGCCTAGCCAAACTGACTCAGGTAATTTACCTCACAGGACAAGAAAACTAAGTTACAGTCTGAAACCAGTAAGCTTGTGGTAAGACAGTGAAAAAGTAGTAAAATCTAACCATTGATCAAGTACTCCAAACATGTCACTTCTATTCTGTAACTTACCATTCTCTTTGTATCCCATGCCAAGAATAACTTCTGGTGCTCTATAATATCGTGTTACTACATATGGGGTCATCATGAAATTAGTACATGCTGTTCTTGCAAGTCCAAAGTCAAGGATTTTGAGAGTACAATCTGATTTTACTACTATATTGCTGGGTTTTAAATCCTATGGACAAAAAATGAATCCAGTTAAATGCTGAAAAAGTAGTATAATCCTTAAAAGTCAGCACATTATTAGGCTGCCATACATGACAAGCAAAACCTATTGATCAATTAATCACATTGAACAGATGCTGACAGGTGTCACAGATGCTTTCCAGTTGATTCCAATGAACCCTGTTCTGAGTTACCTCTATTCAAAAAGTTATTTGTAACTGAAACTTTGCCTTAGCAGTGGCATATTTTCGACAGTTGGAAAAGCACTTACACTTCTTTGTAATTTTATCCGGTGTTTATTGGTGTAATAATACTGACAGTGTAGCCCACATTGAGGAACTCCCAAGTGAACACATTATTTAAAAAATTAATGTAAAAAAAGTGGAATATCAAGGTGGGCTATACAGTCTTAAATTATTAACTAATTCTGAATAAAATGACAGGTAATAGTTAAGAATGTGCAGTATTGCGTAGAGGCTAATTTTTGGGGGGGATGGAGAGGAAGACACTCTCCTAAATTTCATTTTAAGAATTGGATGTCTTCAGAGAGATGGCTCATACACCACTACAATAAAAAGGCACCACTATCTTTTTCTACTTAATGGATTCCCCTTTTCTGGAAAAGAAAAACCAATAACTTAAGGTAGGAAAATATAGAGAGGGGTTATAGCAAATCAATATTATGTTTACATTTCAAATATTTCCACCCCAGGGACATAATAAGAGGCTGGACAATTAATGGATCCTTAGGACACAAGGTGGTGCTGCTTGCCATGAAGGAGGAGGAAACAGTACAGACTCTCCTCAAGAAGCAAATAACTTGATTCTCATTATATATTTTAATATTATTCCTATAAGCTGTTGAGAGTCACTTTTGTTTGCATTGGAACAGAATAAATAAATTGTGCAAAATACCTGGTGAAATACCTTCACCCTAATGTCAAAATCCATAGGCAAGTATCAAAGCAACAGTATAGCTCTAAAAAATCTTACCCAATTATGTATTTTGATAAAATACATAGCAGGTAAGATTCTTAGCAACAGTGCATCTAAGTAATCCATAAAAACTAATATCATTGTATACACTTTTATTTTTTCAACAGGTAGAAAAATGAATTAGAAAAAGATTTATAGAAGATATAGACACAACAATGTAAAATAAAAGTCAATAGTCATCAAAAGTCACATTAATAGTGTGATTATAACAGCACTACCTACTCTGTGGATGATACCAGCTGAATGAAGATGTTTGATCCCACACAACATCTGGTATAAAAGATAGGACATTCTTTCATGATCCAGCTCCATATGAATAACTTGGCATAAATTAGCATCCATCAATTCCATAACCAAATACCTGAAATATTTTTTAAAAAGTAATTAACATATATTCTATCACAGTTCAAGCCATCAGTGTATTTTCTTCAATATAAAATAATTTCAGGACAATAAGTGAGATAACATAGGCTTAAAACTATAGTACAGGTAGTCCTTGCTTAATTAACACTTGGAGCCAGCAACTCAATCACTAAATTATGTGGTCACTAATTACATGACCATGATGGATTTCTGACATCATTTCCCATCATTTCCCAGTTATTAAGCGAGAAAACACATGACCACAACTTGCAATTTTACAGTTGACTTCTCCATTGTCTTTCCTTATTAGAAACTGGCTGTGAAGCACACAAATTGCAAAAACATGACTGGAAAACACTCTGACTTCGTAAGTCCCTGCTGACTGTGAAGTGCGTGAATCTTGATCATATGACTACAGGAACTTTGTGATGGTCATAAGTGTGATGATTGATTGTACAGTTACTTTTTCAGCAGCATAGTAACTTTGAATAGTTGCTCTATAGCAGGGGTGTCAAACTCAATTTCATTGAAGACCACATCAGGGTTGTGTTTGACCTTGGGGGGGCCAGGTGGATGTGGCCAGGGTAGGTGTGGCCAGCTTGATGTCACTCGTGTCGGGGGCACCTATGGTGGCCCAAGTGCTCTGCCAGCGAAAATAGAGCTCAGGAGGGCTGCGTGTGGGAGGGCTGCGCGCAGCCCTCCTGAGCTCTATTTTCGTTGGCAGAGGCACCACAAGCCAGTCCTTCGCCGTTTCCAGGGCGGCCCTGCAGGCCAGATTTAAACATCCCATGGGCCAGATCTAGCCCGCGGGCCTTGACTTTGACACCCCTGCTGTACAGGGTTGTCATTAAGCGAGGACCACCTGCATGTTTATGCAGAAATCATTTTAATCAAGGATTGTCATAGTGTTCAACAGTCAGATATACACTTTTTATTTTATTTTAAAATCAAATAGAAAGCACTTAGTATAAATGGAACAAAGAACAAAAAATTACAATTAAAATGAAATAGTTGATTAAAGTGTTAAACTTGAAACATTTAACTGAATTAAATATAAATTTTTCTCCATAGCAACTCTGTTAGATCAGGTGGATCAAGAAAGACTAGCCAAACTCAAACTCAAGCTTGAGAGTAGACCAGCAGCTGTATCTTCCCAGTGCCCATCCAATACCTTAAATATGTGACCCTATCTTAAAATTGAATAAACCAGGAAAACAAATTGGCAATAGAGGAGTGTATTTGTAGCTCAGGTTTGAAGGGGGTCCTTGGTGATCTCTGAGCATGGTTGTTTTCTTGCAGACCCAAACTAAGTAACACCATCAGTGCTAGTAGGGAGTGGCTATTAGTATATACACTGAGAGCAACTTCCCACTAGGACTTCCCACTTCCCACTAGCACTGATGATGTTACTAGTTTTGGGTAAGGAAACAGCTGCAACCAAAGTCAGAGGAAACAAATTGCATTACAAAGGCAACATGCAAATCATCTGTAGCACAGCAAAAATGCATTGTATCTCAAAAGCTCAATCAATTTTTCTGAGGTAAGGAAAGTGGGGACTCAAAAAGTATTTTCCAGTAATTTCCTCTATTCTGTGGACTAGTCTCCCACCAAAGACTGGAGCGACACCTAATGCATTAGCATTTCTCAAATAGGACAAGTCTTCTCTATAGAATGTTGAGAGAATTATTGGAGAGGTGGTCTGCTGTTACAGATAAATTCATTATTGTTAGTTTCTGTTATTTTTTGTATTTTTTTGGGGGGGGGGTTATTTTTGATTAATAACTGAGAGTTCTTTGGATTACAACAACAGAAGATTAAGTAAGTAGGTAGGTAGGTAGATAGATGATTGATAGATAGATAGATAGATAGATAGATAGATAGATAGATAGATAGATAGATTTTTTTAAAACGGTATGTTGTCCACAACAAGGTAGAATATAGTTAAAACAAGAATGTGAACTATATACCAAACAGGTTATTGTATCCCAAAAATCATATCCAATATGCACTTTAATGGGAAAATAACTTGTCTTACTACTATTCTTAGCTGAACTTTATATAGACAGTGAAGAAATCTGGTATATATGGAAAGCCTAAAATATTTCATTTGCCCAGTTTGTGTTAAAGGAAATTTCTCATTGCAGCTTCAAATGATCACTAAATGAATGGTTCTAATTCAAAAACTATTTGTATCTTTAACAATTAGGTTTGTTTAGTAAAGATTAAAAATGAACAAATGAGAGAGAGAGAGAAGGAAGGAGGGAGAGAAACAGAGATATATACATATATTTCTCATATTTACTGAAAGATCATTAAGGATACATTAGGAAGAATTATATGTTTAGCTTACTGTTGGTCAAAATGTATATTTATAAAAAAAACTCAATAAATAAATAAAAACTTACACATCTTGAAATTCTTCTAATGACTTCTGTGGTGTAAATACATTTAATAGACTAATTATCTGCAAAAGCAGAAGTCAGATAGAAATAAACAAAATTAGCACAACCACAAAATTGCACAATTATTATATGATGATATAATAATCAGATCATTCAGTAATTGTTAATATGAAGCATTCTGGGAGTGCTAAGATCAAAGAATATACAGTACAGTATAAAGATTCTAAAATACTGTAGTAAAATGCAGTAATGCAGTATAATCAAGTCTATATTAGTTTGAAGAAAGAGTGACAAAACCATAAACAGCAATCAAGATGTTATTGTCTAGACCATTTTAATAAATTATAGAAATATTGGTTGCAAATTTATGAAGCAAGCCAATGAACCATCATTCCACTTTCAGCAATGTTTGGCAAAATTAATATATATGATAAATAGATTTTAATGAAAAATCTTTTTTAGTTTCTTCTAGTATAATAATAGATCTTCTGTATTTCAACAATATTATCTCAATTTCTTATATATAGTTTTGTATGGCTGCACTGAGCACATAATTATATCTGAAATTTTACGGTTGAAGTATATATTAAAGAAAAGAACCCTTTCAAACAGCTTTCAGAGTAGAATTATTACAAAATGAAACAAAAGCTAATGTAAATAAAATTATTTTCAGAACAATAAATACTATACATTTCTCACCTTATAGAAAGCAATTCCTATAGTTATCATAATTCATTAACATTGGTGAAAAGTTTTAATGCAAATTATTAAGATTTACTACATATTATCTTAGACTGTAATGACAACTGACAGATACATTTACTCCAAAACTGTAATGTAAATGTTTTCAGCTATTCTATGACACTCAAATCTACTAATAATATTCATCATTAAACTTTTCTGTCCTTTGTGTGTATGTGTGTGTGTTTTCATGTCAGAGTTAAGTCCTAGCAACTGCATAGAAAATCCCTGCAGTTCAGGCAAGATTTCAGAAGTGGTTTGCCATTGTTTATTTTCTAGAGTTGAGAGAGAATGACTGGCTCAAGTGTTTTATTTTATTAGCCACATATAAAAGCTTATTTGTATAACTTCACACCTCAGTATAAGCAATCTTTACAAAGGTACAGTAAGCTATATGCTATTAAAATATTAAAATAAATGAAATTAGCAACAATGTAATTCAAGCTGTTGTGCTAATACGTCATATCAGTAATTATACTAAATAAGCCTAATGCAAGAAATGGTTGAAAATTCCTCAATAAAAGCATACGAATATGTTTTTATTGACACTATTGTTAAGTATTTCTCACATTTCCAGATTCCCCCCTCTTCCTCCCTATACATACATACATACATACATACATACATACATACATAACATTTTGGGTAGTCATTTGATTTCAATATAAAATACATATTTTCAAAATATGCTATATTAAATTTACTCACATTTTTGTGATTTACACACTTTAGCAGCACTAGTTCTCTGTAAGCTCTCTTTGCATGGGTTTGATTCTGGAAAGGACGACTCAGTTTCTTTACAGCAACATTTATTCCAAGAACAGTATCAAATGCAGCACTGAAACAGTGAAGCAGAAACATTCTAGCTCAGGTTCTTTGAAAACAAGACTAGTGTACGTTGAAAGCAATGACAACTTGAGCCAACTAACATTTGCCAGCCAGCAACCTGTTCTGAGCAGGGCACGTAAAACTCCTGCTTTCCCAACAACCAGGATCATGACCAGCATATTGTACTGCTAAGCTGAGTGAATGGATATCGGACTGAGGAAAAATAAGATTCGCATCCAGTGTGCAAAGGAAATTCTACAGGGATAGGGAGACAAACAACCATCAATGCAGTTACTGTATAATGATTGTGTAGAGCTCCAGAATGAAGCAAGGATTCCCTCCAATGACTACCCCTGTGAATTTTAGAAGTATACCACGAACTTTCTGGCAAAGGGTTAAACAGTCCCAGATGAGATGGGAACCTGGATTCCCAGCCCCAGAAAAACCACATACCTATAGCAACTCTTCAATAATAACATTAAAATGGCAGTAATATATGCCAGATTTTGAAGAGCTATTCATTTGTCCATGAATTTCTGCACCCATGGATAACAGCACTGGCATAAACATAAAATTGTAAGTTACAAATTGTGCAATTGCCAAGGATGTTATAGTGCCCCAATCCTAGCTATCTTCCCTCATCTGTTCCTCAATCTAAATTCATCTACTTATTTTGTTACCATCTTTAATTTGCTCAAACACCTGTTCCTACAGAGCTATATAAAGTAGTAGCCAAAATTGTGGAAACCTTTTGGGAAAAGTGTATTTTCTAAGACTAGCTAATAACACCACTTTTTTTGGGAGTAGTACCATAAAATTATATATCAATGGAAAGATAATTTAATCAAGAATGTAATGCAATAACTTTTATGAAGGGTTTGCTATTAGAATAACAGTTACAGTATAAAGAAGAAAAGTGAAACACGTAGAAAAAATGAGATATACAAAAATTATCATCATAGAAAAAACAAGATATACAAAAATTATGACCATGTCAGTTAATAGTTGGGTAACCTTTAGCGTGAATTACGGCCTTACAACGTCGTCCCATGGAGTAAATCAAGTCTTTTAGTTCTGCAGCTGTTATAATGTGAAACCAAGATTGAATGATTGCTTCTATTAACTGGGTTTTATTGCTGGGTTGCTTCTGACTAACAAGTTTCTTTAGTCGGCTCCATATTGTTGGCTTCAATTAGATTAAGGTTTGGGCTATTCCCAGGCCATTCCAGCAGTGGAATATGATTATCTTGAAACTCCAAAAAAAAATTGGTGTTATTAGCCATCAAACCTCAAAAATACATTTTTCCCAAAAGGTTTCCACAATTTTGGCCACTATGTAAGTCATCTGGCTGTTCCTTAAAGTGAATGCCAAGAGTTAGATGCTGTTTTTTGGCCAAGTAATTAAAATATAGTCCTTGCTTAATGACCAGTTGCTTAACAATTGCTCAAAGTTACAACTGATCTCTCTAGAGCTATTACAGCCTGTTTTCGAAGTACCAACAGTTTCACACAGCTCACAGTTGCATAATCGTATTTTTGGTGCTTGGCAACCAGCTCATATTTTCAGTCGTATTTTTCCCATATCCCTTTAGGCTGAATGACTGTCATGGTTGGGGGGGGGCGAATGAGGTTGGCACTGGGAAGATCCAGCCACAAACCATCTAACAATTCTCTTATATATGAAGTATTTAAAATTTTGGTAATTTTAACTGTTTACTATTTTACTATTCCTAGAGGTGGACTGTACTTTAGCAGTTGTTTATATTAGTGTTTACAAATAAAAGATGAAGACTCTCAAGTCAAACTTGTTTCCTGAGACTTGACAAACACACTGTAGCAGCTTGCTTATTAGCAATATCTAACTGTTTTGCCATTGTCAACTGCCAGGTTATTTTTTGAATAATTTAGCCTACTGTTACAAACAACCCCACTAAATTTCTTTGGAATTAACCAAGAAAAGATAGGTGCTGCTATTTGTTTGCCTACTCACCAAACAATGCCTTGAGCCCCAGAGCCAATAGGTTTCAATTGCTGATAGCGTTTTAGTACAGTGAATGTTGAATCTGCAACTTGAACACTGTAAAACTGTGTGTCACATTTATTCTCGCTCATGTTGTAGTGTCATGTAGTCTTTATCTCAGAATTTGGCAGTTTTCAGGATCTGTGTGAAAAGAATTTTTGAAATGTGAAATGTCTTTTAAGATAGGTAAGATAACTTTTATTGTCACTTTTTACTGTGGCACACATCAAAAATGAAATTCAGTTGCCTCCTCTCAAAAGAAAGTATACCTCTACCCATACACATACATAACACAGATATACACATGTAACACACACACACACACACATCTCACTGTCCATTTTGAATACATAGCGGAAGGAAGAAAATTGAGATTCCAAAGGTGCTTTTCAAGAGGCAACTGGACTTTCTGGTTTTTCTTTGAAGATGTTTCGCTTCAGCTGAGAGCTGAAGAAACTTCTTGGATGAGAAGCGAAACATCTTCAAAGAAAAACAGAAAGTCCAGTTGCCTCTTGAAAAAGCACCTTTGGGACAACCATGACCTGGAAAACTGAGAATCTCCACAGACAGGAAACTTGAGAGTTCACAAGATTGATACTATATGGAACCAAACTGTGACTAAATCTAGATGTTCTGCTTCGGATACCATGAAGCCTCCTCCCAGAAGGTAACAAGGAAAACAGGTCATGAAGAGGATGTGTAGTGTGTCAGACAATCCTGTGGACCCTGCTTAAGCATCGCTTATATGCTATGTCCTGGATAGAAAGGAGTGAACTACCAATTATCTTTTCTGCCATCCTCACCATTTTCTGCACTGCCTTCTTGTCCGAAGCAGTAATGCTTCCAAACCAGACAGTAATGCCATATGACAGGATGCTCTCAATTGTCCCTCTATAGAAAGTGGTAAGGACAGAGAAAGGAAGATGTACTTTTCTCATGTGACACAGAAAATGTCTCACTGTTGAGCGACCAAGCTAGCCTACTCATTAGCTGCACACCCAGAAACTTGATGCTGCTAACTATCTCAATAGGTGAATCATTAATACACAGGTGTATGACTTTGCTTGCCTTTTCTGAAATCGACAATGATCTCTTTATTTTTTCCTACATTTTACGTTTAAGACGAGGCTGAAGAGAGTCAAATGCTGTAGGGAGGCTGGATGCAAAAATGTCCTTTATCAGCCTCTCAAAATATTTCATAATGATGGATGTAAGTGCAACCGGACATTAAGACCTGTAATTGTAGACTTTTTTGGCACTGGCAAAATAATGGTAGTCTTAAAACACGATGGGGCCACTGCCTGCTGCAATGAAAGATTGAAAATATCTGTAAGAACACAAGCCAACTCATCTGCACATTCCCTAAGAACATGCCCAGGGATATTATCTGGGCCTGCTACTTCCAAATGTTAACTTTCCATAATGTGCTCCAGATTTATTTGGAGATTTTAAAATTTCCAAGTAAAATTTTTATAGGTACGATGAATCAATCTTTAATGAGTAATAGGTATCACCTTTCCTCATATAGTACTCTACATGTCACCCTATAAGATGCCCCTCCCACATATGAATTGCTTAAAGTGCCCTTGAAGAAAACATTCACAACAAGCTGTACTGCCCAAGTGGTGACAGAGATAAGACTCTTCAGGAACCTGTGGCCCAGTAAACCAAATTATTTCTATTCACTGCCCACATCTCACAGGTTCCACCGTGTTTTCCCTTTTCTTTGTATTGCTGTTGCCTTTGTTTGCCTTGTAATGTAGCAGGCCAATAATATATAAGCCCTGGTTCTGCTTTTGTTCATAGCTGCTCAGCAAAGTATCAAAGCTTTGCTAGGAACCCAGTATTATTGCTTGTAAGCATACAAATAAAATTATCTTCAAAGTGATTTGATTACTATAGGTCAGGGGTGCCAAACTCATGTCCCGTGGGCCTGATGCATCAAGCGCTGGCCACGTCCATGCCCAGTTTAGCGAAGGGGGGGAAGTCGTGACATGTCACATGACAACACCATGACCACGCGAGTTTGACACCCCTGATCTAAAAGGTTGATCAATGTAACACAGTACTTAAATGAAATTTTAGCATCATTGTAACCACTTGTTTTCCATTATGTAGCAAATAACCTATTATGCATAAATTTAATGTGCCCCTAAAGGCATTCTGGCTATTTGATATCATAACAAATCTATCATACAATGCTAATTATTATAACAAATAAATGCTTCTGATATGATTAACATGTGTGTATGAGAGAAAGAGAGAGTGTCAGAGAGACATATGTCTGCAAACTTCTAATTTCAGATCTGACTATATAATATACCTTACACGCTTAGGTTTTTTTTTTTCTTGGCAGAATAGATGAACCTTACTGCAATTGTTAGACTATTTTACAGTACCTAAGCTCTTGCCTCATTCCATAAATTATAAAAGATTTCATTATATTGCAGCAAATCACTTGGAGCTCTATAATAATGCACTATATGGGTGATTTCCTCAGTCAAAACAGTATGCAGGACAGAAACAGAGCCCAGTGAGTGGACAGAAGGTAGTAATCTCCCAGGACACACCTAGTGGCCCAATTGGAGTTACGAGATTGCTGAACTGAAACATGTTATCCCAAATTGCCTGTTCCATGAAACCTACATTAACAACATGGAATGGCTTGTTCTGGTATAATATGTAAAAACATCACTGTCACACTAGACTGTCTAAACTTATTTTCAGGCTGTCTTACAGAGGTGGTCATGATGACATGCTCTAGGCCAAGGGTGGGCAACTGTGGCCCTTTTAAAACCTGTGGACTTCAACTCCCAGAATTCCTGAGACAGCATGGCTGTCTCAGGAATTCTGGAGTTGAAGTCCACAGGCTGTAAAAGGGCCACAGTTGCCCACCCCTCCTCTAGGCAAATAGTTAAGTAGGGCAACTCTGTTCTAGGGTAAGAAGTCTATGTGGAGAGATGCCTTGCTCTCTAGGCCAAATTACAGTAACTGGTCCAAATGCTGAACAGCTTCCTGTAATTTCAACGGTAAGCTTCAAGAAATAACAAATATAGCTTCAAGAAATGTTTAATGTAGCTACAAAGTATCATAAGTGCCTTAAATTCTATTCTATCATACTGTAACACACATATTACACATATTATATGCTAGATATAATATAATATTTGTGTTATAACTAGATATAATTTGTAGTTAGATGTAATATTTGTTATAGTTGTGAAAATCACTGAAGTGGTTTCCTTAAAAAAGCTTTTTTTAGTTGAATTGTGATGTTCTTAAAAAAGAACAGATAATTAAGAATGTTTAAAAAAGTACCATATTGTCTGTTTTTAACAATGCAGTAAAAGAACTTAAAGAGTTTGTGCATAAAAATAAATAATAATGACAGAGAAAAAAAGCAAAAATGAAAAAGGTAGAAGTAGCCCTAAAAATAACAGGGTATAGAATTTATTTTATTTTCAATTACACAAATAAAAAACATTGGTATCATGACTTCTGATTGCTAAAATGTATTATGAAAAGAAAGTTTATAGTTCAGCTTTTTACTCTGAATATTATATTTCTTCACCAAAAGAAATCTAGAACTGTAATTATTTGATAGCTGAAGTATGCAAAAGAGAAAAAAGGTTTTATCAACATTGACATTTTAGGGCTTTTCATTAAAAAATGATTTTATTTTGTAGAAACAATAGTTATAAAATATAACTCCTCATCAAGCAACATTCATTTTTGAATGAAAAAATTAAAATCTGTATTAAATATTTGTAGTTAAAATTAAATCTATACGTATAAAGGTAATCTATTAAGGAAAAAAAATCCTCTCATCTTGCATTAACAAGTCTGGAAACCAACAGCAATCACTGAATCAATACTTATTGCTCATTGCCATTATTATTAAGAAAAATGGGTAATAAACCAATATCAAGATTAGTTAATGAAATATTGTTTAATGATTTTCCTCATTCCTTGAAAGTTCTTCAAGAAATGCCAAATTCCTTGAAGAACTTGCCAAATTCTAATTTAGCATTCTCACCAATGATGGTAATACATGAAATACAATGTGGAAACTTTACAATCAGTATAGTCTAATTATAGCATAGTATAACTTAGTTCTCAAGTTTCTCCATGCATAATTTAATATGACATTGAAATATTTCAAAAATGATTATCACAAAAAGATCTAATAATATTCATATATTTTACATTCCATATTCTTATCCCGAATCTAAATATTTCCTTGTATTAGAAAATTTTAATATTTTCTAATGGTTAACATTCCCCTATACTCTAGGAAGCCAATTTAGGGCAGAAATCCAATATTATGAAGAATTTTTATCAGGATAATTTAACAGTACTTTATCACAAAAAGAAATGTATGATAAATTAACTGAAAATAAATCTATACTTCGTTGCTGTTAGGACCATCCAGATTTCTGATATTGCTAGGTATCCTCTTGCTATGGCTCCTAAATAAAACTTGTGAAGTTATTGCTTTGGTCAGAAACCATATTTGTCTTGAATTACAGTAAATATTAGCAAAAAAATAAGTAAAAGCAATTCTCTAAACAGCAATACCTCATTAACCTAACCTTTCCTTTTCTGTGCTTTATAAACAATATGTAGCAATAATTAAAAGAATTTAAAGTTTATACTAAAACTCAGATCCAAACTGTCAAAGCATTGTATAGAACTGCTAGTATTTAAAAATATTAATTAATGCCTTGCCAGCACACTGTTCCACAAATGTGTTGTCGATCTCTGGATACAACATTCTGTTTTTCTCTCAATTGAACTGCATGCAAAGAATCTACATATTATGTCCACTGTATGGACATAAGGAGTTCCCCTTGTTCTCCTGCACATCTCAGATTTATTCCACAGAATGCAAGAGAGAGGATTGAGAAAACTGATCTGCCAGCAATGTCTGTAAACTTGATGGATGGACACAACTGGATATAAAGGAAGTTTTTCCTTCATAAATAAATAAGGTTCAGATATATTAAATGAGCAGGAAGAGTCTTCTGTGTCTCTACTCTGTTGACAATATTTGTATTGCATGCTATCATCTAGATCAGGATGGACAACATTTAAATTACATATACAATTCGATCAGGGATGGGTTCTACTTACCTTTACTACCGTTTCGCAACGGGGCCGTACACGCTCGCTCGCTTGCGCGCTCTTCTGCGCAAGCACAGAAGTGTTTTCATGACATCAGGGTCAGTGGGCAGAGCCTCCCCCCAGTTTTACAGAACCGGTGCGAACCGGGGGCAACCCCCCACTGAATTCAATCCCCCAACCTTAGAGAGAAACCATATAAAGTTATCCAATGGTGTGGAGATATCATTGAGGTGGGATGTATTTATTTTTTCAGTAATCTTTTCAGGGTTCTATTGCTTTATTTATTGGGAATCTTTTTATTCAGATTTGGTTTTTCAACTCTAAACAATATACAACTCAAAAAACAAAAAAAATCAACAATACAGAAACAATAACATTTTATATTACTATAATTTGGCCAATTAAAGAATATTATAACGCCACAATTTCTATTTTTTTGAGTTTGGAAAAGCCCCCAAAGCCAAAAATTTGACTATTCTGACACTAAATTTTGATTGTACAATGTTATAACTGAAAGTTATAATGCAAGTACTTGTACAAGGGCTATACAGATAGTCTTCGATTTATAACAGTTTGTTTAGTGACCAAAGTTACAATGACACTGAAAAAAAGTGACTTAGGACACCTGTGTGACTTTTCACACTTATGACTGCTGTATTCTCTCCGTGGTCACATGTTCAAAATTCACACAGTTGGCAGTTATCTCATATTTATGACAGTTGCAGTGTCCTGGTGTCCTATGATCACCTTTTGCAACCTTCTGATAAGCAAAGTCAATGGGGAAGCCAGATTCACTTAACCACTGTGTTACTAACTTAACAACTGCAATGATTCACTTAACAACGGTGTCAAAAAAGGTTTTAATGGGATAAAACTCACTTAACAACTGTCTCAAACAACAGAAGCAACAGAAATTTTGACCTCAATAGTGGTCGTAAATTAAGGACTACCTTTATGATCCATAAGTGCAGAAATCCCTAGTGCACTAGTAAAGACAATTTTAGAAACATCAATGATTTATAGCATTATGCTCTCATTCCATCACTAGAGGAGTTATTATAGGCTGCCCACTCCTGATCTAAACTCAAATTCTGAATCAACTTTCCATAGAAAGCCACTGAATCACAAGGAATATTTTTTAAATATGTTGCTAGAACAATTTTTTTTTTTTTAATTAAACTTTATTGAGATTTTCTTTTAAAAAAAACAAACAAAAAACAAAGGACAAAAACAAAAGAGAAATAAGAGGAAAAAACAAACAAACATTCAAACAATAACATGAAACAACATATACATAATATAGCTTTTCAATTTGTATCGGATGTGCAGTGTTTTAACTATTTCCATAAATAATACTTGGTGACATTTTAACTCACTTTTAACCATTATTTAATACACCTTTAGATCTTTCTTTCATTCTATCATGCAACCACTTGTACCACCTTTCCCACACCATATAGTAAACTGACTTTTCATCATTTAATTCATAGGTTAATTTAGACATCTCTGCGCACTCAAGTATTTTCTTAATTGTAAGCTCTTCTGGTGGTTGAATTTTCTCTTTCCAATACTGTGCGTATGCCAATCTAGCGGCCGTAATTATATGGATCATTAAATGCATCATTTCCTTTCTATATGGCTTCTTTATTATTCCCAGGAGGAAAATCTCTGGTGTTAATGCAATATCTTCATCAGTTATTTCATATAACCATCTCCTAATTTTATTCCAGTATCCTTTTGCTTCCGGGCATGTCCACCACATGTGAAAGAAGGTGCCTTGACCGTGGCCACATTTCCAACAATTGGGATGTATATTGGGATATATCTTCGCTAGTCTGGCCGGGGCTAAGTACCATCTATGAAACATTTTGTAATGGTTTTCCTTATATGTCACCGCTCTAGTCAATTTAAGATTTCTGTTCCATGCCTCCTCCCATTCCCCAAAATTTATATTGCGCCCTATATTTTTCTCCCATGCAATTATTTGATTCTTCGTGACATCTTCGAACTTGTCACCGTTTAATATATAATTGTATAATTTTGCCAGAATCTTTTTGTTTGTTCCCATCAAGACTTTACCCAGTCCGTTTGATCCCAGTTCTAAACCATATTGTTCTTTGTCTTTCTGATATCTGGATTTTACTTGTGCATAAGTCCACCAATCTAAAGTTATTCCTTGCTCTCGTAGAATATCATTTGGTTTAAGCCACCCTCTTTCGTCTAGGATATCTTTATATCTGCCCATTTTCTCCCTCTCCCACCTATTTGGGTGGGTCAGGGCCTCCATCGTTGAGAGCCAATTTGGGATTTTTTTGTAATATTTTTGCCTAATCTGGGTCCATGTTTGTATCAGGGAATCTCTAATTTTGTGTCTATGAAAATGTGTCTTCCTTTTCTTCTCCGTTTCCCAGATGTGGGCGTGCCAGCCTTTTTGCAGGTCATGGCCTTCTAAGGTAAGAATTCTCTTATTTTCCAGGGTGATCCAATCTTTTATCCATACTAGCTTGGCTGACCTGTAGTATGTTTCCCAGTCCGGGAGTCCAAATCCACCTATGTCTCTTTTGCCCCTTAAAATTTTAATGGAAAATCTCGGTTTTTTCCCTCCCATATGAATTCTCTAATAATTTTGTCTAGTTCTAAAAAGAATTTTTTATCTAAATTTATGGGTATATTTTGAAATAGAAATAATATTCTGGGGAGGATGTTCATCTTAATTGTGGCTATCTTGCCCAAAAGTGATAGTCTTATTTTTTTCCAGCAATCTAGGTCTTGTTTTATTTTCCTGATTAGGGGAATATAATTATCGTCTTTCAAGGTCGAACATCTTGATGTAATCCAAATTCCTAGGTATTTAATTTTTTTGGCAACCTGTAATCCTAGTACTTCTTCTATCTCGTTTTTCTGGCTCTCAGTTGTGTTCTTGATCAATACTTTGGTTTTGATTTTGTTCAGTCTGAAGCCTGCCACCTCTCCATATTTACTTAATTCCTCCAATACTTTAGGTCCCGATTCTATAGGGTCTTCAAGGATTAGGGCTACATCATCCGCAAATGCTTGCGTCTTGTAAATCTCCTTTCTGATCTGTAATCCTTTTATTTCATCGTTAAATCTAATTTTCCTTAGAAGAACTTCTAGGGCCAGAATGAACAATAAAGGGGATAGGGGACAACCTTGCCTTACTCCCTTACTGATTTGGAATGTTTTAGTCCTATCCCCATTCACCAAGATACTCGCCTTTTGGTTATTATAAATGGATTTAATCATCATTTCAAAATTTGTTCCAAATTTCATCATCTCAATTTGTTTATTCATGAATTTCCAATTTAGATTGTCAAATGCCTTTTGAGCATCGACAAAAATCAGAGCCATCTGTTTTTCAGGGTGTTCCTCATAATACTCTAGCGTGTCTAGTACAATTCTCATATTATCCCTAATTTGTCTCCCCGGTAAAAATCCATTCTGGTCTTTATATATCCAATTATTTAAAATCTTTTTCATTCTTTCGGCCATTATGCCCATGAATAATTTGTAGTCCGTATTTAGGAGCGAGATTGGTCTGTAATTTTGAATTTGTTTTGGGTCGGCACCTTCTTTCGGCACAAGTGTGACATGCGCCTCTTTCCATGACTCTGGAATTTTGTGGTCTAACAGTGCATCATTAAAAATTTCTACTAATTTCGGTTGGAGTATTTCTTCTAATTTTTTATATATTTCCCCTGGAAATCCGTCAGGTCCTGGCGCTTTATTATTTTTCAATTTGGAAAGGGCTATTTTTAATTCTTCAATTGTGATCTTTCTGTTAAGCATTTCTTTCTCATCATCAGTTATTTGTGGGAGCTCTGCTTTTATCAAGTATTGTTCTATTTTGTCATCCGATATCTCCTCTTCTTTATATAGGGATTCGTAATATTCTCTCACCCTATCCCGTTTTTCTTCCTCGGTAATCAATAATTTGCCCTTAGAGTCTACTAAAGTATGAATTATTCCCCTTTCATTTTCCTTTTTTAATTTATAGGCCAACCACCTCCCCGATTTGTTGGTATTCTCAAAAAGATATTGTTTCGTTCTTTTCATTCTTTGTGCCAACTCTTCTTGCTCCATGATGTTTACTTTATGCTTCCACATCATCCAATTTTCTTTGGCTGCTTCATCTTCTGGATTATCTTGGAGTTTTCTTTCTGATTCTCCTATATGATTTAAGTACTCTTCCAGGATCTTCCTTTCTTCTTTATTTTTATGTGCAATATATGAAATCACGACTCCTCTCAGATAGGCCTTCATTGTGTCCCAAACTATTGCGCGGGATGTGCCTTTGTTTTCATTTTCCTTGAAAAAGAAATTTATTTCTTCTTTAAATTTTTGTATACAGTCTTTGTCGCCCAGTAATTTAGCATTAAACCTCCACCTCCGTTGGTATTTTCTCTGGAGAGACTTCCATCTGATTTCTAATGGATTATGATCAGCCCAATCGTTTGGGTTAATTACTGCAGTTTCAATTTCCAACCCCAAATTTCTACTGGCCCATGCCATGTCAATTCTGGACCACGACTTTTGTGCATTTGAAAAGAAGGTATATTGCCTGTCATTTGGGTGCAGGGTACGCCAAATATCAATTAGATCTAATTCATCGACTAACTCAAAAAATGCTCTCGGTAAGTTTGTCCTTTTATTTTTTTTAACTTTATTGCTCTTATGGTCCTTCTCCGGATCTACAATGCCGTTAAAATCCCCTATCATACAGATTTCAGTATATGCCATTTTCACTAATTGTTCATGCAGTTTCTTAAAGAATTCTCCCTGTTTTTTTTTTGTTCTGTAGTAAAGACAGTATGCCAGGTGAGGAAAAGAAGAGCTCCTTTGATATAACTTTGCAAAAGCAGCAACCATTGTATTGAAACAACTGTTTTGCATGCCTTCAATGATCTTCTATGCACATGGGCAGAAGACAATACTTTGAAATTAGGTATTCAGGCAAAGCAGTCTATCTTCATGCTGATTGGAGCACTGAACTAGGCAACTTGCTGTTCTGTGTTGTGGTACTACTTTCCTCCAGCTATCAATTTAAGCAGCTCCATAAAGTAAAATATTGTCAAAGAAATCTTATATAACACAAAGAAATTTTTATAAATACTAACATAAAAATAGAAAGCTTTATTTCATAAACCATGTAAAGTTTAAATGGTTGTATTTTCTAAGGTACCAGCAAGCATGTGTATTTAAAAGTCTTAATAGCAATGAAATGCTTGGTAAGACAGTCAACTAATATTTTAAGAGGGGAATATTCTTACAGATATGCAGAAAGCAAGAGAGATATTGCATGGACTCAAGCAATGGTAAGGGAACTCAACACTTTAAAAATTATTGTTTTCAAACTAATCGCTAGTTTGAAACAACAGACTACTTACTATAATTGTGCATATCTACAAAAGGATGCTTTGCTTCAGGTTTCAAGTTTCAAGAAAAACACCCCCTTGATAAACAACATGTACCCTTCATTTTTAAGAGCAGAGAAAAGCAGTCCTCCTCAGTATTCTCTAGCACTTGAAAATTCAATAAAGACTTCTACAAACAACTGCAGAGAAGCCTTTTCTGGATTGGTTGAGTGCTACAGGCTCCTGCTTTTGAATATGCCAAGAGTAGGTAAACTGCAAAGAAATACTTTCCTTTTAGCAGTTACCAGCGCAGGATAAAAAGGTTTCTATGCATCTCACAGATGTCTCTTGTAACTTTGCAGATGACAGAAGAAAAACAGAGAAATTTTAAGATGCTAAGAAATATTCCTTCAAGGTAAAAATTAATTTTCTTATCTTGATAGAATCACACCTTTCCTTTGAAACAGTTTACTGACATGAATATGTAACTTATCATGTATACATCCACGTATTATACTTCAGCATGTATGAACCAGTTCTAATTTTTTGGTAGAGAGGATGTTTTAGAACCTAAAAGTAGTTAATTATGTGAATTCTGCCTGCTCTTTGAAAGTGTGTATTAACAGGGCATATTCTTACCACTTTTTTTGGCTATTTTGAAAATTAGGCCTGGAATTGTGATGATCAAGCTTCAAGAATTCAGGACTGTAATTTCCAAGCATCCAAAGCTGAAACAGGCAGTTCTGAAAGAACCAAGAAGAAAATTGAAAACAAGGGAATAAATGCGCGAACAAACAGCTATTTTTAAATATGCTTGGGTTGAGTTTCTCCCAACTCTCAACATGCTCCATCTGTCAATATCAAGAACATATCGTGTGTACTGTTTTCTATGCAATGAACAGATGCCAAGATACTCTGTTTGTATTCCTTCCCTATTCCTTCCTGTTTTCCATCAACCAGCTTCCTGTATAAGCTGTAGACTTTTCTAGTACGATTGAATATGGACAACTAGTTTTTGAATATCACTGACATGAATTCGAATTTTATGCATTGCTACATTTGTATCAACATCAGACAGTTTATGATTCCATTTTTTCTCACTCTAAAAATTATATGAAATAGTACATTTTAATAGTTTTGGCAATTCAACAGTAAAGTAAGAACCATGTCTTGTATTACAGGACATAATAATAGTATGCAATTCATACTATTTTTGTTAAATAGTCTAGGAAATGTCAAAGCAAAATCTTCTAATAGTGACTAACACCAAACTACAGCTGGTCATGTGTTAATCAAATAATGACTAAATCAAAAGTAAAGTACTGTTCCACTGCAAATGCATCAAATAGCTACTGTCACAAATCTATTGTGAAAACAAAAGACAGAAGTTTATTTTATTTATTTTATGAAATATAATAAAAATATTTATATGTTGATATAGAAGTTTACCTAGTAAAAACAACTTTCTGTTTTATGGGAAAACCTTTCCCAAATAGCAAAACATATTAAAGCCTATTTAAAAGACTGAAATCCTTCAATTTATAATGTATAAGTAGTAAAAGAATGTGAGAATGATGAACACATGCATAGAACTCGTTGTATTCCTTTTTGGGAATACTTTTGATAAATAATCCTCACAACAAATTATATACGGTCTATTTATAATATCAGCACTTGTACACATAAATTATATCTGCAGTCCTATCCCCATCTCTAATTTCCATTTTCTATGAAGGCACACAAATTTATCTTCTTGCTCTAGTTTTTCATACATATGTATCTTAAAAGCATTCACTCCTCTTTAATTGTCAACCATATCTATTATGGTCTTTATAATATGTAAATTTCAGATCCAAATTCTTCATATTAATTTGCCCTTTGCCTAATGTATATAATCCCATTTAGCAACTGCATTCCATTCCAATGATTGTCGTTCAGTGAAATGGCCAGAATGAATCAAAATACTGTTTATTCAATCAATAACCAGTAACATTTGATAAAAAAATACACCAAAGTAAAATAAAATAGATTAAATAAAATATTACATAAAGTATAAAATAACAAATAAAAAGTGTAGCGTACACTATTAAAAAGGTTTGTTAATTCCTGTGCAAGTGTAAATCTAAAATATTACTACGGAACCTATGAAATAGAAACCAAAACACCTAAAACAAGATAGTTTTATTAATTAGGTTTAATATACATTAAATAAAATGAAACAGAAATTGTCATTTCTGTGACCAGTTATGCTTATTTTAACTGTGGCAACACAGAATTTGGCTGCTGCACATGAGAAAGTGTTCTAAACGTGTTCTGAAGATAGTTCACATAGAAGGTGTCTGTCTGTCCTGGAAATTTAGGTATTAAAGGCAGAATATAAGCAAACCTGATACTATTACTGTGAAATAAAACAGGTGATCAAAATGGTTTTGAGCTCCTTGTCACCACACAGGCAGCTCTGCTCAGTTAATGGGATTTTGGAATATTTGCCTCGCAGCAGTATAGACTGTAAAATATTATACTGGCATTGAAAAATGCTATCCTCAGTTTGGGGAAAGTTAGATTTTGCCAATTCCTAAATACCTTCATTAATCTAATTTCTGCCGTGTTGGAGCAACCTATTAAGTCCAGCCTGAAATCCATATTTCTGGTCACTAAGTGAGAGAGAAAGAGAGATGTTGTGAAGAACACTGGTTGCTGCCATCTCATTCAGATAAAGATACATTATCCTGTGCCTGAACCCTTTTGTTTCTTCATGGAATAGACACAATTGGTTAAACAAGCTATCTTTTCCTGAGCTGTTCCCGCTCACACAGCACTTCCTTTAAAAGTGCTATCACTTAAGAAGTTCAGCTCTGTGCCTTAATTAGTTGATTAGACACCTTAGTTTTCTGATGCTGCTGCCAGAAACTGACTAGACCTTAATCAGCTTCACACTGAAGGCTTTTGTTGTAAGGTGGATAAAATTTGCTCTTAATCTGCATTAGTTGGAAAATTAATTATTTTTTTACTACCATTTATTATCACCATATTTTTGAATGGTCTCTAACCAAGGTGGTTGCTAAACGAGGAGTGAATGTACTGCAAATTTTTCACATACAAAAGTGTATACACATTCATATCTCCAGCAAACGTATCTCCTTACTCAATGTTGAACTATGTATTATGCATTTTATTCCATTTCATCACATACTTTACTTCCATCATTCATCCGTCTTATTGCATTCAACAACCAACTTTCAAATTGCATTCACATTACGTAGCTGAAGCTAATTATCATGCATTTTTCTTATATCAACAAACATACAACCAACTTTTTCATAACTATACATTTTTCAGTGAATATAATGTTACGTGTTGTCCCTTTTAGGAACAATAACAACAAAAATGCAAGGCCACATTATTAACAATTGCCTTCCTCTAATGCAGAGAATATTAACCTTGACATTAGCAGTCTATGTTCTTATATTAGTAATTACATCAGTATTTTAGTCTTATTTTCTATTAAAATTAATGCTGTTAACATTACTAGATGCTGAATTTAGTTATAGATCTAACGCTTAATTTTTTAATGTTCATATAACAAATAGTTCTCAACTTACGACTAGTCATTTAATGACTTCAAAGTTATAAGAATTTAAAATCTACTTATGATATATCCTTGAAGTTACGCTGCCACAGAAACACGTAGTCACATTTCAGGCACTAGACAACTTGTTCGCATTTACAACTGGTTGCAATGTCCCATGGTCATGTGACCATGATTTGCAAGGTTTTTTTTGCTGATTTCAGTGACTAAGTGGAGAAAAAAAACTATAATACATTTTATAAGTAGCAAGTAATGGCCATTTCTATAAGACCATAGAAGATAAGGATGCTTCAGGTCTCTGATGCAATACCTAATTAGACCTTCTCTGTTGCTATGCCTGACCTTTGAAATAAGGATGATCCTCTTAGCTTTCTATAGAGCTTTAAAGATCTGGCTTTTCCCCCTCCAATGAATCTGTACTGTGACATGAACATATCATTTTTTTTCACTTTATTGTTCTTTTTCTGATATTTAGAATATCAGAGTCACCAATTATGACAGCTTAAATAAATGAGTCCAACAAATAAAAAACAGAACATAAAAATCTCTGTAACGTAATTAATCCTACTTCCCACTGAACTATTTAACGTATCAAAATTCTATACTAATTTAAAAGACAGCTATAAATCTCACACAAGAGTGACTTCAAATATTGCCAGGCAGAGCCTATTGCATTAAACAATTAATACAGCTTCAAAGGGTAATTCCTATCCTCTTTCTATTGTTAAGTATTTTAAATAACACTTCATGGACACAAAAGAGAGATGGGACAGTGACTAGATAAAAGGAAGGTTAGGCAAAAGTTTTCTTGAAAGTTAAGCCTGTCAAATTCAATGAATTTCCTAAATGAACATGTGGAGGATCTGTCACTGATTAGTGAGATTTATCTCATTATTGTATAGCATAAATATTTTATTAATGAACTAACATTTAATACAAAACAGCATTTCATAAAGTAGATAAATATATTTTGATCCAAGAATACTGAAAAAGATGCTAGCATTTTTTGGTTTTTTGTGAGGGGGCATGTATGTTTTTATATGAATGGAAAGCCCTTGTACATAACTGGAAGCATATCAGCTTACATTGCTTTTTCACATTTTTAAAAATAGTACTCTGGAGGAATAAAAATAATTGTGATATATCTGTACTGCATGCCCAAAGGCTCTCAGCATTTTTTTTTTTACATCCCCAATGTTTTACACTATTCTTGTTTTTCAAAATTATTTGCTTGGCTTGCCATTAGAGTCTGAAAGGGCTCTTTATAAAGCAGGAAAATAAGAGCTCTTCCTCTCTCTCCTCTGTGCCAAATTAGAGAGGACACTTGTACAGGTATTTGAAAAGGCTATTTTCAAATGCCCCTTTTATTAGAAAGGAAACCCAGTGGTGAGAAGAGGTAATTAAATAATAATTAGCAATTGTTCCTCATTTTCTCTGTCCCACAGCTGATGCTGAAAGAAAACAAGAAAGCAGGAAGTCTACAGCTCCTCCCCTCACCATAACACTTTGTTAGTGAAAATGAAAAAGAAGTGTGGAAACAAGAGAGGGCAGCACCAGCTTTTATTTATTCTTTCTTCCTTGGCCTCTGTGGGTAGTGTAGGAAGGAAAGATTTTGCTTAGGAATCTGCTTAGTGAGAAAAGAACAAAAATATCTGGCCACCATCACCCTCGGAGCTAAGAAGAGAGGCTTTTGAATATATTAGAAATGTGCCTTATACTAGGGTGGATAAAAATCAATGATTTTTTTAAAAAAATCAAAAAAATCAGATTTTTTTTATTTAAATCTGATTTTTTTTTATTTAAATCTGATTTTTTTGATTTTTATCGAATTTATTTTAATAAAAAACTTTTGGGGTAAAAATCTATCGTAAGATAGTTTTCTATTTAAGATACATAAATAATTTAGTTTATTCAGCATGAAATGGAGCTTAGTTATGTAGCATGAGGCTGTATATTCTGCAACACTGGGACTATCGGTGAGTCAACAGTGGGTTAAAAGAGTAGCAGAGATGACAGTTGCTCTTTAAAAATTATGATTTAAATCGAATTGATTTAAATCAAGCCTTTTTATTAGTGATTTAAATCATGATTTAAATTGTGATTTAAATCATGATTTAAATTGTGATTTAAATCAACTCGATTTAAATCAAATCCACCCTGCCTTATACTGAGTCAGACTATTGGTCCAATTAATTCCAATACTGAACACATCAACTGAGAGCAATTTTTAGTGGTTTAGAGGAGTGCTTTTCATCTTACCTGAACAAAGATGTTCCAATATAGTCAATGTAGTCAACCCACTGAACTACTATTCCCTCCCCACCGGATCCAACTCAGTATAATTGAGCATTGCAGGCTAAGTTGCTTGCCTCCCATGATGCTCCCACGTGTTTCTTCAACAATATCAAATTCCGAAAATGTCACGTTTCTTCAACAATATCAAATTGCCTCCCATGATGCTCCTACGTGTTTCTTCAACAACATCAAATTCCAAAAATATCAGAAAATGCAGCAAGCTGGCAATGGGTCAGGCTGCTGCTCAGCATGGACTAAACCCATTGCAAGACTGGCATGGTTCTTCGCCTGCCTTCCACCCTTCCCATCCATGCAGAGAAGGCAAATCTCACTGGTTGGTTTTGGTGTGGACCAGTCACCAATACCTGCCTTTTATTTTTAAGACTTACTCCTGCATCAATAGCTCCTGTACAGAAATTTGTACAAACAAATGACTTTACTTCCCCTTCACAATTCTCTTCTCTGACATTGACACAGATGCCTCCTTTTTTCTTCTTATGGTATCATCATAGCTCTGAGGATACAGCTCAGTTAGTCCTCGCTTATGACCCTAACTGGGACCAGCAACTCTCTTGCCAAGCAATGCGGTCATTATGTGAGATATTACATGACTGTGACTTGTGATTTTACTGCTGGCTTCTCCACTGACTCTGCTTGTAATCGTAAATGTTCACCAGATGTGAAGAACCCAGAACCATAGGGATGCTACAATGGTCATAAACATGAATTTATAAAGTTCACAAAGTTACTTTTTCAGTACCATAATTTTGAATAGTCACTTAACAGAGCAGTCATTAAGCAAGGACTTCTTATACTCAAAGCAATAGGGAAGTTGGTTTTCATTCATTCCTATTTTTCTCAGTAAGTTAACAGAAACTCTAGCAGGAAACAACTCACAATTCAGCTTCACAACATTAAAGCAGCTCACTCCTTGATTGCAACTTAAAGGGGGGATGAAGAGGGAAAAATAAAATAAATAAATACAAAAACAAAAACAAAAAAGGAAACTGCAGTTCTGTAGGCTGGATTGGGAAAGCTAGAATATATATTTTACCCATCATGGGAACAAAGAGGAAGAGGGAAGATGTAAAGGTTGGTGTATAAGGGTGTGTCAAATATATATTGGAAATATAATCAAAGTGAAGGTACCTTTTACCATCTTTGGTGGACATGTAAGGCAGCTATGAAATATAGGGTTCAGATATGTATTTTAATTCAGAGAATTCTTAAAATAAATGTACAATTGAAACCAGATGGAGTTTTTTTAGGTTTGATAGATAAACCAGAAAAAAACCATTGGATTTTGTTTTTATATATGACAACAGTAGCAAGACTTTTGTATGCAGAGGGAAGGACTTACAAATTCCCACAATAGCAGAATAAATGATAAGGTTAATGGAGTTGGCAGAGATGGCAAAACTGACTGCTTTGATTAAAGAAGACTTAGTCTAGCTTTGTTTCTATTTGAAAACCTCCTTTGGACTTTTTGCTTAAAACTGAAAGAAATAATTATAAATTATAAAGTGGAGGGCTCAATTTTTAAAAAGAGCTTTGGATAGGAAGGAACCTTATGGGACTCCCACCTTTTACTTTAAGGAGACCAAAACTGAGAGAAGCAACTACACTCACATTATTAACATAACCACTACTCTGACCTTCAAATAAGATTGGGTCCAACCAAGTGACTCCTTCATAAAATCCAGGTTGCTCTTGGAATTAGATATAATAATATTCTTCTTGTTGCATTGGCCAAGTCATAGAATGCAAAGCAGCATATTATACAATGAAAAAAAGCTGAAGGATTGTATAGAAGTAGTGACTACAGCTTTAACACGTTTCTTCTGTATAGCATAGTTCTGGCAATGACTGTTAAGAAAAGCATGTTAATTGCAGAAAAAAAATATCTTATACTACCAATCTCTCTTGTTCATGTTTTCTGGGCCCTGTTCCTTTAGATAACAGCAGTTATCACTATTCCTCTTATTAACTGATGAAGCAACAGGATTGTGGCAGGAGCACTATTCTCTACCACATAAATCTGGACTCCTACTCCTGGGTAGCAAAATGGTTCAGCTACAGCTCAGTAAACTGAATTTTCTCGGAGGGCGAGTAACTTGTCAGAGGCCTGTAATCTACCAATTTCCTGAGATTTTCTGGACAGGAAAAGCTATGTAATCATGGCTGCTGGTGTCTAATTTCTCGCTTGTCAACTTAGCCTCACATTTTGGGCAATATATGCAGATGTTTAAAAGGGACACTGAGAGTGAGTCAACCGAAAAAATAAGGTAACTGTTCAGTTGCCTCATCTTACTATGCAGAACAAAGAAGAAAGAGCAAACAATTAAGAGAGGAGTTATCAAGAGACTTTATTTGGAGGAGGAACTGTCAACCCAACTTGCTCCTTAACCTTCTTTCCCTTGGTGATAATGGACCCCTGAAGAGATTAAGTGTAATCCTCTCAACACCATTCAAAATGATAGTACATCTGAATATATAGATAGCAAGTGACACCATCCTTCTGAGATTTCCCTGTATGCTGTCTAGGTAAAGAGAGAAACGACAACTGCTCTTGCTTTCTCAATGGGCAGCACTGAGGCCAGCCCTCCTTTTCCTGTTATAACCAAAGCTGCACCCTTAAAAGACAGGAACAGGAGTTACTGCTGCTTTTTTTGCCTTATCCATTTCTTAAACTCTTAGAAGCAATAACATCTTTGGAAAAACTTTAAAAAATAAATAAAATCTCACCTTGGAGAGAGGACATTATGGGGAGGGTTTCCTGCCAAGAGGTCCCTCACCCCTCTGTTAGTTTCTACTCTCTATCGAAAAGTTAAAAAAGGAAATAAGATGAGATTCTATTCACTGTGTATATCTCTCTCATCTATGATTGGTTCAGAGTAGAAGAGATGATGACTGAAATATGTTTGACCTCTCATGTGGTTCAGTTATCAGTTTGTGTGTGTGTGTGTGTGTGTGTGTGTGTGTGTGTGTGTGTGTGTAGGATGACTGTGGGCAGAATAGAAACATGTTAATTCGAAAGCATGGTTGCTTGATATGATAGAGATAAAACTATCCCCAACTCAAGACGTGGAAATTATTTACTTCCCTATGCCTTTTCTGCACAAGATCCTACTCTCTGAGGCTGAAAAAGGTTTTTTTTAAAAAAAAACCATGGGTGCAAAGGAATGCCTTTCCCCGCTTTCCCCTCACGATTTTGAAATCATTTGCCCCGAAAAGTTGTTCAACCCCCTGTAATGCCTCCGAGGGGTAGATCGGAGTGATCTTCTACCCTCCGATCAATCACTCCAGTTGACAGACAGAGCACCAGCAGCCACCTCGGACGAGCTGCCAATAGTAAAAGGAAAGGACACAGCGCCAAGGGAGAGGCAGGGATGTAGACCGAACCGGGCGTTAACATATGCTCGTCCGTACCGAGACAAGAGCTCGGGGTCCAGCCGGCCCGACGATGCCTGACGACACCCGACCGAGGGTCCTTCAAGACGGCCAGGACTGGGCTCCGTCCCCAAGGACCACCACGGACCGCGACGGGCTCTGCGCAAGGGCGACTGAGGGCTCCTTTTTCAAGGCACCAGAGCGCAGAAGAGGCGCGCCGCGGCAACAAGGCGGGGGGGAGCGCAAGGACAGGAAGCCGCCTTGGGGCTCCGAGCGGAGCCTCTGCGGTACCCGCGCCCAGCCAGGAGGCCGAAGAGGCGACGCGATGCCGGGGAAACTTTCCAGGCAAACCGCCTGGTGGGGGAGGGGGAGAGGGGGGGGCTAAAGCCCTAGAGCGGCGCTGCTTCTGCCGCTGTCATCGCCAAGCCCCCGCGGCTGCCCCGCCTGCCCGCCCCGCAGAGAGCCTCACCCCCCCCCCCTCCGCTCCCGCCTCACCTCCTCTGGTGCCCCCGGGCGAGCCGCTTCGCGTCTTTATCGAGCTCTCATACACTCTCGAGCCGCAATGGCCTCCCTCAGCGCCTCACAGGCCGCACCAGAACCAGGCATGCTGATGAGCACCCGTGCCACCCAATCGCCGCGGACGTTCGGCAGGTGTCTACCAACCAGCTTTCGGAGGCGAGTCCGAAGACCACTATATAAAGTAGGCGCGACAGGCGCCTTCCTCTTAAGAGGGTGGGGGGGGGGCGGAGGGGGGGTTGGGGGGGGCTGGTGTTGGGTGGGTTCCTCGGAGGCGAAGTTATCTGCGTCTGGGAGGCTGAAATGCCACACGCCTTGTGCGTGACTTTGGCTAAGACGAGTTTTCCGATTCGGTTGCTCGGTTTGAAAGTACATCGTGACTAATGTCTGCTCCCCGGTAATCGTCCACTTTTCACAACAACAGAAATGGTACAAGTCAACAGAAGAGTACAAGAAAAAGTCTTCTGTTTTTAATGCACTAATTTAGTTTAATTATGGCATGAGGTAGGGTAAATGCAAGTAGGATGGGCAGAATTAGCCATTGTAAACTACTTGTATTTACCTGTAGTTTTCTCAACCCCCTTTTCTGTAAGAGATAGTATTTATAAACTGATCTACTCGGGCCAGGTTCACATAATAGTCTAGATTAAAATGTGTTTGGATATATTGTGATATAGTGTGCTACCTAATGACAGATGTGTCATTAAAAAAAGTTGGCATATATACCTCTTTTTAGGAAGTACCCAAATGTCCCTGAAGTGTTGTCCAATTTAATATTTTGATCATTGTCTAATAAATTCTTTTTATTTGCTTATTTTCCCACTTATTTTAGATACAATATACTGTAATACTGGATGGTTTATAGCAAAAACTTAAACATGAGTTCAGACAAAGGGTGGAGGATTTAGCTCATGCTTTTGCTTCAACCTTTGGCAACTATTGCGCCAAACCCACATCTCCAAAACCATGAATACAAAATCAAGGCTGCCTTACTCAGAACAGCACAAAAGGTATATGTTGCAGCCACAGTTTACCTCCTTACGGACCATTTTTGTACAACAAAACACAAACTAAGAATGTAACTCCCTGAGAAATTTATCCCTTTGGGGGGAAACTATGCTTAATGCTACCTTTAAAAGAAAATAATAATAAAAACATCAGATTTATGGACAGTAGAGAATGCTTTTTGCTAGCACTCAAAGCCCCTAGATTCCCTCTGATAGTGCCACCTCTACATTTGGCTACCTGGCAGTAGGCACAATATATTTTTGACAAGTAGGGCAATGGTTATTTGGTATCTTTCTCTTACCACAAGAGGAAGGACCTGCTGTTTGTACCACTCTGCTATGCAGGGCAAATGATTGGTCTTAGAACAGCTATCTCATCCTATTGCTCATCTGTGTTCTCACTCCCCAGAGAATAAACATTAGGTAATGGTTACTTCTCTCTTGAAATGCTCATTTGTCTTCTTTTGCTTCAGAACCTCTCCTTCTCTACAGACAAGGCAGTGGAAACTATTGTGCCTGCCATAACATGCTTGATGTGGTTTAATAAAAGCAGTGGTGAAATTCAATTTTTTTTACTACCGGTTCTGTGGGCGTGGCTTGGTAGGCATGGTGTGGCTTGGTGGGCGTGGCATGGGAAGGATACTGCAAAATCTCCATTCCCACCCCATGCCAGGGGAAGGATATTGCAAAATCCCCATTCCCTCCCCACTCCTGGGGGAAGGATACTGCAAAATCCCCATTCTCTCCCCACTCCAGGGGAAGGATACTGCAAAATCCCCATTCCCTCCCAACTCCTAGGGCAAGGATCTTGCAAAATCTCCAGTCCCACCCCACTCTGGAGCCAGCCAGAGGTGGTATTTGCCAGTTCTCTGAACTGCTTGAAATTTCCGCTACCGGTTCTCCAGAACCTGTCAGAACCTGCTGGATTTCATCCCTGAATAAAAAGTGGTCTTCCCTGACATGAGGTAGAAAGGAAAGGAACAAATGAAAATGAGCAAGCATAATACGGTTGCTCATTTTAAACAGCAGTCATCATCTCTTCTGATCCCATACCCTCTTGCTAGTTGGTATGAAGAATTAGGCTAGCTAGCTATTGCACTATCCTGAAACAGGTTGCTTAGGAGAGATAGGAATAACCACTTTCCCCAGTTGTGCTAAAAAGCTGCAGGATTTAATAGATGAGAGGTAAGACTACAGAAGATTCTTGCATCAGAAACCTCTGTGCCTTTTTTTCCAAACTAAGTTTTGGGGTTGGGTAAAGGAAGAGGAATTGATTTGTTTTAATTATGGGTATTTATTTGCCCAGTATCAAAGTGGCACTGTTGTGTATGGTTTTTGAAATGTGGATTGAAGTTTATACTCGTCATAGAAAATTATAGATACCTTCATTTTTATAAAAGGACTACTGAGATCCAAGAACGTCTTTGGAAGGATCTATTGAAAATAGAAAATACAAATTGGTGGTAAAGAAAACAAGCAGAGATTCTGAGGAAAAATGGTATGGATCATATGGATTAAGATCTTCATTGGGCTATGTTTTAATGGTTTTTCCAAAATAATGATTGGCTGGTCTGAATATTTGAAACTAGACAGCTCTTTAGGCTGGTGGCGTCATTTTTGTTAATAAGGAGAGAATGGAAGAAAATGTCTGAGATATTCTTGTACAGTAAAAGTTGCCTCAGGGAACACTGTTAAGAAAATCCTTAATCTCCCACTTACAAATGTACTCTTTTTTAACAGCTGGACTTTCAGGGTCTACCCCCAAGTTGCTTTGTTGTTGTTAGTTGCGAAGTCGTGTCCGACCCATCGCAACCCCATGGACAACGTTCCTCCAGGTCTTCCTGCCTCAATTCTTTGGCACTCAGCCTTTCTTATGGTCCAACTTTCACAGCTATACATTGCAACTGGGAAAACCATAGCCTTGACTATACGCACTTTTGTTGGCAGGGTGATGTCTCTGCTTTTTAGTATGCTGTAGATTTGCCATAGCTTTCCTTCCCAAGAGCAAGCATCTTTTAATTTCTTGGCTGCAGTCCCCATCTGCGGTGATCTTGGAGCCCAGGAAAATAAAATCTGTCACTACCTCCATTTCTTCCCCATTTATTTGCCAGGAATTGAGAGGGCCAGATGCCATGATCTTAGTTTTCTTAATGTTGGATTTCAAGCAACTTTTGCACTCTCCTTCTTCACCTGCATCAAGAGGCTCTTTAGTTCCTCTTCACTTTCTGCCATTAAAGTGGTATTATCTGCATATCTGAGGTTGTTGATATTTCTCCCAGCAATCTTAATTCCAACTTTTGATTCATCTATCTCCACCTTTCTCATGATGTGCTCTGCATATAAGTTAAATAGGCAGGGCAACAGTATACAGCCTTGCTGGACTCCTTTCCCAATTTTGAACCAATCAGTGGTTCCGTGTCGAGTTCTCACTGTTGCTTCTTGACCTGCATATAGGTTTCTCAAGAGACAAATAAGATGATCTGGTACTTCCATCCCTTTAAGAACTTGCCACAATTTGTTGTGATCTACACAATCAAAGGCTTTAGCATAGTCAATGAAGCAGAAGGAGATATTTTTCTGGAACTCCCTAGCTTTCTCCGTGATCCAGTGTATGTTGGCAATTTGATCTCTAGTTCCTCTGCCTCTTCAAAATCTTGCCTGTATCTCTGGTAGTTCTCGATCCACATACTGCTGGAGCCTAGCTTATAGGATTTTAAGCATAACCTTATTAGCATGTGAAATGAGTGCAATGCAGGGGTGAAATGTAAAATCTGTTACTACCGGTTCTGTGAGCGTGGGCGGGTGGGTGGGTAATGTGGGCGTAGGCGTGGCTTGGGTAGGCGTGGTCAACTTTTTTTTTTTAACTTTTCAAAGCATTTTTTCTAATGCTTTGAAAAGCCTCTCTGCCATCAGGAACTCAGCTGGGATTGTCAGAGAGGCTCTTTTAAAAATACCTCTCTGCCGATCAGGCAACTCAGCTGGAAGTTGCCAGAGACTTTTCAAAGCATTTTTTTTACCACCTCTTCGGCCAAGAGGTTGCAGAAAAAAATGCTTTGAAAAGCCTCTGATGATCCCAGCTGAGCTGTGCGATCATCAGAGGCTTTTTTTTTTAACTTTTAAAAGCATTTTTTCATCGGAAGAGGTTGTAGAAAAAATGCTTTTAAAAGTTAAAAAAAAAGCCTTTGATGATTGTGAGGCTCAGCTGGGCATGGTGGGGGGGGGGCGCAGGGATTTTTGCTACCGGTTCTCCGAACCACCCACCGCCATCGCTACCGGATCGGGCGATCCGTTCCGAACCGGGGGCATTTCACCCCTGGTGCAATGATGTGATAGTTTGAACATTCTTTGGCATTGCCTTTCTTTGGAATTGGAATGTAAACTGACCTTTTCCAATCCTGTGGTCACTGTTGAGTTTTCCAAATTTGCTGGCAAATTGAGTGTAACACTTTTACTGCATCATCTTTTAAGATTTTGAATAGTTCAGCTGGAATACTGACACCTCCACTAGCTTTGTTGTTGGTCAGATTTCCTAAGGCCCATTTGACTTCACATTCTAGGATGTCTGGCTTGAGGTCAGTGACCACTCCATTGTGGTTATCAGGGATGTTAAGCTCTTTCTTGTATAGTTTTTCTGTGTAATTTTGCACCGCTTCTTAATCTCTTCTGCCTCTGTTAGGTCCCTGCCATTTTGGTCCTTTATCATGCCCATCTTTGCATGAAATGTTCCCTTCATATCTCAAATTTTCTTGAACAGATCTCTGGTCCTCCCTATTCTATTGTTTTCTTCTATTTCTTTGCACTGTTCATTTAAGAAGTCATTCTTATCTGTTCTAGCTATTCTCTGGAATTCTGCATTCAGTTGGATGTATCTTTCTCTTTCTCCCTTGCCTTTCGCTTCCCTTCTTTCTTCAGCTATTTGCAAAGCTTCCTCAGACAGCCATTTTGCTTTCTTGCATTTCTTTTTCTTTGGGATGGTTTTAGTTGCTACCTCTTGTACAATGTTGCGAACCTCCATCCATAGTTCTTCAGGCACTCTGTCTATCAAATCTAATTCCTTAAATCTATTTGTCACCTCTACTGTATATTCATCAGGGATATGATTTAGTTCATGCCTGAGTGGCCTAGTGCTTTTCCCTACTTTCTTTAATTTAAGCCTAAATTTTGCAATGAGAAGCTCATGATCTGAGCCACAGTCAGCTCCTGGTCTTGTTTTTATTGACTGTATAGAGCTTCTCCATCTTTGGCTGCAGAGCACATACAGTAGTCAATCTGATTTCTGTGTTGACTGTCTGGTGATATCCATGTGTAGAGTCGTCTCTTAGGTTGTTGGAAAAGAGTGTTTGCTATGACCATTGTATTCTCTTGACAAAATTCTATCAGCCTGTGGCCTGCTTCATTTTGTACTCCAAGGCCAAACTTGCCTGTTATTCCGGTTATCTTTTGGCTTCCTACTTTAGCATTCCAGTCCCCCATGATGATAAGAATATCATTTTTTGGTGTTAATTCTATAAGGTGCTGTAGGGCTTCATAGAACAGGTCAATTTCATCCTCTTCAGCACCAGTGGTTGGGGCATAGACTTGGACTACTGTGATATTGAATGGTTTGCCTTGGATTTGAACTGAGATCATTCTGTCATCTTGGGGATTGTATCCCAGTATTGCTTTTCCTACTCTTTTATTGACTATGAAGGCTACTCCATTTCTTCTGAGGGATTCTTGCTCGTAGTAGTATACCTGATGGTCATCTGAATTAAATTCACCCATTTCTGTCCATTTTAGTTAGCTGATTCCTAAGATGTCGACGTTCAGTCTTGTCATCTCTTGTTTGACCACGTTCAGCTTGCCTTGATTCATGGATCTGACATTCCAAGTCCCTATGGAGTATAACTCTTTACAGCATTGGACTTTCCTTTCACCACCAGATAAATCCACAGCAGTGCGTCCTTTCAGCTTTAGCCCAGTCGCTTCATTCTTTCTGGCACTACTAGTACTAGCCCTCTGCTCTTCCCCAGTAGCATATTGGACACCTTCCAACTTGAGGGGCTCATCTTCCAGCGTCATATCTTTTTGCCTTTTGGTACTATCCATGGGGTTTTCATGGCAAAGATACTGGATCCTTCTTCCAGTGGATCACATTTTGTCAGAGCTCTCTGCTATGATCTGTCCATCTTGGGTGGCCCTGCATGGCATAGCTCATAGCTCATAGAACTATGCAAGCCCCTTCACCACGACAAGGCAGTAATCCATGAAGGAGCAAATTTTTAAAAAGTAACTCACCTTCTGATTGGGGCCGTTACGTTAAGTTCTTGGTCTTGATTGTTCGTGCCTGCCCAGGTGTGTTTTTATTGTTTTATTCTTAAAATGCATTTCTACTGGCTATAGAGGATTATCTTTTCAAAGACAACTATGTGGTTCATCCTTGACCCAAAACCAAATATGAAAATCTATCAAACCTTTCTGCTTTTCTATTTTAAGTGATGAAAATAGTAGGGGTTTGCAACCTAATGTCATGGGCACCAGTGTATTCAGGAGTACTTCCTGTAGTTCCCACACGTTGCAGAAAACTGTTAGTCTATGGTAGCCCAATTAGGAGATGCCTGATAGCACCCTGATTAACACTTTTTATTAAAAGGCATTACGTTTCCATGAGTTTTAGTTCACTTCATTAGATTTATGCAGTTGTTGATTGATGTAGGGTTTTAAAAAGTTATCAGTAATATAACAATGTGTGTGTGTGTATACACACACACACACACACACACACACACACACCAAGTATCACATCTTTTACTTAAGACCTAATATCCCAGGAGACAGACTTCAAGGTCAATATTTAAGAATAAAACTCATCAGCATTATCCAAGCTGGCAGGAATAGTCAATACTCCAGAAGATAGGCTGAAGATACAGAAGGATCTTGACATACTTGAACACTGGGCCCTATCTAAAAAAATGAAATTCAATGGTGAGGAAAGTAGTTGCATTTAGGCAAGAAAAACCAAATGCATGGGTATAAAACAGGTGGCATCTAGCTCAATTGTAGCAACAGAGAGGGATCTTGGAATCCTAATGGATTCTAAATGAGTCACTTAAATATGAGTCAGCAGTGTGCTGCAGCTGCCAAAAAAGTCAATGCAGTTCTAGGCTGCATTAACAGAGGCATAGAATCAAGATCATGGGAAGCAGTGGTGGGTTGCCCCTGGTTCACACCGGTTCTATAGAACTGGTAGTAAAACTGGTGGGAGGCTCCGCCCACTGACCCCGACATCATCAAAATGCTTCTGCGCATGTGCGCAGCTCCACTGCAAACCGGTAGTAAAGGTAAGTAGAACCCACCCCTGATGTGAAGTGTTAATACCACTTTATAATGCCTTAGTAAGACCACACTTGGAATACTGCATCATTTTGGTCACCACGATATTAAAAAGATGTTGAGACTAAGAGTGCAGAGAAGAGCAACAATGATGATTAAGGGACTGGAGGAATTGGGTATGGCTAGTTTAATGAAAAGGATTGGGGTGACATGATAGCAGTTTTCCAATATCTAAGGGGCTGCCACAAAGAAGATGGGGTCAACCTATCTTAACCTATTTCTTGTCCTGAAGGCAGGATAAGAAGCAATGGATGGAAACTAATCAAGGAGAGAACCAGCCTAGAACTAAGGAGAAATTTCCTGACAGAACAATTAATCATGGAACGAGTTGCTTCCAGAAGTTGAGAGTTCTCCATCAGTGGAGATTTTTAATTAGAGCTTGGACAACTATTTGTCTGAAATGGCATACAGATTCCTTGAGGAGGGGTTTGGACTAGAAGACCTCCAAGGTCCATTCCAACTGGGTTATTCTGCTATCAGGTCTTAATACAATGGGTTTTTAACAGATTATATATGCTAATTGATGAGTATTTTCAATGTCTCTAGTGTGCAACCTGCATCTGTATCATCATTTCTCTACCTACAAGTTCCTGTTTCATACTTTTTTTTAAACAAGAACCAGTTAGGTGTAGTCATTAAGATACTAAACTAGAAGCTGGGAGTTCTAGTCTATGCATCAAAGCCAGTCAGGTGACTTTGGGCCAGTCATTCTCTCTTAGCCCAACCTATCTCAAGGAGTTTTTGTGGGGAGAAATAAGATTTGTATGTTGCTTTGAATTACACAAATTAAAGATGGAATATAAATCTAATTAGCGATAAGGCTACATCAGTTCAACCACTCTATACATTTGATTATCTCAGTTACAACTCACTAAAGAGTTACGTTGTTTAATAAAATGTGTGCATTGGAAAGGTACCAGACACATTTTAAATCCCTATTAAATCCTTATAAAGACTCGTCCTAAAGTGGGAGGCTAATATGTAACAAACAAAAATGTCAATCTCTAGCTAGCAGCATCTATGTTGTATTTACGAAGTATTTCAGCCTCAAACATATCCCTATACATTTTTATATGGTACAGCTTAAAATTGTCTTTACATGCCCAGATAGAACAGAAGGCAGGGCAATAAAGCATCCTGGCATGCTGAGGGCAACAGAAGGGATCAAAATAATTAATTCAACCTCTGGTATATGGGATTTTTCCACCTGACCAGATTACAACTATAGCAAGTCCTCAGCACTGCATGCATCTATTCTATGAGAATATTCTCATTCTCTATTCTATGAACATCTGAAGGCTTATGTCCTTCAAAGACAGATACAAGGACTCAGAACATCCTAACTAGAATTCCACTGGGGATTGGGGGTTTGCGTTCTTTCCAACAGTTTCCCCAAATTTTTGCTTACAATCTGCTACTGACTCCAGACTTTAAAAATCAAATGTCATCCATTCTGCTTAGTCACAGAATATTGTAGACAGCTTTTATATATAATAGCTCTAGTAAAAAAAAAATCAGATGCAGCAAAATCGAGACATTTTTGTAATCAATGATTTCTTTAATTTGCATAGCATTTTGGTTGTTCGATGGTTAAGTAGAAACATACTCACAAAATATGCAGTAAACTTATAGGGTTAAATACAACTATTCAAGAAAATATAGTCTGAGGCATATATAATGAATTTTATCTAAACACAACAGTTCAACAAAAACACAACCAACTTTAAATGACGTTTGAGAAGTTTTCATTAACAACAGTACAGAAATATAAAAAGTCAGGTAAATGCAATAGAAATTCAGTTAAAAGTACAACTGCCCAAAGTAAAATAGTCAATATACAAGTGACTGCATTCACATATTATGTTTAAACCAGATTCATTCATTCAGCATTTCTGCTTGGCTGTCCTATAGCTTCCAACTCTGGTTTGTAAGCAGGCAGAACAATAGAGTTCCTGATTTAATTATGTTAGCCAAACCACAGAATGGGATTCTATGGTTGTTTGAGCTGCTCTGGCAGGAGGTCAGGTGAGAGTGACTGCATCATTTATTCTGCCTTAATGAGATGTGTAAATGTAACAAATTAATATAAACTTAATTAACAAGGATTAATTCCTAGGCATTATCTACTAATAGAGGTAATCCATATGCTAAATAACTTAAATGCTATACATGTGTATTTATAAATACTTTGTATTTAAAAGTAAGACAACCATTGTATGTACATGTACCCAAAAGCAAATCTTACCAATTTCATAAGGACTTAGTTTGAGTAAACATGTATAGCATCAGGCTGCTCATAGTGTTGATTTATTCACAGTAAATCAGAAAAAAAGCTATGTACATATATTGCACAGTTGTAAAAAACACTATTCATTAAACATATGTAAACAACAGTTTTTTTCTTTCTTTGGCAATTTGATTATTTCAATAATGCTACAAGCAAGAGCACTTAGTAAAGTACGTAACAAATATTTAAAGGCACATTAAGCAGTTTCTCCCCCCCCCCCCCAAAAAAAGTAAGGACATCTTTCCAAATATTTTCTAGTTAACAATATGCTGGTTATTGGTTCATTACTCTCATGTTAAAAAACTCACAGTAAAAAAAGTTATGGTTTGAAGTGAAGGGTCAGAATAATTAGAATACTTGCTTGAAACCCAAAAAAGACATTTAAACAAACCAGAGTCAATCTCTCAGACAAAAAATAACCATGAGTTGTCCTGTGAACTCCTGATTTCTTTCTCTACCATTTCCTAAGCATCCTATCACATAAAGGATGGAATTGCCTGTAGCGATGGTAGGTGTGCACATATATTTTATATGGATGGTTGTGTTTTTATTTCTAAAGTTGTTTGCGTGTTTATTAGTCTTTTTAATAATATGTGCATTTTGCCTGTGTTCTTGTGGACAATGGGCTTGTTGTATGCGTTTTGTATTTTTTGGAAAAAAGGATGGTATATGCTTTGCTTCTGGACTGCTACATTTAAAAAATGTAAAAACCTCTACATAAGATTTTGGGATTTTATATTGAGGTGTGCTTTCCCTAATGATATTTTATGGGCTTCATTAGTTTCCCTCCGCAGAAATGGATATTGAGCTTTTAGGAAAATGAGATGCTTGGTCTCTGCCTTACACACAGAGAGCTCACCTTGGAAAGAAGAATGTTAACAGGAAAATTAAGGATTTGGGAAAGTAGAGCATTTATCCTGATGAATGGTATCTTTTAAAACTACTCTTAAATTGCACTGACAAAATTCAAAAACAAACCAGGAGTCCAAGTTTAAACATAACAAGTTGATTAAAATAAATCAGGTTTTGAAAATCGATTTCAGATCATAGCTTCAAACTGCCAAGAAACAGCCATGATTTGTTACCTGTAGTGAGTTCACCCACTAAAACCAGCCAAAGTTAGGTTAAATAAAGCCTAACTTAGCATCATGAAATTATCAGGCTATATTTTATAACATAATACTTATTCTACAGTCACAGATTTAGCCAAATTTCTTGGGCAATCCACCTGGAAAAAGAAAGAAAAAGATTTTCATCATACCACAATAAAAATTATCCTATTTAAAAGGAACATAAAGGAAAATAAAATATCCTGATGGCTGTATGCCTTCCCAAACTATGTAAATATATACCAATACCATTAATATCCTTAAGTAGCTGGCTTAGTTTGACTTCTGCTTGATTCTAACTTTTCTTTGTTTCATTTGTGCCATGACCCAGATCCTACATTCTTTGATATCTTTTTACATGCTAAGAAAATGACTGTCTACAGTATTCAAATACTATATCAATAGTGATTCTGCAAATACTCTTATCACAATCACTGCTTGGCTCTTATTACTATATTTTGGATAATAGGAATCACACACCAAGCAAGATGGTTAGTTCTATCTTTATTGAAGTTTGTGGTTCAAGTTAAAAGATGCCTAAATGCTAATAATTTCTTAATCTTTATAGAAACCACAATTATTTATAGCTATTTGTTTAAATCCTATCACTCATTCTTGTTTCCAATTTGAAGAAACCAGGAAGTATCCAACTGTGCTTGCTTTAATTGGAATGACTAAATATGGAAGTAACTTACATCATATCCTCTGAGAACAGCCAGGTGGAACGAAAGCAGCTGTAGAGGGATCACACTCAAGACTCCCTGTAGACAATCAACTGTCTGTGGCAACTCAATTGTTTTGTAAGCAAATTTGGAGCTCTCTGTATCTTCTCTAGAACATAAAATAATAGGACGACCCTAAGAAACAAGTCAAGTAGTATGGATTAATATTAATGATTAATCAATTATTGATTATACATAGATTTGCTGTACTTTGCAAACAATTTTCCAATATGTAGCAGTTATTTTTAGTATTGTATTTATTTATTAATTAAATTTTTATGCTGTCCACCTCCCCTATAAGATTTAAATTAGGTTTTTATCTTTGTAAGTCACCCAGAGTCATCAAGAGTGAGTTGGGTGGCCATATTTATTTTCATAAATAAATAAATGTAGCAAGAACATTAATAAAACAACATTGAAAAAAGCATTTATTTAAACTAAAAGAATGCGTATAGGTATTGATAATTTTGGCTTCAACCTAAAATGCAACAGTTTAAATGCTTTAGTATCATTACCGGTAAATGTTACAGCTGCAGTAACCCAATATAATATTACATGTAGTTCACATGCTACAACAGGAATTGGGACTCAGATTGCCATCACTAGGTGATGCAATTGCGAAGTGCAATGTTGACTGCATCGATTACTGATAGTAATCCTGACAGCTCCAATCACCATCATAACTTCGAGATGTGTGGTCATTAATCAGAAGTTGCAAGATCCTCAGGTAAGGAGCTTGGGGTGCCACACTGGGATGGGGAAGGACCGGGAAGGCTTGGGCGGACTCATGCAAATCAAGGAAGGCCAGGGAGAGCTTAGAAGGCCCAGTGGAGGTCCCACAAGAGCCAAGGGGAAGGTGGGTGTGCAGGCTGAAGCAATTTACCAGAATGACTTGAGACTTTTCCTGCCAGGTTTCCCATTTACTTTGTTTGTGGCAGGAAAAGTCCCAAATGGCAGTCACATGATCTTGGGATGTCATAATTTTGAGCTGGACACCCTAGCACCTGGATTGCAATTACTTGATTGTGGGGTTGCTACAACAGCTGAAACTTCAGACACTGCTTGTACATCCATTTTTTTCAGTGTTGCCATAACTTTGAATAGTCATTGAACAAATGGGCATAAACCAAGGAGTGTATTACTATTATTACTATTTTAACAAACAGGAAACATACTTTATTTTAAAATGACTTGTTTGTCTTCACCTGCCCCCAAGTTCTCAGCAAACTAAAAGCATGGCAAATTAAAACTATGTATAATGGGCAATATAAAAATATATTGTTTGAGATCCAATGCAATTTGATCACAACAATGCCTAAAAAGGGTCTTTTGGGGGGTGGGGGGCAGGAACAGGGGAAATAGAAAAGTATAGAGACATATTAACATGCTCAATTTATCTAAAACTAGAACCTGGAAAGAAAAGAGAATTCCTAGTAAACGCCACAAAAGCAAGGAAGGCACTGCTATTGAAAGAGCAAAAAAGGGAACTACAACATTCAAGAAATGCAACATCTCACTTTCCCTAAGAGGGAATAAGTAAATTTAATGGTGGAGAGGTAATGATTGAGATCTTCTTAACTTATAACTTTATGGATAATATAGAGCAAATGGGAATATTTAGTCCATTTTCTCTTGTAAGGTTGCTAATTTGAAATCACTCATTCAGAACAGGTAAAATCCTCATTCAATTGGCTACTATATGAAATGACAAAATATGGCAGCTAGGTTAGTTGACATCAAAAAAGGATCGTATCCATTATCTATGAATTAATTATATTATTGATTAAAAGCAGTTTTAATAAGAACAATTTCATTGTGTCCACTATCAGAGGCATACCAGACAAGGAAACAAGAAAACCTTCTGGGCTAGTTCCAAACTCTGTAACTCCATTGTGAAGGGAAATCAAACTAGCTTCACTTCAGTTCTCTTGTTTCTTTGACAGTACTGACTTAAAACTGTGGCTGTTAAGATGCCCTTAAGAGGTAAAATCTCCTTTGAGTAAAATTCTGTTCTTAGTAAGTTCATGAAAATATCTACATAGTTCCTTGCAACAATATACAAGTAGTTTGCTATTGCCTTTTTGAGAATATTTTTTCAACTTTGATTTAGCTAACAGCACTGAAATCCCCAGATTCTAGCTAATTAAATATAGATGACTAAAACAATAACAAAGAAAAGGTTTTTTCCCCTCTAATGGGGTAGTTTATCTTGTTTTTATAATACAGAAGAGTGGTAAAGAGAATAATTAAGTATTTTATACTTCTGTTATAAAAACATAACATCAGAATACACTGCTAGCAAGCTCCTTACCAGTTAGAACTAATTAGCATTTGAAGATTTTAGGGATTTAAGAGGCAATAAATATGTCTTCTTCAAAAGATAGTTTTTACAAAATCTTTTTTCTCCCACTCTTACCATTAAGCTCTAAGCAGTTTACCAAACTCTTGAAGAATCCATTTCAACTGAAAATTACACATTCCCAGTGATCTTCCAGGTCATAATAGTATGACATAATTATACAGTTCTTCATATATTATTAAATTATTAATATTGTGCACATTGGGTCTCATAGTCTTAGTGACTCAAATAACTTTTATTAAATTAAAACATGTAAGAAGGCTTGGTAGGATTAATTCTATACCTGAAATAGCAAACTCTGAACTCACAAACCCTCTATTTGTGTTGTCTCAATTAAATTCAGCAAAATATTACTTTGCCTGGTTTTGGAGTCAAATATGTTATACCCTGAAATTCAGATAAAACTCAGGTCCAGAAACGTTGGCTTTTAAATCCTAAGACTGCTAAACTAGGTTTTTGCTACCATGTTTTCCTGAAAATAAGACCTTGTCTTATATTTTTTTGAACCCTGAAATAAGCACTTGGCCTTATTTTTGGGGAGGTCTTATTATTTTGGGGCGCATGGAGGAAACCAGAGGAAATGGCGGGGACCGGCTGCACATGGGTTTAAATATTTTCGAGGAGGGCTTATTTTCAGGGGGGGCTTATTTTAGCACGTGCTCAAAAGCCTGATTGGGCTTATCAGGGGATGTCTTATTTTAGGGAAAACAGGGTATATGAGGATTTTTTGTACGCTATCAGATGTTTACAATGTTTATAGTTATGCAGTGTTTAATCTTCCCCAGTTGCCAGTTATATATATAGTTCAGGCCTTCAGTAATACATTTTATTTAAAATATAAAGTCTTTTCTGAGAACTAAGAAGATTTACAGTGTAGTTTGATCCAAGTATTAAGGTCGGTAATGCTTCATTCTTCAAATAATCTTTCAAATTTAAAATGATGAGCTTTGTTTCAGTCTACAGATATTCCCCGATGATCTTGTTCACGTATGTTCAGTTAGTTTAATATTATTTTGGTCTTTGCTTAGTGCAACTTCTCATCTAGCAAGCTTTACAAGTCTCAGTAGACTTCTTAAGGATTCTAGAATTCCTTCTTAATCATTAATAATATAACATCTTAATAATTCTAAAATTATTCTTTTGACATCTGTGACAGGCAAGCAAAAGCACTCCTATTTAGACAGGCTTTTGACCCTGCATGTTATTCATGCTGAAACATGATGATATATAAATAATATATTTCATTAATATATATATTCTTTTTTGTATTTTATTCTTGCAACAAATGTACAGATTAATCATAAAAATGAAATGCAAATTACAGTGTTTACCTGTCGGGCAGTGACCTGCTGTAAAGCATTTTGGCACTTGGTAAAGCAGGGATCCTTCATAATTATCATAATAACAGGCATTTGTTTATCTATCAGAGCCAATGGTCCGTGCTTCAGTTCTCCAGCCAGGATGCCTTCAGAATGCATATATGTAATCTCTTTGATTTTCTGCAAAGCAAATGAAAGAAAACCACGAAGGACAAAATAAAAATGCATTATGTTGCTGATAACAATTAAAACACAGATAAATAACACCAAAGTCAGAACCCCAAAGCTGCTTTTTGCATGTCCAAATTTTAATTAGTGATCATTGCTGGGATATACAATTTTTTGGAATTGCCTAGGTACTGTACATTCTAATTCTTAAATGAAAGCTAACATCAAATATGTGCTGAGTCTAAGATGAAGAATCCCAAGTAATAACCATCCATTAAAACATTAATCATGTATCCTTTCAGTACACTTTAAAATTTATTCTATGGATTTCTCTCTGTAAATTTCGGTTTAAGGAACAGACGTTGCAAAGCATCAATAGTTTTGTATAATTTGAGGGTGTAGATGTATAGGTGAACAAATAATTCCTGATCTGAAAGACATATAAATCTTTTTACTTTCTCCAAAGCACTGCTTACAAATATGTTTTACATATAATAAGTTATTTATACTTTTGAAAAATTCAAAGTTAAGGATTCATACCAGTGCCCCTTCCAAGCAAGTGGCATAATTATATCCACGACCCATAACCAAAAGTGATCGTTGTTTATATAGTTCAAGCGCCAGATCATGTATTTTCTCATCCAAAGACAGTACTTCTTTAATCATCTCTGCCAACAAATTAAAAATGAAAATTACTTTCATTCTTGCAATACTATCAAATTTCAAAATATTTCAAAATATTAAAATTGTAAATTTAGACAGACTACATCAATTAATTTATGTGCTTTACAGTATAAAACATACTATTTTACCCTTTGATAGCACCTAATATCTGTTCATGAAATTTTAGAGGGGTACAAGTTTCAACAATTGTTTATCCTGAACAGTTTTTAACCTTCACTAAAGAGAGAGAGAGAGGAATGAAGGAAGGAAGAAGGGAGGGAGGGAGATTTTAATTTAAAAAACAGAGCTCTTAGCTTAAAGTACATAACTATAAAATTGCCCATCTATTAACAATATGTCACACATTTACCTTCAAAGCATGATTCTATTTTATAAGAGTGAAGTCCAGTTTTGTTCTCTTATCTCTTTCTCAACAAAGAAATTAAAGTGCAAGCAAATAATATGAATCCTATAATGGAATACCTTTCAAAATTACAAAACTGAAAATTGATTTACAAGTTTGTGACAATATATTTTTCCTTTTCACAACAAACTTTAATTCCCCGTATGAACATACCAGGTAATGACTTTAAACTACTTATGATCTCCTGTCTTCTTTTTTGCAAGGATATCCTGTCTTCTGACATCATCAGACCAAACAATACGAGAGAAATAAATTGGCTGGTATAAGCCTGAAGATAAAAAAAAATCCTTTATTTGGTTGTATGATCCTAAGTGTATAATCCTAAAACTATCTATTAGCATCTGTTTTGGTGAAACCAGATGGACCAAGTACAGCCCATATCCGTGGATATCAGATTCTGGCTCAGTCACTCATATCCATAAGTAAAGCTGCAGAAGGGATGCTTTGAAATCCTGTATAGTCTTTATAGTATAGATAGTATTAGTATAGATAGTGTTGACAGTTTCTTGCAACACAATGCTTTCTTAACAAGGAAGATACTTTATTGCTGCTCCAATAAAGGCTATGGTTTGGTCCAAAAGAGAAGGTCAATTACAAAAAAAAGAAACTTACCTTTGTACTTGCAACACCAATTTCAGGTCCTGCATTGATATGTACACCACAATCTGTATCCCTGGATATTGAACTTCCCACAGTGTTTGTAATGCCAACAGTCAAAGCTCGACGATTCTTACAATATCGTAAAGCCATCAAGGTATCAGCAGTTTCTCCTTTAACACATTACGACAATGACATTATTACTTAGATTAGAATGGCAGTCGAAGTTAGAATGCTCTGATCTGCTCTATTCATCATGATACTGAACAACTTTCCTGTTTTGTGAACTTGCCAAAGTTTTATGTTTCTTGTTTTGGCTGTTATAAATAGGAAGTGAAAATTATCTGCAAAATCTTTAAAAATGACTGCCATCCATCTGTTTAGCTTTAGTAGGAGATAAAGTATCATAGAATATTCCTCAGGTCAGGAAAAGATTAGTGTTTTGGAGTGCAAAATCAAATCTTAAATTGGCCCCAGAAATAGGAGTAATATTTTCTTTAAAATACCGGCACAGGGAAGCTTAATTTTGAAAAGTTTACATTTCAAAACTGCCAGATGCAGTTTCTGAGACACTCAGTGGAAAGCCCTTTATGCTAATAATAAAAATCAACGTGAATTATAGTAACAAGATCTTCCTCTCATAATGTAAATACAATTAAAAGCTTGCAATCAGGAATCTTGGTATAAATGAAGGTAATAATATATACCAAAAAAAAAACACATTTGTCAAATTCCCAATATTTCCCAAATTAAAATGTAAGGCAATTTACCTGACTGGCTGATAAAAAAGCACACATCATCTCGAAATACAGGGGTATTCCGATCCAAAAAATCACTAGCCAGTTCCACCATGACAGGTAGCTCAGTCAGTTCTTCCAATACTTGTCGTGTCTGAATAAACATAAACAAAACAATGCTTTAATTCTTTTGTGACATCATGTCAGATTAGCATATTAGCCGGGTGAAGCAAAATTAATCAGTTTTGTAGGAATAATGCAAATTACTGCTTTAATGCACACTAAAATGTTCACCGTGAAACAAGACTTCAGCCCAGGTTGGCAAACGAGTGACTTAGGCCTGTATACACTCTGCTTATTTATTCAACTATATGCTGAATATATTCCTTGGGTTGTGACAGCATTTGTCAAGAAATATAGCACAGACCAGCATTTGATAGAACAGCCTTGAAGACATTATATATCCAGGATGTGGCTGTAACTATGAAGATCAGAATCATGCAGGTTTGTAACAGTTTGTGGGAGCAATATTTGCACTTTGAAGAAGTAAGATGGTAAGAGTTTCAACACTTTTGAACTCTAATGGTGGGAGAAGACTCCAGAAAATACCACGGGTAGGCAAGAAAACAAGCAAAAGGATAATCAAGCCAGAGTTTTCACTCAAGACACAAATTGCCAGGTTCAAATTATCATACTTGTGGCACATTATGCAAAGACATAGTTCTCTGGAGAACTTTACAATGAGGGGTTCTTTGGTGTTTTCTGAGCTTGGTTGTTTTCTTGCAGGTGTATCATTACCCAAACTTCAGTGCTACACTAGCACTGATGATATTACCTAGTTTAGGTAATGAACATCTCCAATAAAACAACCAAGCTCAGAGAGCACCAAGGAATCCTCACTTCAACCCTGAGCTACAATTATTCTCCTTTATGAAATTTACAATGCTGGAAAAGATGGAATGAAAGAGAAAGAGGATAACAAATAACAGGTGGATGGATTCTATTGTACTGGTGATATAATTATGTACTATTGGAAAATCTGAAGGATCAAGCTGGAATCAATCCCAATCAAAGAGATTCATAGTTCTATGATTAATACCACTCCAAAAGCTTGTTCTTTAAAACATAGAAAACTCCTATAAACATACTATGAAGAAATTTATTACATATGTTTTCATATGTTGAAATATTTTAAACTTACAGCCACAGCAGCATGATAACTGGTTCCACAT